>NC_136904.1:13511975-13823632 GCF_949606895.1 Notothenia rossii
GGGTGTGGTGAGCAGAGATTGTGATGTGGAATCACAGATCAAAAACATGTAATATCTGAAGTGTCAGCTAACTGGGATGAAAAAGGAAAAACCCACCCACTGACATAGAGAGGGGGGTCGCGCGGTTTTATACTGTCGTTTAGGGAATTTTAAATCGCAGGTTTAGGTTTTAATGAAGTCCAGAGTTACAGACATTTCAACACCATATTTCTATCAGTAATAAGGAAGGATCTCTTTTTTGTCTGCAAAATCTTTGACACTGATTTGACAGAATCTGGGGATTGATGCATCTCCCCGCTGCACCCTGGCGTGTTCAGAAGGGCCCTGATTGGCCCAAGCAGGGGTTAGTCTGCTTGTTAGCCCATCTGTTACAGCGGAAAGTAGGACGCTCATTTAAGCTCAACAATAGTCGGCATAGTTGTGTGTGATTGGCCCATTGGGGAATGAATGATTTTAATAAGTCATTTTTCCTCCGTTTCCCTCCTTCTTTAACTCGCTTCTTTCATCTACCATCCTCATCCCCATCTTCATCTTCTTGTCCTCTTCCTCTTTACCCTGCTTGTCTTTCTCATCCCTGGCAGAAATAGTCTGTGTTCCCTCACCTGTGAAACTAGGAGGTGTCCTTGACTTACAAGGACAGAGTGTGTGTGTGTGTGTCTTGTATAAATGGAGCACACTGTATGAAGTACGGTATATAAAACCCCTTTGTCTCCATCTTTCATGTTGTTCTCCCTCTCTCAGAGCAGTCAGTCAATATCAGTACGTCATTATGAGACATCTTGGCCGTGTGTTAAAATTGGACGTTACACGTAGCCTGAAGCTAATGATATTTACACGACTGATGAATGCACCCGAATACTCTCAACAAACGCTTCGATACAACTCACGTGAGCGCGCGCGGCGCGCACACACACACACACACACACACACACACACACACACACACACACACACACACACACACACACACACACACACACACACACACACACACACACACACACACACACACACACACACACACACACACACACACACACACACACACACACACACACACACACACACACACACACACACACACACACACACACACACACACACACACACACACACACACACACACACACACACACACACACACACACACACACACACACACACACACACACACACACACACACACACACACACCTTGTCTGTAGGGCTTACAATTTATCAACTCACCACCTTCTTTAATCACAAGGTGAGGACTTGTGCATCAGAGCACATCCTTCACATGATCATTATATACACCATAACAAATGGTGTCATAACATTATAAAGACCTGTCATTATTTATCATTTAATTTTTCAAGGAAGGTGTTGGTGTGCTAGTTTTTTACATATTTGTGGCTCGTACAAATGGTCATTTTGCCGTCAGTTATTCTATAATGGCTCTGTCTGCTCTTACATTTATCTACATTTGCATAAATATGTAAAACTGTTGGCCTTTTAAAGAGGCCCTAGTATGCTTTTTGGGTTTTCACTTTGTTTGCTGTACACAAAGCAAAGGCTCAAATCGCCTCCATTGTGCTCCATTGTTTTCTTCTGTAACATAACGCACAGTGCACGTAATGAGCTAAGGGGCAGGAAAACTCTAAGCAGTTGACCAATCACAACAGAGACGGCCAGCTAACCAATCAGAGCAGACTGAGCTCTGGTGTCAGACAGACGGTGAAAAGTATGGTACAGTACAGGCAGTATGAGAAAAAAAAGCACTTTTTGAACATTAAAGCATGTAAACATGTCACAGTAAAGGCAAAACAAACAAACCAATATAAACAAGAACATTTCTTCAATGTCCTTTGATTAAGAAAGATTTAAGTAGCTGAAGACTTTTCTTTTCTTTTTGCCGCTGCTTTTAATTGAAACTGAGCGGTTGTGTTTCGTTTTTGGTTAATGAACATTTGGGGCTAGTAACCCCAGGGAATCAGTGTCTGGGGACTCTGTCCTGGCTGGTTTTCTCTGTGTATGCTGCTCCGGACGCATGTGCCATACAAGCGTACACAGCTCATGTTAACTTATGTGTGAACTATTCATATCTTAAACTGCACTGTAACTTTTTATTCATGTGCTTTTTATTTTAATGTTTCTTTTATTATCTTTTCTTTTTAATGACTGTTTTTAAATGCCTCTGTCTGAATGTCTTTCATTTTTTTAAAGCACCTTGAATTGCCTTGTGTTGAAAGGTGCTATATAAATAAACTTGCCTTGCCTTGACATACCACAGACTAGAATAACAGTTAACGAGCTTAAAAAGCATTACAACATTGTTAACGGTTGAATATAATCCAAAATAGGCGCAGACACTGCATATGAATATCAGAACTTTATCACGGGACCCTTGCAGACACAATCAAGGTACGTTTTGACTAAATCGCACATCGAGTCAGATGACAGAGTGAAAACGTCCAAATACACAACCAGACTTTGCGATTATAATTTAAATACAGTTTGAAAATAGAGCCAACATAAAATACCTTTAAGGATAGGAGAGCTGTATAAAATAATAACTTCACAAAATATATTCTCATATCAATAAACCTGAAGTTGTTTATTAAAGCATTTACCTCTTTTAAACACACACACACACACACACACACACACACACACACACACACACACACACACACACACACACACACACACACACACACACACACACACACACACACACACACACACACACACACACACACACACACACACACACACACACACACACACACACACACACACACACACACACACACACACACACACACACAGGGGGTTCGCAGTAGGAGTCAATTAAAGGAGCTCCCCATTGTAATTACACTCTGTTAGATATACCGGCCCGCTGGGACGTGAGTGTTTGTGTGTTTGTCCTTCCTCCTTCTGTCATCTTTCCCTCCTACTATTTTAGTCTCTCTTCGACTCCACCTGGGGGTGTTTCCAGGAAGGGGCTCATTAAATCCTAAATCCCCCTTTGCTCTCCCTAACTAAGTAAGAGGTGAAATACAGCGAATGTTCAATCGCTATGATCCTTTTAAGTGAGGTGGAATGTAGAATTAATGAAAGCAGAAGAGAATACAAACCTCTCTTAAGTGGACTCACTTTAGAGACATCAACCAGGAGTTCATTAATTATATTTACCAATCATTGTTATCATGTGTGCCCAGGAACCGTTCAAACCCTTTCCTCCTCTCCTTTCCTTCTCTCTACAGTAAATGTCTCTTCTCCTTTCTTATCCAGTTTGCTTTGGGCAACATAAAATACTGACAGGACAAACCTGCCAGATTCAATCAATACCAAAACCCTATCTCCCACCAACACACACACAGACACACAGGTAAGTCCCAGCGTTGTGGTTGCAATTTAGGTTAGTGGTTATAGAGGTGCCCTTTAAAATAGAGGAATAAAACATAGCCCTCCCAGTGTAAGACTTGGCTGAGGTGTGGGAGCTATAGACCAATAAACCTTGAGAAACGAGAAACATTACTCAGTGTCTTGTTTTATTACATGCTCACATTTTAAGAACCCTATCCTAAAAATATTGGTGTATGTTGACCACAGATCCAGTCCTGACCCAGCAGATCTTACAGAGGCCCTATTGTGCTTTATGATTTTCACTTTCCTGTTGTTATGCATGTAATGGTCTGCAAAAGCTACAATCTCTGTGTTCCCTCCAGAGGGACTTTCTCTGCAACTCATTCACCCCCTGCCTGAAACGCCTCCATTGGACTCCTTTGTTAACTTCAGTAACATAGTGACATCGCTGTATGTCCCGCTAGCGCTCCAACACATTGCTCGTGATAGGCTAAGGGGCGGGACATCTACAGTATCACTGGTTTACCAATCGCAACAGAGCCGGCCCGCTGACCAATCAGAGCAGATTGAGCTCTGGTTTCAGACAGAGGGTGAAAAGAGGTGCTGCAGCACAGGCAGGATGAGAAAAATAAAGAGCTTTTTGAACATTAAAGCATGGAAACATGTCACAGTAGAGGCACTAAATACAAATATGTACCTGAACATGAGCATAAATTGTCCTCTTTAAGGACATAACCTACAAAAGGAATTGGTAACAGCCAAGAAATAATTGTTTAAATAAGGGGAGCACATGCAAAACAATAAATGTTCTACCTGTCAAAAGGCCCAAATGATCAAATATCTGCTGGTAAAACAACCCCCTCTTAAATAAAGAATTAGTAAGTATAAAAGTTCATTAAGATGCAAAGACATTAAATATCCCGCAGCCTGTCACTTCAAAAACCATCCGCAAGAGAATAATGAACTAATTAGTGTGTATACATTTGTTTAACCTGAATAAAGCGTGATAGTAAAGTCACTGTTAATCTCCATGGTAACACTGGCAACCAGCCAATGGGAGATGAGCCAAGTTGAGAAGTATAGATGTTTAACCTTCATCTTAGTCTTGTTGTAGAGCTATACGCACACACAACACTACTACAATACTGCAATGTGTGTACATATGAATGAAAAATGCACATAATAATTCACCGGACAACTCTTTTAATAGTTTGTATTGATTTACCGATCAATATTCCAAAATGACTGAAACATGATGTAATCCACATAATATGGAGTATATTGCTCTTGCTAAATAAGTACATAACTCATTGTTTCACCAACCATATGATTACATTCAACTCAATTATATTCAAGTCTTTACACAAGTGAGTAGTTAAATCTCATGAGAGCTAGTAGTTTCAAACAGAAAACTAGAATGATATCTCTTTGAAAAATGACTTGTACTAAATCTGCTAGCATAAGTACAGCAGTAGATACACGTTCCTTTTGAGTATTCATTAAATATCACAGTATCTTCTGCAGCATTTCAGCACAAGGATAGGAGAAGAGGCAGACAGAATATTGAGCAGTAAGGATGACACACAACAAACTGCTGATGTGAGCAGATTCCACATAGAGGCTGAATTAATGTCTCTGATAAGTTAATTTTAATGAAAATAAACAACATCTTATGGTTTTACGGTTTAGTTGCTTCATCCTTTTTTTTCCCAGGTCAGCTTTTATTTTTGTTACTGCTCTTATTCAATGGTTTTGAATAAGAGCAAGTTTTGGGGAACGATACAGGAGTATTGGAGAACAGCAGTATGTCTGTCACATTTGCCCGCCCTTATTCTGTGAATGAAGGGGTTACTTTGACCAGAGTACACATGGTGAGCTAAGCTAACCAGCTGTTAGTTTTAGCTTTTACTACAAAAATAGTATCACTTATCTAATCCAACTCTCTGCTAGAAGCTTATAAGTCTATTTTCCCAAGAATGTAAAAAAATGTGTTCAAAGAAATGTAATCAAACTGTGGTAGTAGATTATTCAGTGTATTATGTACATGGCTTACACAAAGGGCTTTTAAGTGAAGTCTTGTTATCTTTAAAAATATGGCTACAGATTGGCTCATGGTTTGCTCATTAGTTTTTCGGTCATAGTTTTCTAAAACTAATCCTTGTTTTAGGGTCTCTACAGGAGGCAAGGAAATTATACAATGGAGACACTGTGTGTGTGTGTGTGTGTGTGTGTGTGTGTGTGTGTGTGTGTGTGTGTGTGTGTGTGTGTGTGTGTGTGTGTGTGTGTGTGTGTGTGTGTGTGTGTGTGTGTGTGTGTGTGTGTGTGTGTGTGTGTGTGTGTGTGTGTGTGTGTGTGTGTGTGTGTGTGTGTGTGTGTGTGTGTGTGTGTGTGTGTGTGTGTGTGTGTGTGTGTGTGTGTGTGTGTGTGTGTGCTGCAGCCTCCCTCACACAGTCTCATTGGGGATGAGCTGATGATGTTTAACGAAAGAAAGCACAGCATGAATGCCCATTAAGAAGGAGAAAGCCAAAACCACAACCACAAAATGCAACTGACTCTCATCCCTTCAGCCACAGCGGGACAATAACTCACTTACGTAAACACAAGCAGCCACACGTTTATTTGCTGGTCCCTAACTCTAAAAATAATAATCCTCCTCATAATGAGGTGCAGCAAAAAGGCTTTTGGGGTTTCTAAGTGTTGTATGACAATGTGAACTTCCAGCAGTGGCAACAACTAAAATGAAAAGGAGCACAGACGACTTGAAAGTTGGCGAGGTGTGTCTCTCTGTCCCTGAATAGAACTGAGGGTGTTTGGCTGTGGTTTGGGAAGAGGAGACAGAAGAGAAGACACGAGAGACAGATGAGAGGGAGAACAAGGGAAGGAACCCAGAGAGAAGCCATTTATATTCAGGATGGAAATAAGGGGATTGGTGCTTAAGTATTCTAGAGCTGGATACTTTAGAGCTTTCAGAGTCTTTGTTTCAAAAGGCAGCATTGGTGGAGGCTTTACGTAATGACCCGCAGAGACAGACAGGAGCACAGGAGAGATGTGTGTGTGTGACGGAGGACATACTTGAACCTTCACTTTAACTCATTGAGGCACCGAGGCCAACAGCCACCTGATCCTGTGTATTAAAACTCATTTCTCTCAATAAAGAATCACATTACTGCGACTTGCATTCGTCAAGGACATTTGAGACATCGCATTCGGCTAATATGAGGAGACATTTTAAGCTATGAAGTGTCTGTTCAGCATAGTTGTTTAGCATAACAGGTTCTATTTTGTTCCTTCCTATTAAACTAATGAGTGTACACACTGAACATATGTGTTCTGTATATGCCGACACGGTGCAGTGAAATATAACTACTACACTCTTAGAATTGAAGGTGCTACTTATGACTTTCAGCATGTATTACAAACAAATGGTCTAGTGACATGTGTCGTGAGAATAAACAAAACAAAACAAATTTCAGTGGAAATGGGTGTTATGTGTGGAAGTGTTTGTTTTCTATCAGGAGGATCGCATTTCATGGGAAAGATTCTTTATTTATTTAGTTTGCCGCATTTAATAAAAGCCTCTGAGTTGTCTAATCAGGCAGAATAATAATTTGAGAATGAATCTGAAGCACTTTTCACAGACCTGGTTTACTTGACACTAAACAGCCCACTTTCTTCCTGCCTTATTCCAAACACTTTCACAGTTTGGATCATTGCCAAGAGATAGAGTGACTTTCATAAATATCAGCTTTTCACATAAAACAAGTCCGTAATTGACAGACAAATGGAAGTAGAAAATTGTCTAAACTGTCGTTGGGTATTTTGCTCCCTTTTCTATCATTGTTGTTGTAATGTCACTACTGTTTTGTTTTTGAACCAAAAAACTATGGAAATGAACCAACTTACTGTCATGGAGAGAAAATATGTTGAGACACTTTACAACTCGAGCACTTAAACTGTCCAGTGTGAGGCATGTTGCAGAGGCTGAGAGCAAATCAATACCATGTGTTTGGGAATGCTCTGGGATTTGAAACCACTTGCATTTATAAGAGGAAAAGACCAGAATAGTGAAATGGACAAATAAAATAATTCTGTGTTGTTTCTTTGCTTAGGCATCCTGAGGGATTTCTGCAACAGTAAACTGCACCGTTTGTTTTGTTCCAGTTAACATTTCCCAGTTGAATACATCATACACCGAGAGCCTGGTGATTATTTAGGTATTATATAAACAGGGGAAATAAAAAATCTCTCTTTGATATACAGTAAAACGACCACATGCATACTATAGCAGATTAAAAAGACTACATTTAGGTTGATAATACAATCCTAAATTAGATAGCAAGTCTGAGCAGATGCTAAATCAACAATGGCCGTGGGAAACAATATTTTAGCAAACACCAAAACATAAGCTGTGAAAAATAACAAACGAGTGCTGCTATCGGTGGCAGGCTGACCATCGGGAGTACATGCGTTGTGCCACTCGAAATGTTATATAAATATTCAAAAATGCCCCATACTGTTTGATCTTGCATAACACTCATTAAGAGACATCTCTTAAGGTTTCACTTAAAACCATTTCAGAGGGCTCTGCCATAAACCATCATAAAGTTGTTATACGAAGAACCATCTGTGAATGGTTTCACATAGTACCCTCTCTGGGGGTTTTATCCAGAACCGTTCCACCTGATGAGGGTGCTCAAATCATAGCAATGTGTTTCTACAGAGAAATGTTTTTATTTTGCAAGGGTTTCTCACGCTTTAAAAAAAAAACAATAACAGAGGATGACTGAATGTATATCTCTCCTTCATATAGGAGTAATGCCCCAAATGGTCCTGGACTTACACACACACACACACACACACACACACACACTTTTCTGCCCATCTCCGCTACTACTGCACTGAAACTGTAAAGCTGACTTTTGACTTGACTTTGACTTTGAATATTGTAAGTTATGTTTGATAGCTGATTGGGCAACAGGAGATAAGTACGCTTCCTGCAATGGACTGTTTTTTGGCCCTAAATTACTCATTAACATTCAAGATGTCAAATGTGAATGACATAATTAACCTCTAAAAAGCACTATATTCAAACATCAGCGTTTGCAGTGCAACAGGTAATATGGTCCTTCATTCACTGGTAGCCTGAGCCTTCATTTAACACCCTTTATTAATCCTGTGTGAGAGGCTGGATAAAAGGATCATGGAGGGACAGCAGCTGATAACCCACAGGGCTGAGTAATGACTAACTCGATGGCTAATGTGATGGCTGAGTGACCAACCAATGCAAGCCACACGTCTAAACTGAAGATTTCAACCTTTACTTAATGGGATTTCTTTATTTTATTTGGGCACCTTGTTAGCAGTTAATGAGAAAAGGTAGACTCCATAATTATGATTAAATATCTATACAATTGAAATAATGGGCCATGTAATTTATGAGTAAGAAGCCAGAGTCACCGTTAGTATCTCCTATAGAGTCATAGTAAATCTATTATCATCCTACTGTTGCTACCAAAGCCAATTTTAGCCTTTCATCTCAGAGCAAAGCAATTTCAGACTCTCGCTAAGACTCAGGAGAAGGTTCATGATCCGAGGTTGGAAGACATGTGCAGACCGTTTCACCCCAAATTTGTGAGATAAACCTGGCTTAGGAACATCCCCCCAGAGGACATTCAGGAAATTAGACAAAATACACCAACACTCACACACTCTGGTATGTTATCAGCCCCTCTCCCTGTTTGCATCCCTCTGAACCACCAAAGAACAGTAATTACTGTAAATGGTGGAGCGACAGAGGAGAGAGCAGGAAAAGAAAAGTGTGCGGGAGGATAAAGGAGACGAGAGAGATAGTGCTTGTCGCAGCTGGAGCCAAAAGCTGTTCATTAAGCCAACCCCACCCACAACACGCACACACACAGCACAGCATTAGAACACACACACGGCTATCTCCTGCAACATATTGCTGCTTAAATCACTTTGCAGAATGAAACGACAACATCCAGATTTGTATTTTAAATTATTTTAATTTCAGCCTTCCTTCTTCCAATATCCACTTCCCTGTCCTAATGCTTCCCAGTTTTCTCTTTTCTTGGCTCCTCTCCATCCTCTCTTATTTTTTCACTCCTAATTTAAACTCTTCATGTCAACATGTCCTGTCTTGTCTCCTTAACCCCCTGGCAATTAACCCTTAATTGTTTCCATCTCTTTCAGTTTTTTCCCCTCACCCTTCTGTTCCCCTCTCTTTAACTTCTATAATTTCCTAGCGTTCTTTCCTCTTGCTCCTTTTCGCCTCTCCCCATGGGCCCACACACATGCAGCCGATATAAGTCAATTAAACAAATGGTTTTATTCTCTCTTCCTATTATACTGTCTAAGTCCATCATGAATGTAGTCACAAAGTCATTACGCTAAGCTGTGTGTGTGTGTGTGTGTGTGTGTGTGTGTGTGTGTGTGTGTGTGTGTGTGTGTGTGTGTGTGTGTGTGTGTGTGTGTGTGTGTCCAAAGCCTATGGTAATTAGGCAGAGCCCATGGCACTGCCAGCTACAATGGCAGACCAGTGAAATGTCGAGAGATAATCTTAACATACCAGCACATACACAAAAGGATTATTGTAATGATTTCACACACAGCAGACAGGCAAACATACATGCACCCGACACAGGAACATGCTAATGTAGGAGGGTGAAATACGCAAATGCATTATATTTTTGGTACTCTCGTTAAGCGCATTGGACTTCTTATATTTTAGTTATTATTTCCTCTCCTGCAGTTGTGTAAAAGCTCCTCCTGTCATTTCCTTTCTCCCACTTTTCTTGATGTGTTGCTTACTTCTAGGTTATTTATTCAGAGAAAGTTTGTTGTATTTTGCATATTATGTACTTCCCTCATAACAACTTTGGAGAGTAATAACTTTTCCATTTGTTAAGGTAAGATGGTTTGTCGGTGTCTGCATTATATTGAGCTGCTCAACAGATGGCCAATAAATATAAAGGAAAGCCATGAGACTAAATTACTCCTACTCACAAACACAGAGTAACCCACATCTGCACACACACAGAATTACACCTACACACAGAACTATACAAGTTGGCAAGGCCGACACACAGAGAGAAAATGATAACAACCTACTACAAAATGAGAATCAACAGACACAATCACACATTGAGAATACACCTACACACACATACAGAATACACACACACAATCATGTTTGCTCGTATAATTAAAGCCAAAATCGTTTTCAGCAGGGGCGTAAATGTATTGTCCCCATACTCACACATTATATCAAGTATTGTGTGCGTGTGTGTGTGTGTGTGTGTGTGTGTGTGTGTGTGTGTGTGTGTGTGTGTGTGTGTGTGTGTGTGTGTGTGTGTGTGTGTACCCAGCAATAAATCATCTCTATACATAGGTATCGGTAATACACAATACAATATACTTTTCCATAGGGAGTTGCTTTGTTTCTGTGTGTGTGTGTGTGTGTGTGTGTGTGTGTGTGTGTGTGTGTGTGTGTGTGTGTGTGTGTGTGTTCCCAAGAGCCTCACTTTCAGCCTTATACACACATAGAACCATAAATACAGCTACTTCAAACCTTTTATTGAGCAGAGTAGGTTCTCTCTGTGCCAATCCTTCATCCACTCGGTCCCTGTTTTTGCTTTTTCCCTATTCTTCTACACTTTTTACTGCAATTCCTTTTCTCCGTTTTTGCCCTTATTATATTTTCTGATTTTATTATTTTCCTTACCCTCTGTGTCTTTTTGAATCCCCTGTCCCACTGGATACAAAACCCTTGAACGCCTGTCTTCAGGGAAAATGTTTAAATTGTCATTCCTTCCCAGGAATCATGAATTTAAAGTACTCCCAGGTATTGATCAGTTCCTCTTCTTTGGAACCAGCTTCCAGTTTCTATTCGGGTTAAGAGTCGGCTTAAGACCTCCTTTTTAACAAAGCATTTAGGGTTGGTTTCAGGCTTACTTAAAACATCCTACCAGGTCCTATATTTTGTATTTTACATTCTATCTTGTAATTTAATTCGCTTTTTACATTGTCATTCATGTGTGATGATCTGAAAAGCCCCTTGAGACAAATGGATTTTTTTCTGATATTGGGCTTTATAAATCTGAAGTCAAATTAAATACCTTTTAAGACCTTTTTTAAGACCCTTTCCATACATTTTAAGACCTCATCAACACTTCAAGTTTTAACCGGTTACATTGACGACATACTTTACCTCACATTGGCTATATACAATATTGATTATCCTTCCTCCTTATCTTCCAACCATTTGGACGCAAACTTGCGTTTCCTCATAACGATGTTTAACAACCGGCGTAAACGGGCCTTCGCACGCTATCAAGCAGTGAGCGTGCAATGTGCTGTTCAGATGACGTAAAATCCAACGGGATGCCATAAATAAACTACACAGAATCACACTACACACCTACGCAATGATTACATTCAGGCAGACTGTAGAATACAACCTCTTTGGACCATTTATATACTTATTGAAAACAAGCTACAAAATGTAACACCTTGGAAAATGCCGTTTAATACTTTTTAATAGCCTTCATTTTCGCTAAATTGATTTATCAACTTTTAATACTTTTTAAGACCCCGCGGACACCCTGTAAATACATTTGATCGGCTTCAGCAGTGGAAACATGGCACCCGAGTAGTAGCTAATAGTCGTCCCTCTTCCACGGGATGCTATGATGCATTTTGTAGTGAATATATAATAAATAAATTCAACCTAGATTTGGAAGATTATTGGAATCCAAACATACAAAAGGAGTTAATAGTAACATCTGCATAAGCGTACTATGATTGTCTGAAAAAGGCTTACATCTCTCTCTCTGCCCTCCCTTATCCAGCTTCTCTTCCCTCCCTTCTTCTACCTACTTGTTGTTACATCTGTACTTTTTCCTTCCACAATAAAGTAGTGGAGAGTAGATACTTACTTTATGCTGAATATTGGTGCATTTTCAACAATTGATGGTTTGTGGAGTGAGGAGCCCGTATGTTTTCTTTAAGCCTTTCTTGCATATCAGGCATGTTGGAGTAATTAGGAATTCAAAAGGTTTCCATTCATAAACTTTTGCACAGTTACATTTTTGAACTCAAGCCAGGCTCTGAAAAACTGAGACAAAGACAGCACTTCCTTCTGAGATCAAACTCAACAGAAAAGTTATTGTGCAGAATCATAGATTTTACATTTTCCTGAACTGAAAGTATTCTGAGAGTATGGTATCATCACAGACTTATCTTTTACATCTCTCTGCGAGTGAGGAGAAATCTTGTTGGGCATGTTCTGCAGCTGAGGCATGTTGTAGCAGGCGTGTATTTCAGTTTCCTGATGCAGCTGATTCTGGGTTTTGTTTTAGAGGAATCCATTTCTGTTACATGCTCCAACCTACTAATAATCTATCGACTAATCTTGTCCAACTGTAGAGTAGACCTCCCGCTCAACTCTGCACACTGAGAATACTAAACATTAATATATGCAGGAGCTTTACACAGATGGTATTTTATGAAAGCGTATATCTGCATTTTTAAGTACATACTACTGGTTACTCTTTAAAAAAAATATATAATTCTGGCATTGGCCCTTGTCTCGCTGAAACTATATACAACACATTTAAAAATCTACAGTTTAAAAGACTTGAACTAAGAGCAAATGAGTTCAGGAAATATCAAGAAGAGAAGAGAAGTGATAGTCAGGCAGAAATAATTGAGGCTGAGAGAGCGAGAACAAGACACAGAGGAGCAGGTCTATAGAGTGTGTGTGTGTGTGTGTGTGTGTGTGTGTGTGTGTGTGTGTGTGTGTGTGTGTGTGTGTGTGTGTGTGTGTGTGTGTGTGTGTGTGTGTGTGTGTGTGTGTGTGTGTGTGTGTGTGTGTGTGTGTGTGTGTGTGTGTGTGTGTGTGTGTGTGTGTGTGTGTGTGTGTGTGTGTGTGTGTGTGTGTGTGTGTGTGTGTGTGTGTGTGTGTGTTATGGGGTAACATGTCAGTTGTGGAAGGGCTGTGTGTGTGTAATGGTCTCAATGCAGCAAGGGCTGATGCAGCATAACAATAAGTTCCCACACACATACACACACTCACAGGCAGGCTTGTAAGTGCACAAAAACACATTAGATTATCATGGTACCATAATCGTCAACTGTAATATGTCTCAGTAATGCGATACTAGCTTTTTATTTTATTTATATGTTTTTACACACGCATCAGCTTTTTTTGCTGCTCAATGGTGCATCCCCAACACACACAGATATGTATAAAATTACACATAAATACACACACATTTACAAGGAAGGTAATTAGACATGCTAGCGAACATGCTAGCTTAAACACACACACACACACACACCCAAGAGGTGAATTTGCTTGAGGGAAGCAATAAAACGTGCCACAGCCAGATCTCATCTGTCAATGCTTATTGCACCACTGCAGCCTGACCAACACACACATACACACTGAAGCAACGAAGTATCCAAAGACACACAACTGGCAAACATACATCCCACTGCAGTCTATCTGCATCACATAGCTGCAGTGCCACACACACACACACACACACACACACACACACACACACACACACACACACACACACACACACACACACACACACACACACACACACACACACACACACACACACACACACACACACACACACACACACACACACACACACACACACACACACACACACACACACACACACACACACACACACACACACACACACACACACACACACCCCTTCCCTAGGGTATATTATGGGCAGTAATGATGTGGCATTACTTCATTGTGTGTGTCTGTGTGCATGCTTGTATGTGTTTGTGTAACGACTATTAGTGTGCTGTGGAGAGAGTAGCTATTAAGATAAAGGATGTTTTATATAGAACAAAACACTTTCCAAACGTAGAAGAATAGACCTCCAACACACACACACACACACACACACACACACACACACACAATAATGACCTACTTTGTTAAGCATACTAAACATTCCAAGTACACAATAATAAACTCCTCATTTGTACTATACTGGAGACATTAAAGAGAGAGCATAAGGGGAGGAGGAGAGATAGGGGGAATAAGAAAGAGGGAAGAAGAGAAGGGGCTGCATGTGTAGAGAGAGAGAGACGTGGAAAGAGATGTGAGGACAGACAGAGAAACACAAGGACAAGGACAGAGAGATACATGGACAGTTAAAGCAGAGGAGGGACGCAGAAAACATTAAAACACTTCTGCAGAAACAGAGAACACAGCCAAGAGGTTGAAGAAAGGGATGAAACCAACATAAAGGACTCCTCCTCCCTGCTATCCGTGCAATCACAGTGCCCCCTATTGGCAGGCTGTTAAATACCACTCTGGATATTGGCAAAGAACTCCTGTCACACTGGTTCTGTGGTTGTGTCTTTCTTTACACTTGTTATGGAAGGCAAGGGATTGTTTGGATGTTGCATGGGCAGGAAATAATTAGGTACATGCATTTGAGCCTGTGTAAATGGTTTTGGGTTCTCACTTACTTCTTACTTACTCTTACTCGTCCGAGACAGTTTGGCTCAAGTAAAGTGGAGGATATTGATCCTAGGCATCCGCGGTAATCTTAATAAACTACTTTGCTTATAGTGTGAGTGTGTGGTTGGTGTGAGTGTGTGGTTGGTGTGTGTCTGTGTGTGTGATTGTTCTTTGTTCTTTATATCAGGAACCTGTGATTACGGTTTTATTATGTCACTTCTTTTTGTTAACGAGTAAAGTTACTACACACCCCATCTATACCCCACTATCTCAAAATGTGTTGTATAATACCCCTGCATCATATAATGTTTGAAAGCCCTATGTACTACTAAGGTGCGCTTTTTTTAAGATGTGAAATGACAGCACCTTCTCTCATAAAGAGCTGAAATCGTAAGCACACTCCAAAAAAACAGGTTTTCAGTATTAATACAAGACTGTTATGGCGTGAAATGTACATGGTTTGCCAGATTTTTACATTTTTACACTAAACTCAGCAATTATCTTTTCATAAATGTTGTGTTGAGTTATTTTTGGGTTATTATTATATATTATTTGTACAGCCCATTTCTAAATGCAGTGAAAGTTATTTACAACCAAGTTCCTGCTCCTTTGTAATCTCTCTGTGTGACTACCTCCTCTTTTCTCCCTCCGTCATCTCTCTCTGTTCCCCTCTCCTTCATATAGGAGTAATGCCCCAAATGGCCCTGGACACACACACACACACACACACACACACACACACACACACACACACACACACACACACACACACACACACACACACACACACACACACACACACACACACACACACACACACACACACACACACACACACACACACACACACACACACACACACACACACACACACACACACACACACACACACAGACAGAGAGAGAGAGAGAGATATTACACTCTCTCTCTCTCTCTCTCTCTCTCTAACTTTCTCACTTAACCTCCATAAAACCTAATGCATTATGCAAAATCATGGAGACAAACACAGTATGTGTGTTGGTTTTGAGAAATGAAATTCTCCAGTTCATGCGCTGCTGAAATTCTCCTGTCACATAAATTAAAGTCAAATACAAGACTCAGAGTCCGCTGCAACGCCAGTGATGTTCCCTGTATGTGATGTTCACTGTATAGCTCATTGGTGTCAAAGGAAGTGGTTTATCCTCAGTGGACCTGGGAAAACATTGGTCATGTAAAAGTCTCGTGTTTAGTCTGTCAGTGGCTTTCCAAACTTGCCATGTTAACACACTGATGTTTATCACATATGGCTGACAGGGAATTCCTTTTACATATCTGAGCATCACCAATGATATAAAACCTTAAACCTGTGGTAGACATGAACGAAATATATCCAAAACATCCAATTTATTGAGATAATTTAGTGTGGACTGACTAACTGAAAGACATTTTCAACCCAAAAACCTTATCAAAGGTGGAGTTTAACAATAGTTTTTTGTTAAACTATCTTTGTTTAAAGTTCAAAACTAAGCACTGACATCAAAGTCAAATGCAAATCCTGTTTTGGATATAAAAAAATCATTAGATGACCTAAGCAGATCTGAGTGAGAACATCAATGTCAGGAAGTTTATCGGTGAGTTAAGCGTATTAGCAACATTCATGTTTTATTGAAACACCATTAGCTCAGCCGCCTGACTGCTTCCAATTAGTATTAAAATATACTAATAAAATCATTGTGATGGGAAACAATGCCCACACACACTTTTGTTGGAAACACCTCAGAGCTATAACATCTCAGAGAGGAGTCAGACATCTAACAGATGACAGAGCTAGAGTGAAATCCAGGCAAACACATCCTTGCATACATAATGATTTGCGGTGTAAAGTCTACTGAAGGCAGCTGGTGAGTTTTAACAAAAAAATAAGACTTGAGGTTGTTCTGGGAATACACACACACACACGGACATAATCACAGATGCTGGGGAGATCATAGACATGTGTTGGGGTCCATCGAAACGCAGCAGGGGATGCTAGAAGCAATAAACTGTTGCTTGTGTCTGTCCTTTTTGTGCAAGGGTAAACATGTGTGTACAGCCAAGGTGTGTATGTGTCTACAAACTATATTCAAAAACAAACGTATACATATATATTTATATGTATAATGCAACCTCCAGGTCTGAAAGTGAAACAAATACGCAAGTGCCTTTTAAACTTCATTCTTTCTAACGGCAAATCCACTGGTTGCAAAAAGTCAGGTTCTATAGAAGTCTATGATAAAACAAGCCTACATTTTACTTGTCTTTTTAAATAGATAGACCATTTTCTGATGGCCTCAACTGCTAGATTAAAGGCTCCGTTCATTACATCATGATTCATTTTGTAGATTATATTCCCCTTTAGAGTAAAATAATAATAATAATACATTTGATTTATATAGCACACTTTAAAGACAACGTCATCTCAAGGTGCTTCACAAAGCTATAGAAGCAGGATATAGACGAGAAAGCAGGATATGCTTTACAGCAAGGCTACATTGTCATTGACGATTCACTACAACGGTGTCACTACCACTAAGACAATATCACAGCCTCTATGACAGCATTGTTCAGCATTTATTGTTCTTTAAAACAATCTTAGCGGTAAGTTCACTTCAAACAAGCCTGTTTTATGCTAGCAATACCAGCTAACGAGAGCTGGTCTCACCGGGCCCCGCTCCGTCCCCCAACCTCTGCCCTTATGTCAAAATATGGTCACAGTGATTGGCCAATTCTTATAAACAGTTAATGGTTAAAAACTCCTACCTTTGCAATGAGGCTTAAGGGTTCTTGGCAGGAAGGAGGAAGAGCTGAAGTCACTTCCAGGTCAGATACCTCCTGTTGAAGGTACAGCTCTAACATGGAAGCCAGCTGAGACAGACCCTGTTTCTTCTGCTCCGACATGGAACTCAGGTCTGTCAAAAAATATAAACAATAAAGAAATCATTTGTCTGTGCCTGACAGCCTCTGAGTGCGTCTAGACAGAGATGTGGCTTTGACACTGCCAGACACAGAAACACACTCAACTCTTTCAGTTGCCAACATGTCTGCAGAGAGCTTGCAGGTTTCTGCACAGGCATCAAACTTGTGCAAAACAGACACATATTCCCACAGGAAGGAAAGACTTACGTGATTCATGGTCCTCCAAAGTGAAGAGCTCCTCACTCCTGCTCTGAGATGGATTTAACTAAAAAGAAAAAGGGCATCAGCATGTTACTATAGTTTTTCATCTTTGTTACATATTATGAGCTACTAGAAACATATTGTTGTTTAATTTGTTCAAAAAACATTTGGAAATAATGTCATTACTGGTTCTTAATTATTGTAATTTGTTGTATTTTAGAAGCACAGTTGAAGCAGTTTTTTAAAAAGCAACAGCATTGACTACACTCTAATATATGTTTGTGTATCCAAAGCAATATTGTGACTGCTATATTTTACAACTCTATTACATATCGCACATTTTCCTGACATTGTGCAGCAATATTGAGCTTGGAAGTTTAAACATGACTATCCTGATTTAAAAAGAAAACATCAATAGACAGCCCACCACTACTGACAAAAGGAAAGATATGAATACAACACAAATTGTATCTGTCTTGAACAGGATAAAGCTCTGGAAACATACCAAGCCAAAGATGATTCTTGCAGCGAGACGGACTGAGTCAGTGGGAATTCTGGGTAGAAGGCTCTTCAGACATTTACACTCTCTCTTATGGCCAAGCCATGCTTGTTTCTGCAGAAGAAGAGCATTTCATCAAATGGAGCATACACAAACACACTTTGATACGCGCAACATAATACACACACACTATACCTGGCAAGTGGTGTTGCAGTAGCGAGCCATCTTGCACTGGGAGCACCGCAACAAGGTCTCCTGTCTAGACAGAGTGAAAGAGAACATATTAATTCATTCTGCAGATTGTCAACAGCGTCTCCACAAAGACACAAAAGCTGAATCACTGATATCAAAAACTCTCAAGGCCAAAGGTAGAACATGTTAAACAACTGAATTCATTAGTGAATTAAAATGTTAAATGGATCCAGCACTTTATATTTCTTGAATGACTGATGTCAATCTTTATATGAGTTTGTATTCGACAGTTTGGGAGATATTTAAGCCGCTACACGACCAAACATATTGTCTCAAGCATTCTGTCATGGTCTTGACCTTTTCCATGTAACCTTGTCTTATCCTTTCTATTTACTTTATTAAGTTGACTGTGTGCATCCATTATCTAGTTTATCTACCTACCCATCTTCTTTTAGATTGACTAAGAGCAATACATTAGGTACATTCTCCTCACTGTCACAGCCGGTTAGTATCACAGCACTTCATGTGTGCGCATGTGTGTGTTTGCTGTGTGTGTTAATGTCTGCTTGTGTGTGTGTGTGTGTGTGTGTGTGTGTGTGTGTGTGTGTGTGTGTGTGTGTGTGTGTGTGTGTGTGTGTGTGTGTGTGTGTGTGTGTGTGTGTGTGTGTGTGTGTGTGTGTGTGTGTGTGTGTGTGTGTGTGTGTGTGTGTGTGTGTGTGTGTGTGTGTGTGTGTGTGTGTTTGTGTTTCCTGCCTCCAAGGTCTGCTGTGTTTCTCAGTGACACTGTTGTCCACTCCAGTTTGCCTGTCAGTCTGATAACAAGCCGGAGCATAGCAGTGTCTGTCTGCTTCACGCAGTGTTTGACTGTGTTTCTATACACCGATTGAATGTATATGTATAGATATGTATGTATGGTCACATGTATGTGTATTGAATGTATATATGTATGTTGATATGTATGCATATGTACATGTGTAGACATTTGCTATTTCAAAAAACCCTGTGTACTTTTTCGTTTTTATTTTATTTTGACTAATTTTGTCTGCCATTTCATTTGTCACTTTCGGGTCTCTAAAAATATATGATTTGAAAAACTGTACTTGTACTATAATGTGACCCCAAATAAATAAAGAATAAAAAATAAAAATAAAAACAGAAATGTATCCAGAAGATAACACAAAAATGAAAAAGAGATCATAGCTAAGAGAGAAAATGAGTTAACGATAGATAAACATTTGTTTTGCATAAACACTTATATGCAGACACCCCTAGTTGCAAACAGAAGAAACTTGAGGCTTAAAACGTACTTGAAAAAAACATTTTGGCTTAAGACACAGTTACTTCCTGCACTTCTTCTATACCATTAATAGTAATAACATTTATATGACAAAAGACTGGCAGAAAAATTCAAAAACATTTCACACACAGAAATCAAATCAGGGATGTGGCGATTTCATTGGGTGGGCCAGAGACCACTTGACAAGGACGATGCTACACAAATGAAGTTTTCAAGGCGATAACCTTGGACCTTATCTCTGTATCAACACATTGTTCGGCCTTGGGTTTCCGTACTGCTTGATAATCAGTGCTTTCGAGAGGCAAAGCCTGAAGAATGCTCGGTATCACAACTTTGTTAAACATGCTCATTCTATGTCACTGCAATTCAGATTTACAAGAACCAAAGAGTGGCAAACCAGAATGCTTGGCACTTTGCATTCAATTTTGGGTGTGTGAAGGATTTCTCTGCATTGCTAATGTCATTACAACATTAGATTATAAGCATAGTTGAGTCAGGGGTATCAGAGGAGCCCCGGGCTTGTTTGGCATTAGCTCACAACCAGCAAGAAGTCCCTCTGTGAGGTTTATCATATGATAAGAGAGAGAAAATGATATAATATTCGTAATTAAATCTGACAATGGATGGTGTTATGAGCTTACACAATTAGGTAATGGAGAACATGCGATGATGGATGTAAAGACATTAGCATAGGGCTTATCGTGCTGAATATGTGACATTTGTTTAGATTGGACATACTTATAAATGACATTTTAAGAAGCTTAAAGGCATATCAGACATATATTATGAACACACACACTCAAACAGCGCATTTCTGACAGAAGGCTGTTGCCTGTTAATGTTAGCGTCAGAAGTTAAGTGTTTCATATGATGGTTTATCACTAAGGCACCAGACTGGACTGTTGTATTTGGCTCGTGGCCCTCACAGGCTTCAACGAGTTTCCACACACTGTCCTCTCCGTCTCACCCTTTTAGTTTCTGTGATTTACAGCTTTCCTCTCCCTCCTCCATTACCTGTTCTTACCCTCCTGTTGTTATGCCCCTGTGCCTTATTTGCAATGACCTTTCCAGCCTGAAACCTAATTGTTAATTTATAGTCTCACCTTGAGACGGAGGTACAGGAAAACACAGCTATTCTTGTCACGTTGAGACCCTCCAGAAACAGGAGAGCCACCCACGGTTATAAGAAACACATGCCTGAAGAATGGGACTCAAAGCAATAACAACAGATAGAAGCAGACCAGACGTGAACACGACAGGTTCTGTGCAGCTTCACAGATGAACCGAGAACATAACTCAGACACTACGAGTCGGCGGGTCACATCACGATCTGCCAGCTGCAGGAAGTCCATCCATCTTACACTGACACAGACAGGAAGGCTATACTTTCTGTACGTGTTCCCTGCAGCTTAACTCAGTGGGAAATGTTGCTCCCAGGAAGCAATCTCATGTGGAAAGAGCTCTACTGTGTTCACGTTTATGTCGTTTAGTAGATTTCCATAGCTTCTCTACAATGCTTTATACCTGTCAAAATGTCTTAAAGAGTTATTCCAAGGTTAACATCAACCAAAATAACGGTCACGACAGAATATAATTAATTATATCAAACAGCTAAAATCCTCTCAACTACTGTAATGACTTTAACGTGCATTACCATGTCTGTGGGGATCCGTGCTGAAACACATGTACATGTAAGGTGATAGAAACAACAAATCATTCAAACAAAATGATTTGAATGGTACACAGAAAAGGAAACTACATTCAATAAAGGAAATCCGGTACCGCTTTACAATAAGACTACCCTTATAGAGGGTTTACAAACAGGTTGTAATTCATTTATTAATTAGGTTGTGAACACTTTATAAATCATTAATAAGCTTTTATAAAGACATGAGATAAACAGGGCAACTGTGACCGGTTGTTTGCCAAATAGTGAGCCCACATTTATCTGTACTGCTAAGCCTTGTTAGAAATGGTAGAAACTCATTAATAAATGGGAATGTGTTTTACACTTTACAACAAGGCTCCCATTTGGTAGTTATAAATGTTAGTAACTCGTAAATAAATGGCCATAAAGAGATGCCAAGAAACATCAAGATGGAAGGGGGGGATCAATCAACTCAGTGAACAACAGATACCAAGGATGCTGGCTGATGAAGATGACGAAGTAAGCTAGGTAGCCAATATAAGGCTTAGTCATCTTGCCAAATAGTGAGCCTGTGTTGATGTATGAAAACTATGTTAGAACTGGTTTATAAATGGTTCTTAAATGATTAATAAAGTGTAAACTAATTCATAACCTAATTATAAACCCTTTATTAATCCTTTATTCGGGTAGTCTTATTGTAAAGTGGTACCGGAAATCCCTTGGTTACAGTGTTTAAAATCATGAAGAATCATATATAAGTTAGGATTTAGTTGATCATTATTTTGCGTATAAATGTTAAATCAATATTTATTTCCTTTTTTTTATTATTAGAAAGAGAACAAGTTTTCAGTTTTATCAAAAAGTTATTAATTAAAAAAGAAATTGGAGAAAAAAAGGCATACAGTAGGTTAACAAAGAAATGCTGGCTTGTTATAAATATTATATACATTTATATAATTTACAAAAGGTTTCTGACTGATTGGGACGTGCAAAGTGATGATTTCTGCCACAAGATGATAGAAATTAGATTTTGCCACGCTTATTAAAATGGGGAATCTACCACAGTCCCGTATAGGCGAGGTTGCAAATCTTTGAGCTGGACAGTTTTACGGCAATATCGAGTTAACAGGACTTCTGCATCACTGTGATGAGGAAACTTCATTTGCAGGGTACCTCATTTACTGGATCAGCTAAAAGATCTGACATCCCATATGGTAATTTAATTTGTATCGTTTCTCCAATTCAGTTACCAGGAAATGTAATACATCACAAATATGTACATCTATACCACTGTCATTGCTTATTGAAATAAAATATGGATACACTGAGAGGAGAGAGACACCGGCTCCAATACTGTTACACATAGTTACCAAACCACATTAATGCACAGTTGCACCACAGCAACTGTTGTTATGGTGACTGCCTCCAGGCTGATAAGCTCTCAGCATTTCCAAGGTATCCACTCAAAAAACACACACACACACGCGGCTGTATAGATATCGATTAGATGATTCAGGTATTCCAGAAGGACCGCAAAGGTTATATCTTGGCGAAAAATAATTGAATATTTCTTGTCAGGAAGGGTTGTATGACACTCATGAAAAAAAATATGTTTGCACTTCTGTCCTTGCAAGCGGCAACGTATAATTGTGACACACTTATGTGGATTATTGGCAAAATATATCAACGGGATTTCCAGACCATCTAAACTCTCAAACTATTGCTCCAACGCAACCGAAGCAACCACCAAAACAAAAACACAATTTGTGTTATATCTTGTAGTCCAACATTTCAGCCAAATGTTCTTCTAACTGACTGTGTCTTCCTGTCTTCCTTAATCCTGAAGTAAGCAAACACCCACACACATTCAGTGCATTTCACACACATTACTTCTGGATTCAAATACATGGAGATGACTCTGTTTAGGCCCCCAGGCGATAGCCAACCAGAGTTCAGAACATACGCTGCTACATACTGTACAGTAAATGCATACCCTATGAGACGTACACTGATGCCACCCAAATATAGATGTGGACAAAAACAACAGCGCAAGACGGATCAAAATAAACCGCAAAAGACGTCAAGACATACAGTCCTCCATATAGCCTTCGTCATATTACTGTGTGCAACAGAACCATATTTTGTTCAATAGGAATACTGATTTTCATATCAAGGTTATGATTTCTAGCATTAAGCATAACCGTCTCATCTTTGGCCATGTTTTCTCAAAGTCAACTCTCATGTCAATTTGTCTGTGTGTTTGTACAGACTGAGGGATCAAAATAAGGTTTCCAACAATCCCGAATACAAAATATACAAAA
Source organism: Notothenia rossii (assembly GCF_949606895.1). Classification (NCBI taxonomy): domain Eukaryota; kingdom Metazoa; phylum Chordata; class Actinopteri; order Perciformes; family Nototheniidae; genus Notothenia; species Notothenia rossii. The sequence goes on from NC_136904.1 coordinate 13,535,943, forward strand.
ATGTATAACTTCTACAATCAACATTTATACATATGCACACATTAAGATAAAACACAACAATCAATATATACAAAATAACAAGTCACTTCAATATCTTAGGGAATGTACAGAGTGCAAGATTCTCCTTGCCTCTCTTTCCCTCTCTCTTTAGTCCTGCCCCTTTTCTCCCTGTGTCAGATGTTGTGTGCAGTGATGGTCTTCTAGATGGCAGGTCCATAGTGGGTCTGCAGGTCCAGAAGAAAAACTCATGAATAATATTAGACGGCTTTCATTAAGAACATGCACAACATGAATTAAAAAATAGACACATACTCTTTCTCTCTGCAGCCCCTCCTCTTCTCCATGTCAAACTCTCTTAAATGTGTCCTTTTTCTGTCATTCGATCTTTTTTTCTTTTATGCCCTCCTTCACCTCTTTCAAAAACAGTTTAGAGTATCAATACATCATTTAAGTCTTATACCTAAGTGTACCTTTGAGGGTCCCAGCTTCTCCAATGTAAGAAATTAGATACTTTTTTATGTAATATCTTTTGATTTTGATTGGACAAATTAAGCAATCACCCACATGTCACCTTGGGTTCTAGGAGAATGACATGGACATTTTTCTAAATTGTTTAACATTTTATTGACGAAATAACCCACACATTCATAGGCAATGACTATAACCGATATGTGTAGCCTTTATCAGAATCATTAACTATTTCTCTGGACATGACGAGGACACTTATTCTTTCCTTTCTTTGAAATTTAATTTAATTTAATGTAACATGGAGAAGCTTTTATTTTCTTAGAGACAAAAGGCAGGGAGCTCTTAGATTCAACATACTGTATCATCAGTTATTGCAAAGAACATAAATCCTTTTACTTTTATTTTGTATAAATAACTGGTTGCTTTAACATGATGATCTACTAAAAAGGGCTTCAGTGTAGTTTATAAACAATAGTTTTAGAGCAGCAAGGCAAGTCCCTGTTATATGAAACAATCAAATTATACAATTCCTTCTGTGGGTATATTATGTCCAATAGTGTGTATACAGTCAGCATAGGGCTGCTCGATTATGGCAAAAATCATAATCTCAATTATTTGGGTCAATAATTGATATCAAGATTATTAAAAACGATTATCCATTTACTTTTAAAACATCAATTTATTGGAGTAAAATGCTTTGAACAGTATGTTTTAACAGTTGATTGCCCCGAACTTTAAGTATAATTCAACTGAAAAACCAAAAGAAAAAGAAAAAAAAAAAGTAATAAGAAAAAAAAAAACGTTTTATTTCGATTACGTTGTTTTTGTAATCGTTGCAATTAAAGGATTAAAATATGATTAATGGAGCAGCCCTAAGTCAGTGTCAATTTTGTTTTTGTTTTCCTTCTCAAAACAACAGCTGTATGTTTTTTTGACCTTGCAAATTAGCCAATTCTGAAGTTTTTCAAAATGTCAAACATGCAGTCACGATCAACTTCTGGAAAGTAGATTTGTTTCAAAGATAAAGTACTTGAGCAGACAGGAAATCAGGAAGACAAAAACAAAAAAACTGTCCCCAGACAGCAGAGGAAGTGACTGAAAGATGCTGTTTTGTCACATTGAAATGCAGGAGCAGAGATGTGTGTGCACTCACATGTGTGTATTTATGGTCAAATGTGTTAAATCTATGCTATCAGACACCTAATTAGGCCTACCTCAGCATGTCTCTGATGGGGGGGGGGGGGGGTGTGTGTGTGTGTGTGTGTGTGTGTGTGTGTGTGTGTGTGTTTGTGTGTGTAGCATGGTAATTAATTTCCCGCGAGTATTGGATGCTGAGAGAGAGATCTAGCTCCGTGTTCATGTGTGTGTGCGCTTGTGTATGTTAATAATTAGTGGGGTCCTCTTTTCTGGGCTGTCCGGTCGTGCCTGAGTGGATTTTCTCATTTCCAGGCTGAGTGGCCAACGCAGCGTGGTACAACTCACTCCCACGTGACAGGTAATGGTGTGCGAGTATATGTATGGTGAATTACTGATAAATATCAACATAAATCAACTGCAGCATTCCTGATGCTTCAAAATGGTAACTTCTTGTTTCAAAGGCAATCCACACAGAAACCTGTGCCTGGGCTGCTTGAGATCTTTTTATGGGAAAGATCCAACTCCTGCGAAATCCTCATGCAGCAAAGCAAATTCCAGCACAGACTCTCTCTTTGCCAACATTTCTGTGTAAAATGTGAGACAATGCAAGAATTATAATTCAACAAACGAGCTTCCTGAAGGGACACTACTGCCATCTAGAGTTGTGTCTACTCTCTGATAGTCCAGACTAAAACAGCACTGAGACGCTCAGTACGCTGCAGACTCCCAAAGCACAGCTACACATCAACACGTGAGCTTAGTTTAAATGAGTGACTGGCATGTGGAGCTGTGTGTGTGGTTGAGCGTGCGTGTGTGTGTGTGTGTGTGTGTGTGTGTGTGTGTGTGTGTGTGTGTGCGTGCGTGCGTGCCAGCTGTGCAGCGCCGTCCACAGCCATCCTGGAATCCTTGCTGTGCTGTTAATGATTGTTTAGAGGATGATTCATCGACACCTGAGGGGACTCGTATGAGAGAGGCTCCTTATTGCTTTATTATCCTGATGATAAGAGTACATGTGCACACAATTACCGCCTCAGGGGAACATCTACCTTTGAAAACAAATGTTTTCTGAGCAACAAAAAATACAGAATCAGAGGGAAGAAATAACAGTTCGCTTCATAGCAAACAGGTGTATATGGCACGATTTTCCATAGTTCGGGGCTGTACTTTGATTGAAGATATTGTTTCTTCTACGGATGGGACATAAACAAGGATATAATGGTTATATCGTTAAAGTATTGAAGAGCTATTCTCCAATCCTATCGTCTACTACTACTACTACTACTACTACTACTACTACTACTACTGGTAAATAGAATAAACTGGACAAATATGAACACGCAAATAAAAGCATTAAAAGTCAAAAACATAATTAGATTTTGACTGAATTATGCAAGTTGAAAAGAGGATTCATAATCTGAGTAGGCTGCAATAGAGGACTTAATAACTTGGAGTCCTAGAATCAAACAGTAGATCTGACCTTTTCTTTAGTTCTGAGATAAAAGGAGCATGGCTGTACCAATCTTGCCACGTTGATTGAAATGCAAAACAAAAAATCATACAAAAATTCAACTCAGAAATACAAGCACTACACGACACCATAGGATCCAAGGAAATGTCAGAGAACTCCAGGATTGCCATCTGAACCAATAATGACATTTTCTTTCTCATCAATATTTAAATGAAGGGAAGGACCTCATCTGGATTGGTCAAGGACATCAGCGATTCAAATCTTGACCAAATGAGTTCAATGAAAGACAGCAATCAAATGTTAATAACTTTGTCTCGGACGTCTTTTCAGAAAACTATTCATATTCACAAAGGGCTTAAATTACGTTGCACGTTTTCCCTTTAGGTTTTAGACATGAGTGTTTACAAGCAACAGATGCACCGTCTTAGATCAGGGGAATAATGCAGTCCACAGGGAGCTTTTCGCTTTAATCAAAAATCTCCTCGGATCAAACCCTCACACAGATCAACACTGAAGGTTCTGCACTTCTTGGAAAATTACAATGTCTCTAATGATGTTGCTTTTAAGTAAAAAAATACTATCCATCCTCGTGAATGCCGACATTAAAGTAGTTCACAAAACATCTGGTCTTCACAAGGACGGTTAAAAACAACCCATGCAGGGGTTTTACTTGATGAATACTGAGTATTTACACACGAGAGGTTTGTACAGCAAATCACTTGGCTTGCAAAAGATATACAGCTGTGTGTGTGTGTGTGTGTGTGTGTGTGTGTGTGTGTGTGTGTGTGTGTGTGTGTGTGTGTGTGTGTGTGTGTGTTTATTTTCCGACATCAAGATGCTTTGAGACACCTGGGTATCTAACAGCAGGAGGGAGAAGGAGAACCAAGAGGAGGAGGAGGCGGAGAGAAGCAGATGCAAGCAAAATAATCTACATTAGGAATGAGGCTGGGGGAGAGAGGCAGGCGGGACCAAATGTGAATCTAAACACGAAGGTTGGAGAGAGGAGTGAGGAAAAATAAGGAGAATGAACAGAGAAGGAAGGAAAATGGAAGAAGAAGGGAGGAAGACATAGATGTCAGAAGTAGCAGATGGGAGGATAAATCGGGGAAGAGGGAACAAGGAGGAGGGCTGACTCGCCTTTTGAACCATTTCAACCTCCTCCTCTCATCTGCTGCAGCTCCACTTACTGTCGGCTCGTCTAACTGCATCTAAAGTAGTAATCTGTATGCTTCATATACCACTACACTCTTATCAGTGGGTCTGTGTGTGTGTGTGTGTGTGTGTGTGTGTGTGTGTGTGTGTGTGTGTGTGTGTGTGTGTGTGTGTGTGTGTGTGTGTGTGTGTGTGTGTGTGTGTGTTTTGCAAGCAAGAACAAGGAGGGAAGCGGGTGTATGCATGCATAAGCAAAAGATAAAATGCCTGAAAAGTGAATGCAATCATGAGGAGACATACAGCATGTTCCTGAAGATAAAGAGAACTGGGAAAAGAACTGTATTGAAACACAATGCAATGTAGGTATACAAAGTTATGTGGAATGTATGCGCACAAGTATTTAAAAACAGTGAAGAGCTCCCAAAAGGTGGGTCAACTCAAAAAGTGAATCAGATTTTAGATTTGTATTTTATTTATGATCAAATAAGCGCTCTCTGTGGGCTGTTAGGCTAAAACATGTCAATTTATTAAGCAAACGTTTCAAACCGAAGACGTTACAGATTGAATTATCTGTATCTCATTAAATACATTTTCTTCTTAGTGTATATGACCTTACATCTTCACCCTTTTATGTTTGTATTCACATTTATATTATCTAGATCAGTGTTTCTCAAACTTTTTCATACCAAGGACCACTTAACCAATAAAAAAACACTCACGGACCACCTGAAAATGGTACAAACAAGTGGCAACATGTGTGACGTAGGTGTTGCGCTGGGCTATATCATGCAATTGAAAGTGAAACTTAAGCTCGCTCCATTGCGGAGATATTCCCACGAGAGTGCGGAATACTTAAATTTATTTATTTATTTAAAATGTGAAATGTTGCCAATATACTCACGGACCACTAGGGGGCGCTCACGGACCACCCTTTGAGAAGCACTGGTCTAGATCTATTTCAGTAACATCTGTTCAGTTGGTACATTGGCTTGCAATAGGAATAAACCAACAATCGAGAAGAACAAACACAAAATGCATGAGCCAACATTGTCCACACGTTTAATACTTCACTGCTATTTACACACTTGGATCAGTTTTGGGTTTACACTGGAAGAAATGGCTGTGACATCATCTCAGACTCCAACACCTAAAATCTATTGTTGCTTTGTTTTGTACTTTTTGTACAAGTGCAGTTTCCCTGTAGCAGGCAGTAACATCCAGCTGAAATTAGAACAAAACTCTAGAGTCAACAGCCTGTCAATATTTCTTATGTTCTTTGAAATAATGAAGACCCTTTGGAAATGTGTTTATCCAACCTTCAATCAAAAGTTTCCCGCTATAAATAAGAAAAAAGTTTAAGATGTTTTGTTTTTGTTGTGTGGTCCAAAGAGACAGTGAGTGAGAGATTGGTGTCAAATATAAAGACTTCATCTCACACACACACACACACACACACACACACACACACACACACACACACACACAGGGATCTCAGCAGGATTTAAATCGCCAGAGGTCATCAAATAAACAACTGTTAGAGATTCTGACAGACTCACAAAGCGAGAAGGGGGTGAGGAGAGATAATAGAGGAACACATCCAATAAAAAATTGATTTTATTTTATATTCCTCAACATTTCAAGATGTACAAATGCAAAGGAAAGCAGTATTGAAATTATTCTACATTGCCAATTAATTCGAAAATGCAATGTAACATTATCTTTGATGTCAGTTGGGTGTCCCTAAAGTCTTTTTGACAGAGCTCCGTTTATCAGACAGATACATCTCTATATATTTATCTCTAACCATGTCAGTCCTGTTCTGCCCATCTGTCTGATGATCTCACATGCCAGTTGGGTTCTATGGGACTGTTGTTATGGTCAACAGTTTTTAGGTCATTTATATTATATATAATATGCAATTAATATAGTTTATAGTAGAGTATGCCTGTGTTTTCTTGCTAGATTTGCTGGTGGAACACAAAGAAAATAGAAAAGGGGCCAAAGTTGTTGCTAAAGATTATAAGCAGGGCACGTGCTTTGTTAAAGGCAAATTATCTTACATGAGGAATAAAAGAACACTGGCTGCAATCCTCCAAAAAAAATGGCCGGCGTTTCTCGTCAAGCAGTAGGCTGAGGCTCAAAAGGAAAAACTGAAATCCAAGATCATTTTCACATTTTAGATAAAAGTTGTTTATACTGGCATTTCGCATAAATTATGAATGTGTAAATTTCTCCCAACACAGTGACAGGTACATACGTATGTGCATTGTAACTGTGAGGAAGTTCAAGAGAAAGATTGAGGTATAAGAAAGACGACACAGTCTCTGTTGGTCGGACAGATAACACATCAAACACACACACATAGACACACACACATACAAAACACACTTTGATGGGTATTTCTCCGGTTTTGACACACCAAAGAAGAATCTGATGGTGTGTGTGTGTGTGTGTGTGTGTGTGTGTGTGTGTGTGTGTGTGTGTGTGTGTGTGTGTGTGTGTGTGTGTGTGTGTGTGTGTGTGTGTGTGTGTGTGTGTGTGTGTGTGTGTGTGTGTTCCCTCAGCATTTATCAGTCATTACTTAGATACAGCCTTCAAGGCCTGTAATTAACTTCAGCTTTGATGCCCCCCAACCTGCTAATTTCCTGCACGCACACACACACGCAATATAAGCAAACACAAATGCATTCAAACGTGCAAACCTTCAAACACTCACTCATCTCTCTGCTGTTCCTACAGTGAGATACAGGCGCACAAATATATGCACATCCACAGATCTGCACACATTCTTCAACACTCGGTCATGCTGTTAACCTAATTGTGTTCTAGTGAAAACAGAACAACAAACTTCAAATCTCTGAGCCCAATATTTGCCTTTGAGCTGTGCGTGTGCGTGTGCGTGTGTGTTTGTGTGTGTGTGTGTGTCCAATGTTCTACAACTGTTTTTATGACACCAACACATCTCGCGGATCCATCACTGATATCAAATCAATAAGAGATGTGCAAAAGTCATCCTGACAGTGAGGTTGTTGAGCATCGGCCACAAGGCAAGCAGATGTAGCCATGACACTTATTCAATATCTCAAAACATGATCATACTCTACACAACATGGCCTCGGTCTTTCTCCACACACTTTCCTCTATTTACCCGAAGCACATACAACAATAATTGAATTCAGTCGTGGCACAAAGACTTTAATCTACTATTGATTTCTGTTATTAAGAATTCATCTTCCTGTGTGAGAGGTAGAATAGGATTTTTGATATATTTAATAAATGCCCAGTCGTAATGTTTAGGCTTGTAACCATGAGTCCTAACACCGTGTGTGTGAGGTTTTTTCCATCATATTGTAATATTGTAACTGTCAGGCCAGCGTTGCCAAGCCGGGAGTCGTAATGCGTGCCTTCAACAAATGACTATTTCAATTTGATGAATCTGAAGATTATTTTATGGTTCAATCAATTAATTGTCCAGTCAAAAAGTGGTCAGAAAAAGTAGAAAAATGTCACAGCTTCTCAAAGTCCAAGTCTTCAAATGTCTTGTTTTGTAAGTCCAAAAAACCCAATAGAGGTTCAGTCTACATTTTTTAATACAGAATGTTAAATCGTTTAATTAGTTCTCGGATAGATTGATTCGTATCAACAGCAGCTGTTTTTCTGTTAAATTATTTATTCGAAACGATGGGCATCTCTATATTAACAATGCGGGACCTACATTTAGGCATTATGGGAACTTCAGTCTTAACATAGAATAGTTTAACGATTGTTGCCTTCATACAGTAAGTATTCAAAGCTACATGAGAGAAATTGAAACATTAATGTCGTAAAATGTACAAATTCAAACCAAAGAACACGTCTGCTGGCTAATACTAATCATTTTGTCTCACACTATTGTTTTAAAATTTGTTGGAGTCTGTGAAGGTAGCAGCTGAAGAAATAATTTCAAATGACATTGAATAAACAATACTGGCCTGCTGTTGTGTATTTATGTAGCGCAGGGGTGTCCAAACCTTTTTCACCGAGGGCCACATACAGAAACATATAAGAAGGGCTGGGCCACTTATACAGGTGAGGTATATTGCCTCGTAAGTTAAAGGTCCCATGTCATGGCCATTTCTACTGATCAGAATTCCATTGTTGAGGTATACTAGAATAGTTTTATATTGTGCAATTTTCCAAACTCACATTGGTTTCTCATGCAGCATCTCTGTATAGTATGTGTATTCACTCTCTGTCCTAAACGGCTTGTTGGAGCTCCTGGGTGTGGGCTTATCAACACATGAATACTACTGTGTAATATATGTTTACATATATTTAAGAAGTACAATATAAGAAAAGCACAAGTTTCATTTGTGGGCCATATTTCATTATACTTTTTTAATTTGCTGAGGGCCGATTCAAAATGGCGTAGTTTGGACACCCCTGATGTAGTAGCAACAACTGAACTGAAACACATCTATTTATTTTTCCAGGGGTCATCTGCTTTAGTTGCTCTTATTTATCATCTCCCCATTGTTACCAAGGCTTATATACAGTACATTATGTATATAGCCAGTATTTTACCCTTCATTCACCTTGCAAATCAACACATGCTCTCAACTCTCTCACTCTGCTTACAGTCTCATTAAATTCACATACATCTGTTCAGCTAGATGAAGCTGGCTCTGGCTACAATAGAGAAGACAGTAGTGCAGCTATTGAGTAGGGCTGAACGATTAATCGATTTGTAATGACGCGATTATCCAATCGCGAAGCCTGCGATTTTTTTAACTTTTTTTTTTTGTTTTCTTGTGTGTCAGTCATCCACACCAATCAGAAGTGCTGTGCTCCACATGTACCAGCCATTGTTAACCAATCAGAAGTGGCCCATGATAGAAGGTGATAGACAGATTGATCCAATGGCTTCCAATGGAGCTTTCCTAGATGGTTTGGTGAAACAAATCATCTGAGTCAGGTTAGTAATGCTCCATCACATGTTTTACATCTATTACAGGGTGAATCTGAAACTCAAGCTTGACTTTAAAGCAACCCAACGGAGGTTTCATGTAAGTTTAGTTCTTTCACTCGTAGCTCGGGCTTTGGGGGTGCTAGAGACGGGAGCATGTTAATGCGACCTTCCTAGCCGGAGATATGGCCTCATTTTACAATAAACTTCCGTTGGGTCGCTTACAAACAAATATCGCAAATCGTGCAGCCCTACTATTGAGCATCCAGCTGGACAAATATCACGAGCAAATCGGATGAAACAGAGGAAGAAATCCTCACAAGGAGGCAGAGAAAGGCTACACTGCACATCTTTGCTACATCCAGAGTGTCTGTACAGAAGGAGTGGCAGACACGGAAAGCTCCATCAAAGTTCATTTAATTTTATATTTAAACAATATTATGATAGCATTTTTTTTTATTGATATCTATAAGGAAAAGTATTGTACCACATATGAGTGAATGGGAAGTCCAATAACAGCCTGTCCTCCAAAAAACGACCAAATAGGTTGATGGTTCAGCAGCTTATTACGACCTATAGTCACGTTTAGCACCTCTAGTGGTCGTGTAAGAAACAACAATTTAGTTTAGTTTGGCCATTAAAATGTTTTTTATTTGATTTCTAGGGAGAAGTGTATATTGTACTTTTAGAATCCACGTCCAGTGGATGTGTGATCTATAGTTTGATTGATATTACGAAGATGATTTTACGTCTCGTCTAGGAGAACGTGTATATACTACGTCTTTCCCCCTAATCATTTCTATTGACGGCAGCGTCCATGTAAAGTTGGCGTCAACCCTCACGGGGTGAAAACAGTATTTCCGGTCTCAAAGTTTTCATAATAAAACCGTATTCCCCTCACTGTACAATGATTTTGCAGTGATATCTGCAGTACTCATCCACTAAAAAAACATCAGTTTATCCTTGTTAATTACACAACATTGATTGGTTTAAATTGTGTACAATGCTTTTGTGTTTTTCCCCTTCAACTCGGAGAAACAAATAGTTTTTTCTGAGTTTAGGATGGCCGAAGACACTACACTACCCACAATCCTCAGCTATCGTTTGGGACTACAACATCCGGTTTGCTTGACAAACCCCGTGATTAGTCCTCAAGCTCTCTGATTGGATGTTGGAGTGGCAGTGCGCCAAGGTTACGCCGAGGGTCAAACAGCTCTTTGAAATGGAATGAAACTATGGCAGACTATCCAAAACTGGACTCGAACGGGTCCAGTCCGAGTCCCGGTCCCCCTGTTTATTGATCCCAAGTTGGCAAATGTTTTTGTTACTGCTGCAATTTATTGTTACTTTGTAATTCTACTCCACTACAATTCAGAGGTTAACCTGGTATTTTTACTCTACTACATTTATTTGAGTTACTTTGCAGATTCTGATTAATGATGTGAAATATAAACAACCCTTAAATCAGACTTTAGTTACACCTGAGTAAAATTCAGGGAAGGTGATTGTTAAGTGCCAAAATAAACTATGCAATATAGTAGAAGTTAAGTACTTTGTCATGCTTAATATTTATCTCTAGATACCCCCAAAGCTTTTTTCTTATTCAAAAGAAGACCTTAACTTAAAGTATTCTTTAATGTTTGAATAAAGCCTTAGTTTGTCTGTTTTGCACATCCTCCTATTAATATCTTTGGACGTCCTCCACTAGCTGTTTTATTGTAGAGATCACTACAGTATCTTCTTGATATTTTCTATTCTATATTTCTATCATTGATCTTCTACTTTCCCCCTATTTTGTATCTAGGCTACTCTTAATATTTTTATTTTTTTATCAAATATAACATATTCAACAAAAAAATGCAATAACGTGCTTTAACCACTAGGCGGTGCGGGTTAAAAAACTGTCAAGTTTACAGTGTTAACACAATCAATTATACTTTCCAGTATAATTTTGCAGTTTAGTTTATGACGGATTTTGTTATCCACACATACAGTGGGGCAAAAAAGTATTTAGTCAGCCACCAATTGTGCAAGTTCTCCCACTTAAAAAGATGAGAGAGGCCTGCAATTTTCATCCTAGGTATACCTCAACTTTGAGAGACAAAATGAGAAAAAAAAATCCAGAAAATCACATTGTCTGATTTTGAAGACTTTATTTGCAAATTATGGTGGAAAATAAGTATTTGGTCAATAACAAAAGTTCAGTTCTAGTTGAGTTTTTACCAAAAAGTTATATTTTGGTTTCATCTGACCATATGACATTCTCCCAATCCTCTTCTGGATCATCTAAATGCTCTCTAGCAAACTTCAGATGGGCCTGGACATGTACTGGCTTAAGCAGGGGGACACGTCTGGCACTGCAGGATTTGAGTCCCTGGCGGCGTAGTGTGTTACTGATGGTAGCCTTTGTTACTTTGGTCCCAGCTCTCTGCAGCTCATTGACTAGGTCCCCCCGTGTGGTTATGGGATTTTTGCTCACCGTTCTTGTGATCATTTTGACCCCACAGGGTGAGGTCTTGCGTGGAGCCTCAGATCGAGGGAGATTTTTCAGTGGTCTTGTATGTCTTCCATTTTCTAATAATTACTCTCACAGTTGATTTCTTCACGCCAAGCTGCTTACCTATTGCAGATTCAGTCTTCCCAGCCTGGTGCAGGTCTACAATTGTGTTTCTGGTGTCCTTTGACAGCTCTTTGGTGTTGGCCATAGTGGAGTTTGGAGTGTGACTGTTTGAGGTTGTGGACAGGTGTCTTTTATACTGATAACGAGTTCAAACAGGTGCCATTAATACAGTTAACAAGTGGAGGACAGAGGAGGCTCTTAAAGAAGAAGTTACAGGTCTGTGAGAGCCAGAAATCTTGTTTGTTTGTCGGTGACCAAATACTTATTTTCCACCATAATTTGCAAATAAATTCTTTAAAAAATCAGACAATGTGATTTTCTTTTCTCATTTTGTCTCTCATAGTTGAGGTATACCTAGGATGAAAATTACAGGGCTCTCTCATCTTTTTAAGTGGGAGAACTTGCACAATTGGTGGCTGACTAAATACTTTTTTGCCACTGTATATTGTTTTGATATTTGTAACACCAAACCGACAGAAAATATGGTCTTAACATGACCCAGTGGTCTAGTTAATAAAACATAGTAATATCAAACATAATATTACTATTTACTTTATTGTGCAATTAAAAAAGAACGGTAAAGAAAAATACAGTTTCATTCTCTCGATTTGAAGCTTATGCATTGTACCATGAACCTGTATAGACCTGTAACAGTCAACTGGTGAGGAGTTGGAAAGGTGAAGATGTTACAAATAACACACGGCATACAATGCCATAATAACTTTGTATTATTAGTGTAGGACACTTATGTATGTATAACATCTGAAGATGTGTAGTTTTATTCATGTGTTCACATCATTTTACAGGATATTGCTATAGTATTTCAAATATTGTAGTTCTACACATTAATATCTGATTTGTAAAACATCACAGACAGAAAGGTATATCCGTCATTTAACGGTAAGCTATTTAAATTGTGAATCCATAGATGTGTCTCCCATCACCCAAAACCCCTGACTATTCTCTCAACTCAGTATTTACATTCTTATATTCAAAGAAAATCAGTAATATCTTTAAAAACTTTTCTATCCGCTGTGCACCGTTGTGGTGTAAATGTAACCTATCTACCAATTGGATCAAATATAAAATTTGACCGAATTACTATTGATACTGCAAGGAGACGTATTGTCTGAAGAGAATTTGAAGATGTTGTTTAATTGCTGATATATTTATGATCCAACTCACATATTCAGTTTCGGGGGCAGTTCTTCCAGTTTGCCCAAAGGTCTTCTAATCAGGGCTCTATAAATACAGAACTACGGCAGATGTGTAATATTTATTTCAGCCGAACCGTGTATAACAATGCCGTTATGTGATGACTTCCAAAGAGAACAGCAAGCAAACACGGAATAAAGTATTATTATTTTATTTACTTTTTCATGTTTTCGGATTTCATATCGCATAAACACCATATCCCAACATGCATTGCGACTAAAACATCCAATCACCAAGCTTGATCGATAGCTGAGGATTATGGGTAGGTACATGTTTTAGCATCAAAACCTGAAAAACGAAACGTGTCTTTCAGAATCGAAAGGGAAAAATGACAAAAGTATTGTACACAATTTAAACCAATCAATGTTGTGTAATTAAAGGATAAACTGATGTGTTTTAGGGGATGAGTACGGCAGATATCACTGTAAAATCATTTGACAGAGAGGGGAATACGGTTTTATCATGAAAACTTCGAGACCGGAAATACTGTTTTCACCCTATGAGGGTTAACGCTAACTTTACATTGACATGCCGTCAACAGAAATTAACAGGGGGAAAGACGTAGTATATACACGTTCTCCTGGCGAGACCTCAAATTATCTTCGTAATATCTATCAAACTATAGATCCTACACATCCACTGGACGTAGATTCTAAAAGTACAATATACACTTGCTAGAAATGTAATCAAAAAGCATTTTAATGGCCAAACTATCCTATGATTTAGGATTTTCCAGAGAGGGTTATTTTTTGGAATATAGGACCAACCGGAGTGTTTGCAGTCAACGGGAGCACTAGAGGTCGAAAACGTTCAAACGTGATTATAGGTCGTAATAAGCTGGTGAACAATCAACCTATTTGGTCGTATGAGTTGGAGGACTTAATTAGGGATGCACCGAATATTCGGCCGCCGAAAATTATCGGCCGAAAGGGCCTTTAGCACCGAAAAAAATATCACCAAATGTCAGGGAACAGGGTTACGTTGGTAAACTAACGTGTTGTTGTGATGACGTAATCAAAACGCGGCGACAAGCACGGCGCGCGACCATGCTCGCGGCTGGCTCACAGCCAACATGTCTGGCGCTTGGAGATATTTAAAAATATCAGAGAAAGAGGCGCAGATTGCGATTTGTAAAACGTGTTCAGCTGACATTTCTCGAGGGGGTGTAACTGCAAAGACTTTCACCACTTCAGGATTACTCCACCACTTGAAATCAAAACACCCGGACAAATATGCGGAGTAAGATCAAATCACAAGCACTGACAGCGGGAGACTGTTCAGCGCTGCCTCTCATGTGCTTGATGAGAAGAGGAACAGACTTATGGCTGATAAAGCAGAGAAGCTAATGTTCATTAAAAAGAACCTCCCACTTTTCCTTAATAAGTAGACAAGGCTGGCTTATCATAAGCTTATCTAGTTCTCCATGTCTACTATATACCCACTTTCCTGAACAATTTTCATTGTGAGTTATAATTCACCATCTCAGGTTATCATTAGGGGGAAATGACAGCAGCACAGTGTTCAATATTTTGTACTTTCGGTATCTAAATGATACAATGTTGTTTACATTGCTCATGAGGACAGACCACCTTATTTGCAGATTCTTGAAATTGTAATTTAATTTGTAATTGATTGTGGACTTTGCATCCAGTTTTCACTTTATGTATCTTTATACAATGTTTACTACTTTTTATTATGAGGACAGACATCCTTATTTACAGATTCTTGAAATTGAATTGTAATTTCATTTGTAAATAGTTACATTCATGTGGATTTATCCAGTTTGCACATTTGTATGCATGCACTTATAGGTGCATTTGTTGTTGTTGAAGGCCTGGCTGTTACAGTCTTTATTTACTCTATTTTGTTGTAGGCCTACTGGCCTAGATGTTTATGCAGTTTTAAAGCACTTTGACTTTGTTCTGAATGCACTTTGTTGTAGTTATCCTACAGAGAAAATAAAAAGGACTTGACTTGGAATTAATGTACTGTATGCATTCAGAAGTGCTGAATAAATGTTTTATGGACCCATAATAGTGATTATTATTTAAGTTAAGTTTTGCCATAATCATGTATTTTTCCATAATCAGGCAGCTGAACAACATTGGTAAAAAATGTATACATTATATATACATATATATTTCTATTAATCATTTTCGGCCTTTCGACTTTCGGTTTTCGGCCAACCGTTTCCTATTTTCGGTATCGGTTTCGGCCAAGAATTTCCCATTCGGTGAACCCCTAGACTTAATATAAGATAAATGAAATACCAGACAAATGAAGTGAAGCCCTGGTCAGTAGTTTGCAAATTAGTATTAGGCTGCTTAATACAAACCAGAAAGATGACACAAAAGCGTGGAATATATGGCAAAACCTCTCAAAGCAAAATACATTAAACCAGAACATGCAACCCATTCATGGCTAATATTTCTTAAAAATAAATTTTAACAAAGGGCCCTTCTTCAAGAAAAGGTCTCAAAATCAGGTTATAAAGCAGGACCTAGCTGAAGACCTATATCAGTAAATAATATGCTTTAATTAGTAGTGTGTATAGTATAACCAAACAATGTAAGAATAAGACATACTATTACTACTGCCCTCTCACCCAGCTCTTGTACATGGCATGTTTTCCCCAGAGCTATCCCAACATTAATTTTGATGACGTTCAATTTCAAATAGAGAAACTTTACCATAAAACGCCTGCCACTCAGCTCAAGCTCTTTACAACAAAGGTCTGCATGTTTTCGACTGTAATCATGATATTTACAGAGTTATTTGACTCTTAATTTTGTATTATTACATCGTTATGTCAGCCCTTAAGCCTTTGAATAATTATCTGCACACCACATAGCATTATGGTGTCACTTCGGCCTCATTTGAAACCATGAAAGAGCAATAGTGCCATCTAGTGATCGGTTTAAGAAATTAGTGGCATCTACCAGAGTGTCAAGGTTTTATAATTTTGGTTTTGAGAAGCGAGAAATTAAAAACAAACACTTGAATGGCCTCCTGATATAAGCCGTATGCAAACATACATATGTACCGACATATACATGTTTGATGCAGACCAAAGAGTATGGTACACAGAAAAATTGGCACAGAAAAGTGAAAATATCAAACGACATGTGCGGTATAAATCTACTTTCTCTATTCAGAAATGAGTCAGGAACATGTGCTTATTCACCAAACTGCCTTCAAACCACCAGCTCTAATGTAGCATACGTCTACTATTAAACACCGAGCAGCTTTTAATGGTAAACGCAGGATGTTGGTGACTCAGAGGACTCACCGGGAGAAGCAGTGGTGGCAGACATGTCTGGACAGCTTGTTGGACACACAGCAGGCCAGCGGCTCTGCAGAGTGAACCAGCTCTCCCCTCTGGATCCTGGCTGCAGCCCGCAGACCGTCCCCCTTTCCCGGGCTCACGAAACGCTCCAGCTTCGGTGCCATTGCCGAGTTTCCCTCCACGTGAAGCGAGCACTCTGTTTACATCCGTAACGGAGAGGAGCGTGATGACGTCACAAAAACGTGCGAATCTTTGCCTTCCATCAATGCACTTTAGTTTCAAATATTGTTATTGAGAAGAAGCATACAAGAAGTGTAAGCAATACTACAGACTTCTTTAGGGTGGAAATCATGCTTCTTTTTTTCAACATAAAAGATAGAAAGAACAGCCAACAACAAATAATAAAGAAAAAACATAGCATGAAAGTAATACCATACTTAATGACATACATAATCATCCTGGGAAAGAACATAAAAAATAGTATATAAATACATAAATAAATAAACTTACTTATTGATTGTTGTCAAATTTTATTTTGGGGGAAAAAATGTTTTTTTGGTTGTTCTTTAGAACTAGCCCAATCCCTGAAAAAGAGCCAAATTAGACCAGGCCGAATGTGGGAATGGTGCCTAAAAAGCCCATAACTTGAGAATGACAACTCTTTCCCTCTTCAGATTTGCTAAGGTATGAACCAGGTGGTTGTCATCACCAAATAGTCAGACACTTATTTAACTAAAAAAATACTGAATTATAGTCCTGTAAACTTAGCTTTAGTTTAGACGGAAATTGTACTTTTTTGTGATAGGAACATAGGACTCCATCACTTTTCTCTCATTTATCAGAAAAACAGAAATCCTTAAAAAATATACCATTACTGAATTGTCTAGGGTGCTATTGAACACTATCCAGTAGTTGTATGGAAATATCTGGTACAGTTCTATTTCAAATGAGATTTCTTTAGACATAGGCCTACCTCTTCTCTGATACAGTCACATTCCGAATGGGGGATAAGTGGCACAATAGCCTATAAGTTAAGAATGCTTACTCTGATTGTCATCATATTTGGAGAGGGAAATACCAGGTGGCTGAACTACATCACCAAATAGTCAGAATAAGAGTAACCCAATACAATAAAGTGTATTAGTTCTAAATTGCAAGCCTCTAAAACATAGGTGTAAATAGTACGGTTGTATTGAAACTGGAACCTTAATTGAAAATACAGAATACAAATCATCAAATAATTCTGTGAGAGGTCAGGTATAATATAGATACTAGAATATAATGTTAAATGTCAGGTTCCTCAGAAACGTTAAGGGACACATTTTGACATTCTGCACAGCATGGTGCAGAACCCCGTACAGGGAAGGCCAACAGAGAGGCTCTGGCACTTTCCACTCACTCCACACTTTGCATCTTTGCAATACAAGTGAGTAATGTCTCTCACTTCTGTAGGTGCTGTTTTTTTTTTAAATAGCACTGGTTGAAGGGCCCCATCTCTGACAATCCACCCCTTGCCAACAGGACTCCATAACAAGGGTTTGGGTTTTAATAGATATAATCTCTCTATATGGCGCTGCTTCATACTATTGGAGTAAGTCGGCATGCTAAAAATCACTCCTGAAGAAATCACTATTTTTGGTCAACTTTTGTAAGGTAACCATATCCTTTTTGACATATTTTAGTGTCAGAGCACTTACTGAACATAATTAGATAACTTGATGAACAAAACATTTTTGTAACAAGGCTGTAATTATTTTTTGGAAAATATGCTCAACCAACCTGTCGAATTGGCCTTCATATTGTAAACTATAGACTTTTTCAGAGTTTCAGAGATGTTTTCCAATAACATATGCTAAATAAATGGCTATATGGTAATATTAGTAAATCTAGTACTGCCTTATGAGTCTCAGAGTGAAAGAGTGATAATAATGTATATAGCACCTTTCATGCATGAAATGCAGCCTAAAGTTGCACACAGATGAGCAAGTTAGGCCAGCACAGGATATAGAAATGTGCTGCTGGCCAGTTGTTTGTTGTTAGGCCAATTCAGCATATACAGCAACATATGTATACATTGGTGGGAGTGAGCTAAACTCTATGTATTAAAGTTAAATTAAGCATTTTTTTTTCCTACGATTTAATTTGAGCTCTCCATTTGCATTTGCTTTATAAGCCATGACTTTTATCTAAAATAACACATTGTATGTGTCCTATCAAAATCAGTCACTTCAATGCTGAAACACTTTTCAGTTATACACAGCATTGGAACGAGGAGATCATTAGCTGTCCAGTGATATCATATATGTATATATTTTTGTGTATTTCAAGGCAAAATACGTCCCTTTAGATAATGATTGTTACCAATACAGAATTATGAGAAAAGGCTCAAAGTTTTAAGGCAATTTTTAGGTATTTATTCCACTAAATCATGAACTATAAAACAAATTCATCTTGACATGTTTGCAGAAACCCATACTCACACACTTTACTGTTTCACCTTTGTCCCTTACATAAATCAATCGCTGGAAAAAAGTCACTAAATTAATCAAAGTTTATTTATATAGCCCAAAATAACACATTTTTGACACATTTGTCTCAGGGGACTTAACAGTTTGTACAGAATATACATTATATTTCCCCGACTCAGACTGCAAGGAATCTGGGTGTGATCCTAGATAACAAACTGTCCTTCACTGCAAACGTTGCTGCTACAACCCGCTGCTGCAGATACACTCTTTACAACATCAGGAGGATACGTCCCCAGCTGACCCAGAAGGCGACGCAGGTTCTGGTCCAGGCTCTCGTCATCTCACGCCTAGACTACTGCAACTCCCTCCTGGCTGGTCTACCTGCATGTGCCATCCGACCTCTGCAGCTCATCCAGAATGCAGCGGCTCGTCTGGTCTTCAACCTTCCTAAATGTTCCCACACCACGCCGCTTCCGGTAACTGCTAGAATCCACTTCAAGACAATGGTACTTGCGTACCATGCTGCGAATGGATCTGGCCCTTCCTACATCCAGGACATGGTTAAACCGTACACCCCAGCACGTGCACTCCGCTCTGCATCGGCCAAACAGCTCGCTGCACCCGCACTGCGAGAGGGGCCCAAGTTCCCATCAGCAAAAACTAGTGGGTTTGCTATCCTGGCTCCAAAATGGTGGAATGAGCTCCCCATTGACATCAGGACAGCAGAAAGCTTACACATCTTCCGGCGCAGACTGAAAACTCATCTCTTTCGACTCCACTTCGAGCGATAGAATTATTAACAGAGCACTTATATACTAATAAAGGACTGGCTTATCTAAAAGCCAGTTGAGTAGCACTTGAAATGTTTTGGCTCTATGAAACCTGATGTACTGATATGATTCTGTTTTCTTCAAGTTTGTATCTTCCTGGTCGTATGTACTTATTGTAAGTGGCTTTGGATAAAAGCGTTAGCTAAATGAAATGTAATGTGATGTAATGAATATGAATACGCAAACGACTCCCTCTGTCCTTAGACCCACACATTGGACAAGGAAAATCTTCCAGAAAAACACCACAGTTAATGGGGGGGAAATGGGAGGAACCTCAGGGAGAGCAACAGAGGAGGGATACCTCTTCCAGGACGGACAGACTTGCGATAGATGTCGTGTGTGAATAAAATAAATAAATCAAAGATATTATTATTACTGTTTTTGAGGAGTGGGTTGGAGATCAGATTAGCTTACTCTAACAGTTTTTTTACACTGTATTTGTCTAACACAAATACTGATGCGGGACGAAACGCGGAGCGAACCCTGGAGAAAACCCTTACATACGCAGCACTATAACCTATATGGTCGATATTGGGAAGTTCATCCAACGATTAAAGGATGTTCTCTACTGTTTTGAGGAGTGGGTTGAAGTTCAGATCTACTCAGTCTGACAGTTGTTTTGTTTTTTTGCAATTTATAGTGATGCGGGACAAAACCCGGAGAAAACCCGGAGAAAACCCGTACGCAAGTTACAACTTACAGGTAAATAGTTGGAAGGTCATTATCCTCATGTGAATAGTTTTCAGAAGTCACATTTATCCTTTTCCCTCGGGGGAAGTGTCCCATTGTTTCATCTGAAACCATTGTTTCATCTAAAAACAACATTTCCTCTGAAACACTTTTGGTTTTTCTCAGGTACTTTTCGTCTAACCACGAGTCCACCCTCTTCGGTGTTGTGTCTGTTGCTCTTTCAAGAAGCTTTTCCGTGATTCTGAGTTTTTCTTTTAGCTTCCAGATCTCGCGTGTTGACTCGTTGATGGTGTTGGTTTTTTCAACACACAAGTCAATCTTTCTTTGATTAAAACAGTTAACCTCTTCCTTGATGCGTTCCACTAGCTTGGCATCGGCTGTGTGAACCTTTGTCAAACCTTTAACCTTACGCATCAAACCATCAACCATATGACGATACCCTGTCCTCGTGTTTTCCTCCATTGGCACTCTGTCATCGCCATCTACGTGCTGTGCTTTGAGGCGAGCAACACCGATAATAAGCTTCTTGGGGTTAGTGATATCAGCCACTGCTTGTATATCTTCCTTACAGCGCATGATGCAGTTTGCCATGATTTGGGTTTTTGCGCGCTCTTTGATTAAGAGTGGCTGACAGCCCCTGAGTTGAGAGTATAGATCTAAGACCTTTCCTTTCAGTACCTTGTTTTCATTCATGTTCTGGTTCAGCCTTGCCCTGGTCTTCCTGTGTTCAGTCTCGGCGATTCTGAAGTTTTGGTCCAATAACCTGGATTTCTCCTTCTCTTTCTCTAATTTAAGATTTGTAATAAGGTTTCGGTCCTTTTCATTTGTCAAATCGTCTACCAATAATTTTTCATCCTTTTTTAAATTTAATATTTCCGTATTTTTTCTTTTAATAATCATCTTGAGATGCTCGCATTGTTTATGTGACTTAACCAAATCATTAGTTAAATCCGGCTGCGCACGTAGTTTCATTACTTCTTTCCTCAGTCTTTCAACTAGGTCCTCCTGGCGTTTCTTGCCCATAAGACTTTCCACATTTGCACCTAATCTTTTATGAAAAATACCGGTCTTGATTTCAGCGGCCATTGCCTCTCTTAAGTTCGCCATCTCTTTTTCCTTCTGAAGGACTTTATTCGTCTCCTTTAACACATCAGCTTCACATTCTTGCAACTTCTCTTGCAATATTTTATCTAGTTTTTCATTTTTCTCTCCCAAAATCCTGCTTATTTCCCTCGTATGCGTTGCCAGCAGATTCCTCTCATTTTCTTCAAACTCTGCTGAGCTTCTCCGTATGAGAGACTCATACTTTGCAATGAGTTCTTTTTTCTGTTCCTCAAATTGGGTGTCCTTAGTGACAATTGATTGCTGCAGCTCAAAGATTTTTGACTCTGCCTCTGCGTCTCCACTTTCTTTGTTCCAAGATTTTTTTTCGTCAAGAAGGTCCTTAATATACTCTAGCTTCTTTTTTAATTCATCCTTGTTTTCTTCAATAGTTGCCTTTAGAATATTATTTTCAGACTGCATAGACTGTAGTTCGAGGCTTTTTGAGAGCAGTTCTTTAGCAAACAGCTCCTGCTTATATTTTGACGCATCTTCTGCAACCTTGAGATGGAATTTGCTATAATATTCAGTTCTCTCCATTTTGAGAAATGTGTCTAAATTAAACAATTGAGTTTCAGCAGCAAATTTGAATTATACTTGAATTATAAAGCTGCTTTTAGTTGTTTTGTGTGTGCAACCTACAGTTGCTGTTGTTCCTGGAGTTCGAATTTATTAAACTTTTAGCCTAATGTTTAAATTAAATCGAAAATGTTAAAGTTTGTATCTTTTCTTACTTGCTGTCTTTTCAAAAGCTACAGTCTCTCTGAACAAACTAAGTCTTACAAAGCCGGGAGTAGCCTACTTCGAATTCAGATGTGTGAGTCTCTTGCAGGGAAGATGACATTACTCATTACGTCATAAAACATCAAGGCTCTTCGAACGACGCCAGGAATTACGTCATCACGTTAGGTGTAAAACTACGGTGGCCGAACATTAACAACGTTCCATGAAACGCTGCATACGTTAAAGGTTGTAATTAATAACACTGCAAGAAGCTCATGACATAAGGAAAACCAAAAAGGAGACACTAAACCGTGATGCACACGGCTGGGGCCAGGAGCGCTTGTTGACGGGGATTTACTCGACCAGCTAGGGCAACAAGAACATCAGGGTAATCGAGTGTGACTATTAAAAAATAAATAATTATTATATTAATATTGACAATAACAACCGACCGTCGGGGTAGCATTTGCTTGGCATTTCCGGGTATATCTCCACTGGTTGGGCCATGTTAACCATTACCGTGTAACTGTCACGTTTGAAGGGACGAAATCGTGACATCTTCACGTCTCGTCTCCCAGCATGGTAAATCGTCACATGTTCACGTCTTGCCGTGATACCGGGTTGCATTTGGCATAGTATTTGTTCATTGGTTCATGTGTGTAGCATTTTTATGGCAGTGTTTTGAAAATGTCAGATGTCTGTTTCTTACTCAGAGAACCGTGTGCAGTGTTTTGTAAAAATTGCAAATTGGGTGCAGAGCTGAAAATGTGTTTAGAGTTTTGGAGATTTGAGCTGAGGTTTTGCTCTTTGAGTGTGGGTTTAAATAAGTATGCTTTATGTGAGATTTGTGTGTGTTAGCAACTGTGACAGGGTTCTTCGTTGTGGCGGTGGGAGTGCTGCACAACTACGTACTCAACATTAAAGCAAACAGAAGAAGACGACATTAATTGATCAACAAACAGCAGGTCAAGCCTTGCCACTCCTACATTACTCATATGTTGTTGCTGGTTAATCTTTGGTGGAGATTCAGGACTCAACCACTAGATGGCAGCAGGCCCTTAATTTTACCAGATGATGCTGTTGTTTTCCATCATTCACATTAGTTAAAATTACTTTTAAACACACTTTAAAATCCGTTACAGATTTTATCAAACTTAATCAAGAATTATTCAATATTAGACATATTAACTAACTCCTAATAGAACACAGTTATATCATTTTTTTTTAAATGAACGTTTATTTTTCTATTGTTCATTATTGTTTAATACATTACAAAATATATATAAATATATTTTTGTAAATGCATTATAACAGAATTTATAAATTCACTTCATCTTAATAACTGCTCTTTAACTCACTTGACAGTTTAAGTGTCTCATGATGGTCCAAATACTTTTTAACGTAAATAGACATTTTCTGATGTATGTTATTGTACACTAATCATATTGTTAATAAAGACTTGTTTTCACAACATATCAAAATCAGCTTCATATGGTGCTCATATCCGCTCGGTAACGAATCAGCTTAAAGGTAGGGTCGGTAATTCACTTCAGACACACTTATGTTAAATATTCCATGGAATGCTCTTAACATCCCGATAGCAATGAATAAACTAAATGCTTTGACAATAAATATATACAAATATTTCATCTGTGAAAGCCGTGGCGCTGTAAAAAGTAAGTCCAATTATCTGCCTCGGCCCGCAGATAATTGGATGGCCTACCTGTTTGTCAGCCTTCCATCTCGTGCACAAACTTATCTCGTGCCCTCATTGGTCATGTGCGCGTTCGTGCGTGTTGGAGGAGGGGCTCTGTAAGGAAGTCTGAAGGAAGGGGCAGATTTTTTCGGTTGTGTACGTTCAAATTCTAGTTTACTCGAGCTGGTTCTCCATTGTTACCTACCCTACCTTTAAGAAACAATACAGTGTAGAAACAATGCCTGTGCATTCCCGTTTTTTTAAATACCATTATTGATGACGTTACCCAATACGGATTATCTGGCTCATATTTCGACTGAGTTACATGACACAGGGTGTATCAATGGTCAGATTTGGAATACATACAAACCATATTTCACTGGGTCATGACCTTTATATATACAGTCTATGGTCATGACCTATGGTCACTGTCTCTCTCACAGTCATATTTCAAACTCTGGCTCCAAGACTGACTAGTCAAGGGCAGCTGGCTTTATAAAGACAGGGCTGACTCACTCTGTCAAGTGAACACAAGGACATGAGGAGTGGGTTACACAGGCACACAATACACACACACAAAAGTGACATAGTGCCCTTAAATTAGATATTCACAGATGCTACTGACTGCATCCCTGTATAATGTGCGGCATGCATGTGACTTTAAATAAATACAATGTAACTTGTGACTAAAGAAGCTTTTGTCAAGATCATCTTCACGGAGAGATTGGTAGAGAATGACTGCTTGTAAACCGTCTATTTATGTCTTGTAAGTCACATAGGCAGAATCTTCAATATTGGTGGTGGCAATACACACCGATTTAAACCTTTAATCAATGCATTGCTCTGATAAATACTTTATCTTTAAGAATTCAAAAGTCTCCAGCAGGTTCTATATTCAAGTAAATCTGCTCACAGGATTTCATTTACATGTTCCCTTGATGTTGATCACATACAATTCGTACGACACTTAAATGCTAAGTGATTTTTTTTTTCAATATGACTGGATGAACACTTTAGATTTTGTGTGTTTGACATCATGGGAAATATGGGTCAGTTGAATTGTTGCTGCTTTATCTTGAACAGAGGCATACATCATTTGAAACCTGTTGAGTGTGGGGCCCTGAATTAAAAAAACTGTCAATTATTTGGAAAGTGACAGTAAGTTTAAATTGTGTTTATCATGATTTTTCGATACTCGAAGTGTCAAATTATGATCCCTTATACTAGCTCTAAGAAAAAATAGTTATCAAAATACTTACTACTGCTAATCTGTATTCACATATTTGAAGTGTATTAGAAAACAATGTTACTTATTGTATTCCTCATGTTTTCGTTTAATTTAATGAGCATTAAATGAAAAATAATTGTCGACTGGGAGAAAAAGTTCTTCTGGATCCGAAAGCAATGATACACACTGCTCACTAGATGGATCCGTTTAACCAGGAGAGCTCAGATCCAGCTAATAATACTGCTTTGTCAGTCATGGAGCGAGAACATTGTGTGCCAAAACACAGGGTTACCTGATTTGGCAAATAGAAGATTAGACAGTAAAAGGACAAATGAACATCACATTCAAATGATGAAATAAAAAGGCACCACCAAAACAAGAGCCGGTATGTACACATTTATTAATGCAGTGCAGCACATTAACAATGTTGTTATAAACACAATATCATCGAGATGTGACAGGGCTTCCTGGTCTCCTGCTAAGCCGCTGCTGAGCTCAGTCAGAGGGATGGATTCATTATTACTAAATGTAGTTTAGCGTAATTCTCTAACCTCTTCTGCTTCAGACAGGTCAGCTGAGCAAGCAGTACAGACCGAGGGAAATTCACAATTCCCTATGAAAAAAATATCTTTTTAAATATACTTTTGAATGGCCAAACACATGTAAAAATAGAACATAAACATGGCAACACAATTCATTGATTATCTGTCATCATATTTTAGTGCTTGTGGATGAAAGAGGCAATATGTGAATACAAGACTTTAAGAAAGGAGATGCCGTCTCCTTTAGGACCAACAGCCTCCTTCTTCACGTTTAAGTTCTGGTTGATCTACAAGTACAAATGATACTGACCCCAAGTGCCACAAATCTCAAAGAACTAACCAACAACTTGATGACAACTTTAGCAGGAGGATTTCAATAAAATAATTAAGAGCATCCACTTAAAAATGTAAGAGCCACAGCCTTCGGATACGTCTTAACCAACATGGCTATTCTACCAATGTTGAAATGCGGGAATTTAGAGGGAATTCTGATTACAGCATGTAAAATAAATGATGACCAAGCTAAACCAATAACTGATTGATTTGCAAAAGATATCAAGATGATCTCATTGACTTGAGATAGACAGAAACCTTAGTAAATACTGTTAAAAGGAATGTGGGGCAGACAAACCCGAACATGTCTCGAAACATTTTGGGAACTGAGTGAACAATTTATAAAAATGCAACATACAAAAACTATTTAAAATGGCTTAAAATAAACAGTCCTAGCCAGACTGCTTCTCTTCAAATCAGCGCTTTTTACATTTCTTTACAGTCTTATGTACAGTCAGGGATGTGATCCAGACAACAAAAAAAGCAGGAAAAAAGGTCAAATATATGGAGGTCTGCGAGCAAAATATGACATCACTTGTGATCAAATCACAGCAACGTTGACGTCCTGTTTTCAATCCTTTGAAACACCAGGACCAAAAAAAAAAAAAAAATCACATCCCTGTACAACAGCCGTTACAACAGCCGTTACAGCAGTCCACTTGTGAATTTTAAAAAAGTCTGATGAAAAAAAGTTGGAGTTGGGGAGATAAAAAGGTAAGAGAAGGAGCTGCAGGTTCTACGTTGTCTTGCGGAAGCCTTTCAGGATGGGATAGATGTTTTCAAACGCTTCGTAGATCTCTCCCCTCACTTTGGCGCCTTGAAAACAAAACAATACAGATATCATTCATAACAATAAGATACAGCAGCAAAAAAACACAAGGCTGAAAGAAGCAACCTTTATTCCCATAGACATTATGAAATAAGATGCACTAAGTATTAACATTACATTTTAACATTCATTGATATTATATGTATTACCCTAAAAAAAAAAAATTCCAAATGTCCCATGATATAAGGAATTGGAATCGCACATGATTTATAGGCATCATCAAAATCAGTTATTAAATACACAGGCCAATTCTCTTCCTGCCGCAACCTCCGCTCGAGCTCTACCAGGCTGAGGAACAGCTTCTTCCACCAGGCGGTCTCCCCTCCTCTCCCTGCCTCTGACCTCTCCACCTTGCCTCCCCCCCTGCCCCAAATGGACCTGGACTTTATTCATTTATGTCACTCTGGGGGACTGCGAGAAACGGTATTTCAAGATTTCTGTATGTATAACACATGTAGAAATGTTGAAAATAAAGCTGACTTTGACTTGGACAATTAATCCATCTGATTCGAACAGGCATCTATGCATTGGCACAGAAATATAAACTAGTATAAGTGAAGTAAAGCCATTAGCAGAGTCTTACCTGTGAGTACAACTTTCCCAGAAACAAAGATGAGCAGGACGATTCTGGGTTTGATCATTCTGTAAATCAGTCCTGGAAACAGCTCCGGTTCGTAGCTGAAACAGACCAATCACTTGCTTTTAACCATTTCCCTGACTGAAACCTCACAACGCAGCCATCATATGCTGGGGCTCGACAAGAATGGCAACATGTGGGACCTTGTGTTTTAGCTGCCCAAATAAATGAAACAATCAGAAATTACCTGCTAAACTGCTGATGTGTGAGGACTAATCCCTCCAGTCGAATGGGGAACTTCACGTCGCAGCTTCCCACCATGTTCTGAATCTTAAAATCCAAGAACTTAGCAGGAAAGCCGAGCTTCTGCACCACACGAGCGTATTTTCTGGCAGCTAACCTCGACTGCTCCTCACTGGAGAAAAGAAAAGTCAATACAGGATGGATTATAATCAAGGTAGAACACTTTAAATGGAAAACAGGGGAAGGCTAACATCCCTATTAGAGAAATCCATAAGTTCTAAATCAGTCTTTTTTTAAACTCAGCACATGAAAGATCAGCAAATAACTCATTTTCTGACCTCTTGGCTCCCGTGCAGACCATCTTCCCAGAGCTGAAGATGAGAGCCGTGGTCCTGGGTTCTCGTATTCTCATGATGACCGCAGCAAAACGCTACGAGAATGAAGAGAGACAATTATTAAACACCAGCAGCGCTTCAACACGGATACAGTTGTGTGGGATGTTTAGCATTAATAACATTTGGACCATTGAGTTGTGGTGTTTTTGTATAACAAGACATGTTGGCAGTATATCAGTACTAGAGGAAGGATCAGGGAATGATCAAAGACACTCCCTGTACCCTGGTGGATTTCCCATGAATGGGACACTATGGTTCGTACTAACTGTGCACTTGCAGCCTCCTGACATAGGTCAGTGAGCATCGATAGTGGACCTTTTTCACAGCAGACAATTTGACATGTCATTACAGGAAAGGCATGTAATTGCGATCAAGTGCCAGGGCTCTGCAAGCACCTAAACACTGGTATCATTTAGTGGACACATTAGGATCCAAACATTTTAAAGTTGCTCAAATAATTACACAAGTAAATTAAACAACATGCAAGTGGAACCGGATTTGTTCCCTGTGCAGTAAGCCTTTACAGTCGGCCACTTTCTGGGTTTACAGGGACTTCAGAAATTGTACTTAAAAGCCCACAGGTGACCTTTATGAGCTGTTGAGCAGCATGGGGCTGATCAGATATGAAGTGTTAGTCAGTCTCACCTTTGGGTTGTACTCTGCATTCCTGGCTCTCAGGGCGATGGTCTTCAAATCCAGTTTACAGCCCAGATTTACAGTAGATACTATGTTTCTAAAAGTAGAAGAAGAAAAAAGGTAAGAAACTGAGAAAGAGACAAAGGCAAACCATTTAGTCAATAGCTCTGTAACAAGGTTAAGTCCAAAATAATGTCAATGTAGTTTGAATTCTAAATGTGTATATTTACCTATAGCAATGTTTAAACAAAACTTCAACGATAACAGCTGGCTAAAATAGCACAACATAAAAAGTGAAAGGCTTTTGTATTTGCTAGATTATATTTCAAGTGGCATTGACATAAATTGGACATACTGAAACTTTGACCATTGTTTGTATTGGATATGAAACATACTGTAGCTGTGGTACTATTCCAGAGCTCTCTGAGGCAGGTGTTGCCGGTGTGATGGGGGTCATGGGGGTCAGCGGGGTGTTGTAGAGCGGGGTGTTCCCTGGCAGCGCTGTGGTGGTCGAGCCTGCAACCGTCTGGGAATTGTAAAGCTGAGGGGTTAGCCCCGACGTTCCAGGAAGACCTGGAGAACAGAGAACATATTTTATTCTCTATAATATACCACCACTTTTGATCAGACTTTGATGAGCATTTTCTATTCTCAGCAAATATCTGAAGAACACCAATTCTAGGGATATGAGATTATGGTTAAAGGATTGAGAATGTGTGTTTACCTGCATTTGCCTGCTGTGCCTGTTGCTGCTGCTGTTGCCTCTGCTGTTCCTCCAGTATAGACAAACCGGTGGCCACGACGGGCTGAGGTGTCAGACCTGAGCCATAGGGCATCATGGGACTGAAGATAGGCATGCCTGGGGTCATGGCACCCTGCACAAGGACAAGACCAAAAATATGAGGTTGAGTTAGAAAAGCAACATAAGTAGCACTTACTATACTGACAATTGAAAATGCAACAGTTTTTCAAAATGTTGTCTGCCAGCTATCTGACCTGTTAAAGCAAGAGCACAACTCTGGGTCTGAATTAACAGAGCACTATTATTTATTTCCGAGATATTTTCAGATATTTTACAAGTATGGTAATACCAGAAAATAGTTGAGTCAGGATGTTTGCATTCTCTGAGCTCAGTCAACTTGTGAACTTTAAAATCTATATTAAATTGCCATTAAATAAATTGTAATTGCAATGCTAAAGCTTCCAAATGGGACATAAGACGCTGGTGATGGTAAACTGGGGGATCATCCAGGTGAGAAGAAAATATTAGTAACAATTTTAAACCTACCTGAGGGGAGGCCAGTCCCTGGAAGGGACTGGCTGAACTGTTGTTCTGGTCCATCTCTGCAGCTCCTCACGTGAGTTCACTGCCACCCGAGAGCAGGAATTTATTTTAGACAGAAGGTGCAAAGTTGTGCGTCTTCAGTCTTTTTTTACAGTAGAAAAACCACGGTGGACTGGACTCAGAAAAACACCCTCTTCTTGTTTCTTCTGTCTGGCTGTCAGGCCTGGAAAACGGTAAAAACAAAGGTTTACTCAGACAATGCTTAATACTGTCAGTGTTGGAAGGTAACCAAGTACAATAACTCAAATACTGTACTTACCAATAACAGTTTTAACGTATTTGTATTCAACATAAGTATTTCAATTTCCTAATACAATTCAGAGGAAAGTATTAGCTTTTTTTGTATTGCTCTACATACATATACTTATTTTTAAGATTTAAATGTCTTTATGTTAATTATATATATATATAAATAAATATAAATAATTATTTTTCAGGTTTCAAGGTTAGAATATAACTTAATTGATCCCTTGGTAAAATTCACACAACAAGCAGTATATATAGCAAAGTCAAACCAAGGTCCTCCTTTACCTGATGCAACTATAAAGCAATGAACGCATAAATGCAGGTACAATAATTGTTCGATAATATACTACATACTATTCTGAAATGGGCCATTGTGCAGAAATGTGTACTTTTCATACAAGTAAATGCTAATATGTTGGTGAGTAACATTTTGAACGCAGGTGTTTAACTTGTCCTGTGTGGACCGTGGTGCAAATACGAGACCTGTTACTCAAGTACCATCTATATATATGTAATATATCTAAATACCTCGTCCACCACTGATAACTGGTCATTATTTAACAAAAGTGCATAATGTTGCAGATAAAATGAAACAATGTGTGCATCCTGCAGCAGTGGCGCGAAGACACTTACTGCTTGCTAATCATCACATTTAGCTTTATCGTACATTAACGTCACTTAAGCTCGTTATTTCATGCTTTAACCCGATGCATTGTGTGCCCTTTGAGTGGATAATGAGAAAAATATGGGTGACAAATATGTTTATACGCAAAAAAGTCTTCTATGAGTGTCTCTTGACAGCCTCCAAATGAAACACATCAACATTCTGGCTAGCTGAAGTTAGCCGCAGAGCTAGTATTAGCATCACTAGCTAATGATACTCAGAGTGAAAGCAGTGAATTAGTGCGCTAAAATAGAACTGAAAATAAGTTAGACATATGCCAGTGCACCGCAGTACATTGCCCGGTAACTTACACGCACACACTCGCAGTTCAAACCACCACACGGAGTGAATGAATTCAGCTTCAGGCTCGCTTCATCCTCGGTCTTGCTGCAGTGCTTCTTCGGCGCTCATGAGTGCTGTCGGCTAATTCCGGAAGTAGAACCTTTATTTTCCGCTGTGTCACAGTTCACGGCAGAC
This sequence comes from Notothenia rossii, assembly GCF_949606895.1. Taxonomy (NCBI): domain Eukaryota; kingdom Metazoa; phylum Chordata; class Actinopteri; order Perciformes; family Nototheniidae; genus Notothenia; species Notothenia rossii. The sequence continues at coordinate 13,567,257 of NC_136904.1, forward strand.
AGAGCAAAGATGGCGTCGCTGAGTGACAAATCAGTTTGGGACGAAGTCGAGGATGGAATCGGCGAAGAAGTGTTAAAAATGTCCACAGACGAGATAGTTCAGCGGACTCGTCTCCTCGACAGTGAGATAAAGATCATGAAGAGCGAGGTGCTGCGTGTGACCCACGAACTGCAAGCTATGAAGGATAAAATCAAGGAAAACACGGAGAAGATAAAGGTGAACAAAACACTGCCGTACCTTGTGTCTAACGTGATCGAGCTGCTGGATGTGGACCCCAACGACCAGGAGGAGGACGGGGCTAATGTGGACCTGGACTCCCAGAGGAAAGGAAAATGTGCCGTTATTAAAACTTCCACTCGACAGACCTACTTCCTACCGGTGATCGGGCTAGTGGACGCGGAGAAGCTGAAGCCCGGAGACCTGGTTGGTGTCAACAAGGACTCCTACCTGATCCTGGAGACCCTTCCTACCGAGTATGACTCCAGAGTCAAGGCCATGGAGGTGGACGAGCGCCCCACAGAGCAGTACAGCGACATAGGAGGGCTGGACAAGCAGATCCAGGAGCTGGTGGAGGCCATTGTCCTGCCCATGAACCACAAGGAGAAGTTTGAAAACCTGGGCATCCAGCCACCCAAAGGAGTGCTGATGTACGGACCACCTGGTACCGGAAAGACCCTCCTGGCCAGGGCCTGCGCCGCCCAGACCAAAGCCACCTTCCTGAAGCTGGCCGGTCCACAGCTGGTCCAGATGTTCATCGGAGATGGAGCCAAGCTGGTGAGAGATGCCTTCGCCCTGGCCAAAGAGAAAGCCCCATCCATCATCTTCATCGATGAGCTGGACGCCATCGGTACCAAGAGGTTCGACAGCGAGAAGGCCGGAGACAGAGAGGTGCAGAGGACAATGCTGGAGCTGCTCAACCAGCTGGATGGATTCCAGCCCAACATGCAGGTCAAGGTAAATATGCGGCCAAGAAAACACCTGTAATTAACTTTGTATGTGTAGAAACAGTATTTAAATTGACATTCTCTAGTATTAAAGAAGTTACAATACATTTACAGTATCATTCTAGGAGAAAAGGGAGCTCTGTATTTAAATAAGAATGAACACAATGATAACCATTAAAATATGGATACAATACATGTTTTCACAAACCACACATCCAAAAAGTGTTATGAAATCCTAAAACAGTCTAAGTTTATTTTACTTGACAAAGTTAAGCACCAAGTTTCCTTTCTTTTTAATTGCCACCTTGTTATTACTTTATAGTTTAACTACATAACATGTTTTTTTCTAGGTTATTGCTGCCACCAACAGAGTGGACATCTTGGACCCTGCGCTGCTACGTTCAGGACGTCTGGACAGAAAGATCGAGTTCCCCATGCCAAACGAAGAGGCCAGAGCTCGCATCATGCAGATTCATTCCCGCAAGATGAACGTCAGCCCCGACGTCAACTACGAGGAACTGGCTCGCTGCACCGACGACTTCAACGGAGCCCAGGCCAAAGCGGTGTGTGTGGAGGCCGGCATGATCGCGCTGCGCCGCGGGGCCACAGAGCTGAACCACGAGGACTACATGGAGGGAATCCTGGAGGTCCAAGCCAAGAAGAAGGCCAACCTGCAGTACTACGCCTAAGGACACTGTCTGTGTCTGTTTTTGTGTGAGAGAGTCTTTGATTATTAAAACAGTTGTTGGGTAAACACTTGTTACAGTTGCTGATTTAACTTGGGTTAATAAAAATAAATAAAATGTCCGTAAGTGTTGTGTTTCTTCTTGCTTAGCCCTGATAAGACGGATAGTATTTTCACATTTCCAGGTGGCGCAGAATAATATAATAAAATCGTTATCCTTCTTAAAGTTTTATTGGTTTTTAAAACCTTGGTTTTATTGAGAAAAAACATTAAGCATATTAAAATAGTGCAAGAAAATCCACCAACATTAGACGCACCACAAAGTTGTTTGGATAAATGTTTGTTTATTAGTCACTCATGAGCAGAGGCAGCCTTAGTGTACTGCAGGGAAATGTAAAACAAGACAACTTAATAATGGTCACTGTATACACATTTGAACAGTTATACAGAAATATAAACCTACTGTATGTTTTTCATTCATTACATAATTACACCATAGTTGCATGTATTGTATGTTATGAAAATAAACCTTTGAATCTTGAAAACATAACCATTTATATCAACAAAATGTGACACTACATTGAATTTTAATTAGTTTGGAAAACCATTTAGACTTCACAAGGTGATGAACATTTCCCCTTATACTAATACACTAGTTTTGTTTCCAGTATTATTTCCACCACCTAAAGTTATTGATGTTATGTAACCAATAACAGGTACTGTATGTAAGTACAACATTAAATGTACTTTCCAAAACAACTTTATGATTCTACTCCACAAAGTTAAAAACAGGACTGTCTAAGCTCATGGAAAATAGACTTTTTAGAGATATGTGATTCTCACTGGACTGTAACGCTACAAACATGAGCTTATAGAATATGATGCATTGTAATAAATGAACTAACAGAAAAAATAGACTCAAACCTTTTTAATTAACTCCCTTAAGCTGTGTATACATAATTGATCATATTTAATTTCCCTTCAGAATGAAACTTCTATTTTAAAGAAATGTTTGTTGAAATACCGAAAATCATCTGAGGTTTGCGGGATATTTATGAACTTGCATAACACTTCAGATCCTGTACTAAATGTGATCAAGAGCCTTGAAAAGCTTGACATGAGGGTTCCACTGAAAGAAAGTAGTTATCAGTCGCAAAATTAAACTGTCCACCTTATGGATACATGTATCATTCTAGAACATCTCAGTGTGAGCGTCTTTCTGTATAAAAGATGATATTGTGATAAAGATGTTTCGAGTAGTAATACTATTACTTTATTATTTAAGGACAATATTAACCTGAGATGGAGTGTTCATGTGTGAAGACCACACAAAGAAAGACAAGACATCCTTTTTCAATTCTTTACATTTATTAAGAATGTAAAAAGAACAGCAGAGTATGTATCCTTCCAAAACATAATGAAAAACTGAAACATTAGGAAGTGTCTAGGGGCGATCGAGTGAAGAGAGTGTCTTGCTTCTCATAAACAGGAGTGTTGATCTAGAATAAGAATGTTTAACCAAAACAATACAAATTATGTATCATAGCAGAAATTGAAGGGGAAAACGGAAAAGCAGGAGAAAAGTGTCATTTTCAACTGATATAGATTGTTAATGGATATAAAAAATGGAAATCTGCTTTCCCAGATTAAGCCTGACCTAAGATACCAAAAGAAGCAGATTCTGGAACAACACTCCTTTTATTAAGAAATTTGAAAAGAGCCAAAACAACAGGGAAATGTGGAGAAAGGAGAACACGTCCCTCCTCAGTCCTTCCTCAGGGGTACAGTCTGCTCGTTGATGCCCTCCTTAGTGATGATGCAGAGTCGAAGGGCATCTCCAGTGTAGACATCTCTCTCTGCGGCCGAGATGAAGACATCTTTGACCAGCTGAACTGCCCTTTCCTGAGACAGAGGGATGTGCTGCACACCCTCCATGTTTTTGAAACCAATCTGTGATGAAAAAATAAGACATACATCAATTTACAGTACTTTATGGAAACTTGGCTGGAGCACTGCATTGTTAATACTCTTTACCTGGTTGTCCAAAAGTGGCTGAAGCATGGCACTCGCTGATCCTCCGGCCTTGTAGGTGTCTCTCTGGTAGGAGCCCACTGGATCAAAACTGTACACTGCTCCCTTGCCTTCATTACAAAAACAGGAAATATTTCAAATAGAACTAGTTAATACAACTTACACAATCGAGTGTGTATGCATACAAAAGCAATACATTTTCTCATCTCAATATTTACAGCTTTAAAGTCCCTACCATGCTCATCCAGTCCTCCGATGATGTTGTAGACGTAGTAGGGGAAGAACCTCCTGCCGTACAGAATGGTGGACAACATGGCTGCGATGGCGTTGCTGGTCATTGTCTTGTTGTTTGAGTGTTTGTACATCTGAGAGAGTGGGCAGGGACATCACTTCAAGTTAGAACAGAGTTAATACATGGACATCACATTGTTGCAGGTCTGTCAGAAAAAAAAACGTTGCAGAGTCAGCTGAATGTGGTTATTTTAGAACGGAGATTAAAGAGAGAGTGAAACCAAAAACCTTGCTAAACCAGCCCACCTTTAGTCTGGCATCAATGATTTTTGTCAGGGTCAGGCAGTCACCATGGAAACCACTGCAGCCAATAACGGTGGTGTCTGTCCTGTAAGTGGAAAGAGAAGCAGAAAAATGAGTGACAGTCAAAGCACTTAGTTACTTATGTTGAAATGAAAAGAGATTTCAGCCAAGAAAATTGTATTTATTGTTATTCATTTTGATGTGTTTTTTAATGCATGTTTGAATGCAAGGCGCTATATAAATAAAATGCATTATTATTATATAAATAAAGGTTGAATTGTATCAGAAAAGCAGTGACTTCAGTGGTTGCACTCCAAATTCAACTGATAATGGCTTTTAATGAAGTTGAACATAACTATGAAAGTAAAAGGTAAAAGGGACCAGTTATAGACTTCAAATTTGAGATTGTGTCCTATAACTGCCCATCTTTCATTTACTGACAGTTTGCAGGATAAAGGGTAAATACGTGCAGAATGAGTGACAGTGCAAACTTACAGCTTGTAGCATTTTGGCGAGTCGCGGCTGTGGATTGAGTATCCTTCACTCAGCCTGGTGTCTGAGGCTACGATGGCGAAGTCTTCACCAGCAACAGCTAGTACGGTTCTGAAGAAAAACACAACATACACACTTGTTTATTAATCGTATACACTGCTTCACCAAAGAGGAACATTATTGATACTATGCTAACGGAAGCTAAGCTAGTTTCGAAAATGAAACTGTCGTATTAGCAAATCGTATCAGGTAAACTAATGTATATTTTCTTTTATCCTTTTTGAGCATATAGAATAAATGAGGATGCTAAATGTGCTGGACAAAGACCTTTTTCTGTTCACATACTTTCCATTAACTTCACCTTTGTTTAGTTTCCTATCGTTTGCTAAGCTGGTTAGCTAGCTAGCATAATGCAGTTAAACGTAAACGTTAGCTAGAAGGCTAGCAAGCCAGCGGTTTAAAAAGTCACACTCACCCTCCGTTGAAAGAGTATGGTGAAAACCGGTGCTCTACGGGGCCGGAATAATGATAATCTTTCATCTTCCCAGGGTCTTGGTATGATTGAGAAGAAAGCATTTTGATGTGTTCAAGATTCAGTCCGGTAAACTCGCTGTATCACTGCAATATGGCAGCCTCTTCTTCTACTGTCATGTCACCCGCCTGTTACCGTGTAACCTGGGCGACAGCGCCACCTCAGGCTGTTTGGATGTAGAGCACGAGATATCACAGTGAGACAAGTTATGTCACTTCTAGTCATAGTTGGAAGTTGTCCGATTCTTTACTCGAGTAAAAGTACTAACACCACACTAGAAAAACACTGCATTTCAAGTTAAAGTACTGCATCAAGAAAAGGTACTTAGGTAAAATTATTTAAGTTGTGTCAATTCAGTGTGTGTCTAAATCTGAATTTATAAAGTAATTACATCTGTCAAATAAATGTAGTGGAGTAAAAACTACGGAAAGTAAGGATTTTTGATTTAACAGATAAAGTATACAACGAATTTCTTTGGTCTCCGATTTGTGGAACTTTTAGTTTTTAATCAAAATAGTCATTATATTCTTTAAACTAATCTATTATTACAAATAATATTGCCTTCTAGAGAAGTGAACCGGAACCCATCAGGTCCGGTTTGAGGAATCATTCCTTCACAACTTGGTGGCAAAAATAATAAAAATTGTAGTCAATTTCCAGTAAAGTAGTTTACTTGAACATCCAATGACCATTAACGGCTCAACCAGAGCAGCCAGCTGCCGTTTTGTATCACTGCTCGAGAACTTTGTCCAATAAATTGAAAGTACCAGATAAAACTGTATTTTCATGACGCAAAGACAGAAACTTCAATCTTTTCAGCACACTAAAGATTCTGTTGCTCCTTTGAAGGTTCAATTTAACACAGCACACAATTAGCAAGGCGATTAATATGAGTTGGTTTTAAGTAGCTTTTATTAAAAATACACTTTATAATTCAGTGACTACGACATTATTAGCAACACATGTTTCTTAAGCAAACTGCCTACTGAGTGACAATACAAAAAAAGAGTAAATTAAATACAAAACAATACAAAATAATCTTTCAAGCTGACTGCAAAAATATCAGTTGGCTAATCATTGCTAATGGATGTTTAAGTTCAATGTAATTACAGTGAGTGGTTACAATTTCTGTTAGGGTTGAAAACTAAATGAATAATGTGAAGACTCATAAAAACCTGCTGCAGCCATGAGGTCTACTCGAACCAAAGTCTGTTACATCTGATTACGCAGAATCACTAGCACCATGTCATAATTCAAAACATTTGTTTAAATAGGATTGCCCTTTATTGACCTGCCTCGTAAAATACATGGTACTAAAAAAAACAAACATAAAAAATGTGTTTTGAAAGTCAAAGAATAACATAGTTGAGCTCGATTGTCTCAGTAGCACCACTTGTTCCAGTGAAACACATTTCTCACTGTAGAAATGTTGAGACAGTAACCACAAGATGCATCAGTTTGAATGAATTAAGAATGCCGTTATACCGTTAGTGGTTAGATCACAGGATTTAGTGCAGTGCTGGATGGAGTATGAGGTCTTATACCGAACAGACTTTACTTTCTCAAGCCAATTCATCTTGATGTTTCTGAGCACGTACACATGAGGTATAATCACACACGACTTAAGGTTTGTTTTGGTGATGGAAAGAGAGTTTTGCTAAGCTGATGCTTTACAGATGTCATTAAAGCTGTCACAGGAAAGATAAATACATTTGTTTTTCTAGTGTCAGCCTGTGTATTTACAGATGGAAAAAATTACTTGATTTACATTTCGGAAGAATTTGGTCGAGGTATCATTCTTAAGGAGGCTGTCGATCATTTTTGAGCTGACTTGGACTTCTTAGGTGTTTTGGCTGATCCTTTTTTCTTGGGTGTAGTGAAATCTTTGTCGCAAACCTCACACACCCAAAGGCCTGAGGAAACAGACAGAACTTATTAATATCCATACAAGAAACACATTTTTTTAAAAGCAGACAAACAAAAAAGTGTGTGGTAAAAGAGAGTTACAAAGTAAAAGATGTAGACACTCCTACACAGTTCTCCAACCATGTAGTTGTATTTATATAACAATACATATTTCTATGACATTATACATTGTGCTAAAAGAAACAAATTATACTTAAATATATAAAAAATAAAACTTTCCAAAAAAACCTAAGCTACTCAATAACTAGTAGCTGCAGTCTGAACATTTGCGGTAACTACATTTTTGTTTTAACTAAACAAAAATGTAATTAAATAAATCCACATTCATAACTGTTATAACCTTGTTCTGTCTGAATGCATGTGTGTGTCTGAAAGTGTGCGTGTCTGTCTGTCTGAATGCGTGCGTGCGTGTCTGAATGAATGTGTGTGTGTGTGTGTGTGTGTGTGTGTGTGTGTGTGTGTGTCTGTATGCGTGCGTGCGTGCGTGTCTGCCTGTCTGCCTCTCTGTCTGAATGCGTGTGTGTGTGTCTGTGTGTATGCCTGCCTGCCTGCCTGCCTGCCTGCCTGCCTGCCTGCCTGCCTGCCTGCCTGCCTGCCTGCCTGCCTGCCTGCGTGCGTGCGTTCCTGTCTGTGCTCATCCACTCACCAGTGGGGATGGAGTCCATGCCGACGCAGAACGTGTGGTATCCTCGGTCACATTTGTCGCAGAACATCATCTCGTCCTCATGGTGGGGCTGCTGGCACACGATGCAGGTCTTACACTCCATGCACTGCCAGCGGTACGTGTGGATCACACTCACCAGATCCTTGCTCATGTCCAGGCACGACGGGTGGCCTAAAGTTTACAGACAAATACACAGAAACAAGCGTGCACACACAGAGCCAGACACACACAGAGATATAAACAAGAGGCATGTGCACCAACAAATATAAGAAGGCAAGTGGGACAGTGTAAATCATTTGAAGTGAATTTTACAAATTAATTAAAGCTTAACTGTCTAAAAGTAAACACTTCCAGCTTTTTAAAGAAGACAATAAAGACACTTTCGACTAAATATTTGTAATCTTTTTTTATGCACAATGCAATAAAGTTGTCCTTTCAATGATGCATTACTCAATGAGGGCTATCTTGCTTCAAGGTTGTATATACAAATAACCAAAAAGAAATGTAAAAGTAAGTGAACTGTCTTTTGAAATGAGCAGTGTGAACTTACCGCTGTTATCGCATTGGGAGCAGTGAATGAGAGCCTCTGGCCGGCCCCTCTTGTTGGCCTCTTTACCCTTCTGGCAAATGCCACATATAGCATTGGGAATGACCTTAGGCTGCAAGGGTAGAATAACGCTATAAAAACAATGTTTATCCTGTAGTCATTGACAATGTAGTATTTAAAATGATGTTTAATGCCAAAGAAAAAGACAAAAACAGCATATTTATCTTGACTAACATGAGAAACATGGCTCTCTGGTACAAATGTGCTCTTGTATGCTCTTGGCATCTGAGATCTACAACAGATCCAAGTGTTTGTTTATTTGATAGCAGATTCCCGCCTCGGCCGCCACTGCGTCAGGCCGTTGTGTTCTTGGGCAAGACACTTCACCCACATTTGCTCCTGTGGGTATTGTCCACAGTAATGACTCTTACATGTCTAATATGTGTAATGTGTAATTGTAAAGCGCTTTGAGCACCTGTAAGAGCGCTCTAATAAAAAATGTAATGCATTATTATTATTATTATTAGATTAGTTTAGAGATCTATCAAGCGCCTCTACAAGAAGCCACAATAAAAACATGCAAGATGGCATTATATCTGGACTGCCACTGGCCTAGCTAAAAGGGTTATTGGCATTGTAACCCGCCAGCAGGCCGCAGCGGTCTCTTTAACTACTGGACCAATTAAAAAACATGTTTATCTCTATTATTCACTTAGAAAGATAATGTGGGAAAACAGCGGGGAAATAAACGACATTAACTTCTTCATTCAAATGTCCCCTGACAGGAAATGAGCGGGGAGTAAACAGCCATGTAAAGGCATAAAACGTTTGATCAATAAAGATAATTCATTTTTAAGACAAAAAACAGAGCGAAGGATTAATCTAAGACAGACAGCAGCAAGAAAAGAGAGGTAAGAAGAAGGTAGAGCTGGACAAGGCACCTTATCTACATTCTCAGTATGCATAGATACACACTTTTAAAGTCAACTACCTACTTTTGACCTTGCTGCATAAGTACATGGTTAGTGAAAAGAAAACCCTTTTTGCTATCGCTCTTCACAATTGTAAAATGTGTGGCCACATGCAATGCCTACATTACAAGACAAATGTCACATGGCCTTTATAGTACTAAACATCTCTTCAGTGGAAACAACCTCACGTAAAAATAAACCATGATCACTTCACAAGGTTGGTTGCTGTTTTATTCTAAATGTACTGAATTAGGATCAACACAAGAAATGCTGTATTGTTTGCACATAAAAGAAAGAAACTCAAAGAACTCACTTTCAGGCATGTTTGCTTTTATATAATCTGGTATACTGTGGAGTCATATAGCTATAAAAACATTACGTATAATTCAGACAGAGAGGCATTCATACTGAGACACAACACCTTGGGAACTGTCCATCTGACCACAGAGACATTAGACAATCTATTTCAAACATTGCTGTTACTGTAGATGGTCGCTAGACCACCGAGGGTAACATTTATCAGCTAGCTGCCCGCTACACTGACTTTTTCGCTTTTAAATAAGAAGTATAAGAAATAAGTAAACCTTTGACCTAATTCTGAAAAGGGGGAAATAGATGAACAATCTACCACTGAAAAGGGCACTGGTGCATTTGAACTTTTCAGGCATATAACTTTGGCAGATTTACCAGAGCTACAAAACCATGAATAATACTTGACTTCTATATACGACATATCTTTAGATATAGAAATGTCTGAAAGCTATCACATCTCTAGGTCTGTTTGTACGCATCACAAATTGATAGAGTACATTATGTCACTGGTCTGATCTAATAAACTCTTAATACCAACATGCCATGCCATGTTTTAGGAACCAAAAGCACACAGAAAATGATCTGATGAGGTCAGTCAAAGTGAATCAAACTTAAACACACTGACGGTTTTAAATAGACACTAGAAAAGGACCATGGCCACACCACAAAGCTGAGCTGACTACACTAGCATTAAGGGTAACATACCAGCATGTTTTAAGTGTTGGAAATGGAAAGAAATGGGCACGCTGACATTATACTATTTTCCCATAAATAAAAGCATTTTTCCAAATAAAAATCAAAGCCATGCCATGACTGGTTTAAAGAAAGGGAAGCTGGTGTGGGAAAAACCAACGACTTGTAGCTCAGCTCAGCAACAGTGTGAACAGGGTCAGCACGTCCCCATCTCTCCAAGAGGACATGATAAAGGACAGGTAAACCTCATGTCAAACAACTCTCCATACCTATTAACAGTACATCACATGGAGTATAAACAAAGCATATTACCAATAAACACTTAAAACATTAGGGTTAAGTGCAATCTACACTTCAGATATAAATGTCAAAATCTTCTAGTGTTAACATCAACTACTTTTCTTTTTTTTTTAAAAGCAACCACAAATTCTATGTGGTTAATATTTGATATATCAGAATAACAAAAAGTATTTTCTCCATCTACTTACTTGTCTAGGAAGTATCTTTTTTGACAAGCGAGGACAGACCAGAGGTATATTGAAGACATTCAAAAGGAACAACTTTTAAAGTTCAAATTTGTCTTTGCTGAAAAACTCAAAAAGTGAAAGTGCATTGAAAAAGAAACAAGTGAACTGTTCCTTTAAAATGTTCTTATTGCTCACAGTCTGGTATGAAGAGAAAAAAAAAGTCACGTGGCAACCATTAAAACAAAAACTGAAGACAGGACCCCCAGTGTGTATGTTTGAGTGTGAGTGTGAGTGTGAGTGTGAGTGTGAGTGTGAGTGTGAGTGTGTGTGTGTGTGTGTGTGTGTGTGTGTGTGTGTGTGTGTATCAGGTTTTCCCAGCTGAATAGCTGACCAACCGTAGAAGCCGGAGAACAAAGTGAAGAAAGCTAGGTAGAGGTGGCGGGATGGATGGAGTAAGGGAGTGGTAGTAGTAGAAAGAGGAGAGGGGGGGGGGGTAGAAAAGTGCTGCTGCTGTTGTTGGAGAAGAGTTCAGGTGCTTTTGTCCTCTACCTTGTACCCTGGGGTGGCTTTGTGGGAGGTAGAATGACGCTGGCTGCCATCTTTGCCCGGAGTGGACGTCCTGTCTTTGGCCTTGGACTTGCTGCCCGGTTTACCTCCGGCGTCCTGGCTCTCCATGTCTGATGCGTTGCCTGAAGAACTGTCCTGTAGCAAAACAGACGAGGGCGAAAGAGTGGAAGACAAGTTGGTTTAAATGATTCTGATCAAAAACCAATCATTAGGTTACTTTCATAGTTGAATGATAAACTTTTATCTTCACCCGTGTACCTCACTTGATATAAGTTGTTCCAATGGCAAAAACATCTTTGTCTGAAAGTCTTCCATACTATTAATTCATGTGATTTTTCACTTAATCATAACCACCAAATATTCATTTTCTTAATTTTAACCCTTTATGGCCAGTTTGTATTACATAGTGCATCTGATTTTTATCATCAATTTGCTCTCTACGACCGACATAAAAATCTCGTGGAAATAGTATAATCTCTTAAATGCTCAGTTCAATAGATTGTATGAGTTTATGATTTCAATGTGTGGTTTTGAATAAAGGTTAAGGCTAAGCATCTCTGCCACTAATCCAGGATGGGCATGTGATGTGTTGTACACCCTCATGTCTTACAGATAAGTTCTTTTTCTTTTTGTCCTTGCCATCCTCTGCATCGTCTGAGTCTGGTTCTGAGTCCAGAGCAGGGAGCTCTGGGTCCAGTGGAGGCTCAAACAGAGCTGTGTTCATCGGCAGGTATCGCAGCTCATTGGGAGAGTACCTGTGGTGGAAAACACAATGATGCATCATAGAATAGAATGGGAGGGATGAAACCCTCTTTAATGGTCTCACATGCAGAGCACACAGCACACAGTGAAATGTGTCCTCTGCATTTAACCCATCCCAGTACCAGGAGTCTAGTACTAGGAGCAGTGGGCAGCTATTGTACAGCGCCCGGGGCGCAATGGGAGTGAGGGGGGAAGGGGGGTGTCCGGTGCCTTGCTCAAGGGCACCACGGCAGGGCAGGAGGCAAACTGGGACCTCTCCAAGTAGCAGTCCACACTCCATTTTTTAGGTCTGGTCGGGGACTTGAACCGGCAACCCTACAGCTCCCAGTCCAAGCCCCTACTGACTGAGCCAACATTAACAACAGCAATAAATAACAGGCTGACAACCTAACTAGAACATAGTTCCACTTAGGGAGGTAACATATGGGTTATCTTGAATACAAAAGAGGTGATTATAAAGCATCAAGTGTGTACCTTTTGTAGTATTCTTGGAACTGTCCTGGTATGAGAGCCACGGGATAAGGCCCCGCCTTGGTCATTTCTGGAGCCAGCACCTTGAACCTTCCCTGGGGCACCTGGATGATCTGTGAAAACCCCCACAAAAAAACAATGTATGTAAAAAATGACACAAAACTATTTTCTAATACCCTCTACAAAAACACTTCAAAAAAGATGATCTAGCATAGTTAACAGATGATAATTGGCAATCCATCCTTCAAAGAGTTCACTCTTCCTCAATTTGTGCCAAACATGGCCTTCTCCAATTTCAAGGTATTACACCGCCTTCATTTATCAAAGGAAAAACTAGCAAAGATGTATCCAGGGGTAGATCCCTTATGCAACAGATGTAAGTCAGTAACAGGGTCCCTCATCCATACTTTCTGGACATGTCCAAATCTTCATAATTATTGGACATCTATATTTGATACGTTTTCTAAGATCTTTAAAGTAAAATGTAACCCTTCTCCTCTTACTGCAATTTTTGGAGTGGTCCCGGACGACATTGTCCTTTCCAGACATTATTCAAACGCTGTTGCTTCCCTAATTGCGAGGCGACTTATACTTGCGTCTCCCACTCATGTCCACTGGGTGACAGAACTTATGATGTTTCTACACATGGAGGAAATAAAGTGTACTTTGGGTTAGGGGTGGGCGATATGATCATATATATCGTGGAGACGATATTAGGTCTCCACGATATGCCTTTTCAGAGATAACATATCTATCGTGACAGTGCACCAGGGTAGGATTTTCACTAGCCCCGAAAATAATTGTACATCCTACGGCCACCATGGCCTGCGTGCCCCTGATACTGTTAAAATCTCGAAGTTGCTTTAAAAGCGTCAGAACAGTGTTTTCTGAACTGCGTCATGCTGCGTTCACAACGGACGCGATGCGAATATTCTCACCCTAACCGCTGGAGTTTCACCGCGGCTGTCAGCTGTGTTTACTCCTGTCATTCAAACAGGACACGCTGGAGAGGGGGCGGGGCTTATATCCATGTAAATACTGTGGTGGAAACCAACTACGACAAAATTAACCTATTTTACCGTGATTTAATTGTAATACACATTTCAAAATAATGCTGAAGTAACTAAATACTGATAACGGTTAGTAAAAACCAAGCTGTCTACTCAGGATTCAGACAGTATTGCACTTCATATATTGTCTTGGTTGATTCTGTTGGCTTATATTTTATTTTATCAATAAGGTATTTATATTGTTTTTCCCTTTTGAAACAGATGTTCAGTTATGTTAAAGTCTTTGATTGCACTTCAAGTCTAAAGTTTACATTTTAATTGTTTGGCACTGACTTTTCCTCATTGATGTTTTATGTTTTACTTAGTTATGTTTTACTCTCCTTTTCATGTTTATTGATGTTACATCACTGCTAGTGCTACCTAAAACAGAAAGTGAATTTTTAAACTGAGAAACTGTGCCTTCAATATTTTATTTTATTTAGCAAGAGAGTGCACTTTACTTGGTGAAGAAACCAGTGTTAACGTTTGTTGTGTAGGGTGTAGGCCTACCTACTTGAACACTGAGGAAGCCATTTCAAAATTCCTGTTGAATTGTTCATTCAGGGATTCATTGCAGAATTAAAACCAGCTTGAAATTTTATTTTGGTGTGTTACTCCTTTTTATTTTTATTTTTGTTACCTTGAAGGTGGTTGTACTGTTAAGTAACTTGAAAAATAACCATAATAACCGAAATGAAAAAATATCGTGATAAATATCGTCTATCGTGATACTGCTTGAAAAATATCGTGATATTATATTTTTTAATATCGCCCACCCCTACTTTGGGTGGCTCCACTTGTAAATTCTATAGGACATGGCAACCATTTTTAACATACATGGAAAGTTTGAAACTGCCTACTCTTCTCTAACTGATTTATATCTCTTTTTAAAGAAAAAACTGAATTAGAACAGATTTTCTCGAGTCAACCATGATTAACATGTATCTCGACTTTGTCATGTCTTTTTTAGTTTTTTTGTGTGCTGTGCTTTCAACAATCAGTTTGTTTATTATTTTTAAAATGTTTTTGTACTATTAATCTTGTCTTATTCTGTAGGGGGGGGGGATAGTAAGCTTTTCTTTTTGTCACTGAAACTGAAACTGTATGTGTTGTTTAAGAAAAAGGAAAATAAAGTTTCTTTAAAAAAAAAAGACTTCAAAACATGTATCCGTCTTCAGTGGATGGACTTACATGTGTCTGGAGGTCAAAGTAGGCTCTCCTCTCTTCCATACGCTCCCTGTTGAAGTTACTGTTGAACTCCGCAGCTTTTTTAGCTGCCTTCTTAATGTATTCAGGAACCTTGCTGGCCTCCACCTTCTGAGGATTCTGTGTCTGCATTTGCTAGAAATAAAAACAGACAAAGACTGTAAGAGACATTTACATGAAGGATCTTTTTGAAATGCATTACTTTCTAAATAAATGTCACAGTAATGATGAGCCCTGGGTTACTTATTTTAGTTTATAAACTTACAGAGTACTCTTTAGCTATTCTCTGCCGCTCCCTCTCCTGCAGTATGACTGAATACTCAGCGTGTTTGATGGGATACTCCTTTATCATCAGATCTATCACCTCGTCACTCCGCAGAGCGGTCAGACCTGGAAACAAACGAAAGTTACACTTTTATCTGTTGGAGAAAAATGTACAAATGATGAAGAGAAAGAGGAGGTTCCTACCCAGAGTGCACTGTGTCTCAGTGATGACGTTCTGTTCCCGCAGGTAAAGCTTCTCTTTGTGGGTCAAGTCTCTTCTCTCCATATCTACAGAGTGAAAAATAGAAACAACACAACTTGTCAATTAATAGCTTACTATCCATCAG
This sequence comes from Notothenia rossii, assembly GCF_949606895.1. Classification (NCBI taxonomy): domain Eukaryota; kingdom Metazoa; phylum Chordata; class Actinopteri; order Perciformes; family Nototheniidae; genus Notothenia; species Notothenia rossii. The sequence goes on from NC_136904.1 coordinate 13,582,721, forward strand.
ATCAGAACATGAGTACAGAAGAGTCATTAAAGCATTAGGCAGACTAAATAAATAAATATGCATAGCTACTAGTGAAGGCAGTGTACTCGTTCTCGATGCCTTTTACTTCTATCGTCATTCCATTATTACATTTATATTACTTTGAAATAAAAAATAGCAAATCAATAAGTTTAAAATATAGAATCAATATTATTATTTTTAAAGAAAAGAGTATCACGTTATCCTCAAACACTTAAACAGATGCAGAACTGTTTCAGATGTCTGCTTCAGTCTTACCAGGGTACTTCCTCTTGAAGGATGTGACTCCCAGATACTCGCTGACCTGCTCCTGCAGCATGTAATACTCTCCTGCGTCATCTGATGGCCACTTGTACTCTGTCAGGTTCTCTGCTGGGAAATATGTCGGCCTGAAACAGGAACACAAGGGGCAAGAAAAGTAGAGGATTGAAGCTTTATTGAATGCTTTTTGTGAGTTGATATAATATCATCATGGCAGGCCTCTGAATTGAATCAAATCAATCGTAATAGTATTGTGAAATACACTGAGATTCACGGGATAATGGTTTCCAAAGAATAAATGTATATATTATTGGGATAAAACTTAAAAAAAAAAAAATTACAATGCCACAAATGTATTTTACAAATGCCAACTAATGTTACACTGCAAAGTATCAGGCAAACCTACCCCATGTCTTGACTGGAGGTGTCGCAGCTTCGAGAGCTGTCACCTGAACCAATCCTCCTTCTCTTCGGTACCTGGCTGCCATCATTGGACTCCTCTTCAATGACATCCTCCTACAGAGCAAAATGTGGACATATTTTATTAATAATAAACTGTAATGTAATGTTGGTCAACTCCACGGAACATTCCTGCATTTACAAACTGTTTTCATCTGTGTCCATCACAGCCATGATCACAGCTGGTAAAGGTGGAGCTCATTTTAATTCCGTTGTATGCTGCAGGGTAGGTTGTGAGATGTAATCCAGGTGTAACTTAAAATGTTATATAAGTGTTGATTAAATGTCATAATATTAATCAAAATCTCTAACTAAACAAACTAAAAAGGTATAAAGTACACTTTTAACCTCTGAATTGTAATGGGATAGAAGTACAAAGTAGAACAAAATGTAAACAGTCAAGTCAAGTACAAGTATCTCAAAACTGTACCTCGAGTAAATGTACTTAGTTACTTTACACCACTGCAAGCAAAGGCACAGCTAAACGTTTTCGCTGTGAAAGCACTCATACAAACACCATTTGTCGTTTCTTATGGGGACATAAATCATGTAAACAAATGTCATTAGATACGAAACAGAGAAAACAAACCACCCCTAACATTCAGCACACAGTTGAAAACAAAGGGGTGATGCTAACGTCGCCATCAGTTTGTCATTCATGGACGCTGGTAGCCGTTAGCTGAGCAAGCAACCGTGCAGAGCTCCGTGAAGAGAAGTATAGTTGTTACTATATGCGGGAATAAACGTCACCTTTATGGATTGTGCCCCAGGGGTAGCGGGGTTGCTGTCGCAGGGCAGTCTCACTGGGAGCACAGCAGCCATATTTCCCTAAATAAAGCCTGCAGCTAGGCTAGCTCATTAGCCACTTCTTCTTCTTCTTCGTTTCCTTGTGAGGGTTTGTGGTTTGTGGCGGTGGGCAAACTCTAAGGTACATAACCGCCGCCTTCTGGCCTGGAGTGTAAGGGGATAAATCATTATTATTGATTATAATTTTAAAAATAATAATACATTTTAAACTATTCTATACTTTTAACTATTTATATAGCATCAATTAAAACATAGTTACAAAGTGCTTTCACAGAACACATTACACATAGAGAAAGTGAGCTAAACAACAGCATCTAAACATAAAACACAGAGTAAAGCCGATAGAAAATAATCAATGAAAAATGAAATAAAAATCACATAAAGCGTTTGTTACTTAAAGTAAAACAAAGTGAGTTTTAAAAGTTCTGTCTGCTGCCGTCTGGCAGGCGGTACCGCAGCATCCGGACTAACACCACCAGACTCAGGGACAGCTTCATCCCACAGGCAATACGACTATTAAACATTCATTTAATTTGGCTGCTACTCAGGAATTATTTATCTAATATATCATTCCAATCACTTGTACTATTTCACAATTTCCCATTTTTTTTTTACTATTTTTCCTTTTGTATTTACTATTTACTTGCATGATTTTGTTCTGTGTATCTGTTTTATTGTGTTGCACTGTTGGAGGAGCCTGTGACCTAAGATTTTCATCGTCATCATAACTACACTGTAGCTTTTCACGTATGAACAATAAAAGCCTTGAACTTTGAAAAGTTCAAAAAGCTGACAGATTGTGCAGCCCTGATCTCCTCAGACACGTCTTGTTAGTGGTACTCAAATTATACACGAATGTGATATGATAAAGATATAATTATTTGGCAATTGAATAATTATTTTAGAATATGTTTATACTTTCGAAAACTGGTTTTGAAATAAGGCTGTGTCAAAAGCATCAAAACACTATTGGTTAAACAGTGGCACCCTGCGGCGGTCTGAAGTAATCAAAAAGCTCTGCCTGGCTTTTATTTTGAAGAAAAAAAACGCTTACGGGAAGTCGGAGGGGAATCAGCTGGAATCCGCGGAAATCATCCACAGGACTATTTTCCTTTACTTAGCTAGCTATCCATCTGTCAACTACTATCTCTCTTTTCCTTCGTGTTGCGGTCAAAACGCCACACTGGCGATGTCGGAGTCATACGGTAAGGATGCAGTTTTTACTAGTGGCCACTGTGTTAACATCTCACAGAGAGGGGATGAGGCAGGTGTGCCGAGAGAGCTTTTCTCATCGTAAACAGATAGCTGACAGGCTAACCGAGGGATGCTGGCCTTAAAGCGTCCTGTCAGCGCAAATAATACCTCAGAGGTTACACAGTAGTTTTTACTCTGCCTGTGCGGACAAAATGATCGGGTTTGTAAGGTTGAAAATCCCAATAGAGGTTAGCGGAATGGACATGAAGCTGACACCAGGAGACAGGGCTGAGGATGAAGATCTGCCTGAGCATGATGTTTTGTCCTGCTCAAAACACATAATACAAGGGGTGTAGATAGGAATACATGTTATAACCATGGAGCATTTAAGGGAATGATGTCATTTCATCACCATCTGATATAAGGATGATCAGGATGTTGAGGCATCCTTATTTATGAGAGCTTTTAAGTGTGTAAAGCATAGCTGATTACAATTGTGCATTTTGAAGCTGAATGCCACTGTGCTGTTTTCGGTTTCTGTGGATTCTATTTTGAATTCTATTGAATTTAAAAGTGCATTAGTGTTCTTTACTTCAGAGTTAGAAAATCAAATAAGGGCTTTTGCACACTATTTTTTATTTTATTATCACCCAGAATTAAATGTGGTTATAAAATAATGGTATTGAGCATAGTATTTTACAACAACAATTAACTGGTCTCTCTACAAACTATATAATAGTAACATTGTTTCTACATTGTCACAAACATATCTTTCACATGTCCTTACTGCAATTGATTAATACATAACTGTGTTTAGCTACTGTCAAATAATATTGGCACATCTCAAGATCTAGTTATGGACATCATGATCGCTGTGTCTTAAGGGACGAATGTTGTCTTGGGTTGAATGTTAACACCAATATTTCTGTGTTTTCTCGCTTCAGATTTCCTGTTTAAATTCCTGGTGATTGGGAATGCTGGAACCGGCAAGTCCTGTCTGCTGCACCAGTTCATAGAGAAGAGATGTAAGTCAGGAAGATGCAACACACTGTTCATTATTTACTGTTAACAGACAGTTTCTCTGACCTCCAGTTTACAGTACTGTAGTGTTGAGTAATCAACACATATAAACATGAAATGTAGGTCAGAGAAAACGAAGTGTCTCTACGTATGTGTTAGGTACATATAATGGTATTCATTGTCTCTTCCAGGGCACCAGTTATCTAAAAATAAACCTTGTTTTATTGTGTTTTCCAGTTAAGGATGAATCCAACCACACAATTGGAGTCGAGTTTGGCTCTAAGATTATTAGTGTGGTCAACAAAATGGTCAAACTGCAGATTTGGGACACTGCAGGACAAGAAAGGTTCAGGTATGGAAACACGTTCAAAGGCATATTTATTTCTCTTACCCTCTATCCCAACACATTTTGTACCCTGTGCATGTCATTCCTATTCCACTCATACTGATATTTACTTGATCACTGTTGAAAGACAGAGGTCACAGAGATAAATGTTTCAGTAAAAAAGTTGAGAGGAACAGGTGTAAACATTGACATTTATTCAACAGCGTAAGACAACGGTCTCTTATGTCTTAGTTTCACCTTTGCTTTTTTAAGCTAAAATGTTATGATTGAAAAGGGGAGTGACATAAAAGAGGATAAGGATACAAAAAAGTGTAGGAATCACTGGGTCCCCTGAGGCCCTATCATATACCATATCATCTGACCACCTGCTGACATAGACTATGAATTAATTTGTGTTTTTGTTTGTTTGTTTATTTTTTGTTTGTTTGTGCGGGTCAGGTCTGTGACCAGGAGTTACTACAGAGGAGCAGCAGGAGCTCTGCTAGTCTATGATATCACCAGGTAAAATCCTTGGACACCTTTTCAGATTGCCTTTGTGTAAAGTACCCTTTTTTCTTTTTTAATGTCTCCCTTCTTTCTCTTTAAACTGCAGTCGAGAGACGTACAACGCCCTGACCACGTGGCTGAGCGATGCCAGGATGCTGGCCAGTCAGAACATCGTCATCATCCTCTGTGGAAACAAGAAGGACCTGGATGCAGACAGAGAGGTCACGTTCCTGGAGGCTTCACGCTTCGCTCAGGAGAACGGTAGGTTCAGAACTCCGTGATCAAAGGGGCATGCTTTGACAGATCCTGTCACAAACTCTAATAATAGCCAGGGAACTTGTATCTCTGAAATTGTTACAGTTTGCTTCTGTTCTGTAAAGGTGATGCTGCCCAAAGTGATTGTATTGTGTGTGTGTGTCAGAGCTGATGTTCCTGGAGACCAGCGCTCTAACAGGGGAAAACGTCGAAGAGGCCTTTGTCCAGTGCGCTCGGAAAATCCTTAACAAGATAGAGTCAGGTACTGAGATCCTCACCTTTAGCCCAAACCCCAGACTCTAAATCCCCTCTTATCCCGACAGGGTCAACAAGGCGGGCTTAGGTATTATCACCCCAGACCCTGAACTGAAGCAGAGTTATAGCCCTAAACAACTTCATTTAATTACTCAAAAATAAGTATTTAAGAAAAATACCATATTCTAGAGTTGGTGAAAATCCTTACATGAGGAACACTTTCTCACATCTCTGTCTCTTCCTGTCTCTCATTTCCAGGGGAGCTGGATCCAGAGAGGATGGGGTCAGGAATCCAGTACGGCGACGCTGCGTTACGACAGCTTCGTTCTCCTCGTCGCGCTCAGCCTCAGGGCACCCAGGAGTGTGGCTGCTAGTGGACGCGCCCAGTAACACACTCAGAAAAGGCCAGTGTGTCTGTACTGTGTGTGCATGAAATTAGGTATTTTCTTTCAGATTTATGATATTTATCCAGAGCTTATTAGCTGGTTGTGGTGACTTGACATTCAGCTCACTGCTCTCAGCGCTGGGTGTTTCTGCTGCACACAGCCACTCCTCGCCTTCTGCTCACACCTATGTGATAATGTCTCTTGTGTGTGTGATCAGTGTGTTTCAGATGGGTTTTTGAAGACCAGGAGAAGAACAGCCACAGAGGACCCAGGGTTCAGGTTGTTATGCTGGTGATTCATCTCTGACCTTTGACCTTTTGCTTTGTTGTCATGGCTGCACCTCCCAGCCACATCCCCCTCATTGGTAACAAGAGACTGCCCCCCATCCAACATACTGCTCTACTATTGGACCAATCTTTCCCCAACTCTCCAATCAGGAAGTGAATTACTGACTATCTTTCAATCTGCCCTCACACTTGCTTACCTCCAAATCTACGTTTAAGTTTTCTCCCTTAACACCAATCCCATCGACATTCAATCTGGAGTGCTTAAGGCGAAGTTTACATTTTGGAAAGTTTATTTTTTTTAGCATTAGAGTTTAACAAACAAGATATAACATGATTAAGGACAGTGTGTAGGATTTAAGGGGATTAATGGCATACAAGGAATATGATATTATTTTTAGGTGAAATAACTTTCCAGTACAAACACTTACACAGCCCCTATGTCTTAAAACTTGTAAACAAATCACTGATGGCCAAACCCAGGGTTATTTCCGTGCTGCTGTTCATACAGAAGAGTTATTTTATACCAATTCGTATAACCTTTATCATGCGCCACTGAACCACTTTTATATGAATCAGTAGGGTCCTGCCTCAAAAGATGTTATTATTTCTCATAATACATCCATGTTTTACAGTGGCACAGATCCGACAAACCCAATCCTTGGCTCTAAGGAGGTGTTTTACTTGAAAGTGGAAACTTAAATTGTGTTGCGAGTATGCACCTGAAGGCCTCTGTTGTCTCTTTTACATACTAGTAAAAATGGGGAGGAGTAGAGGTGAACATTTCTCACCACAGTATCGCACTAAATCCTACACACTGCTCCTTTTAAGGGAAGTTCCTTTCTTTGTGCATTCAAGTTAAACAAACAATAAATACCATGTGCATTGATATTTGATGCATAGACATGAGTTATGGGTTTTATCATCTAACTGTTGCCAAGAAAACCATTGTAAACTATTCCTTTAACAATGTATATATATACAGTTGCAAGAAAAAGTATGTGAACCCTTTGGAACTTCCTGGATTTCTGCATAAATTGGTCATAAAATGTGTTCTGATCTTCATCTAAGTCACAACAATAGACAAACACAGTCTGCTTAAGCTAAAACCACACAAACAATTATATGTTTTTATGTTTTTATTGAACACACCATGTAAACATTCACAGTGCAGGGTGGAAAAAGTATGTGAGCCCTTGGATTTAATAACTGGTTGACCCTCCTTTGGCAGCAATAACCTCAACCAAACGTTATAGTTGCATATCAGACCTGCACAACGGTCAGGAGGAATTTTGGACCATTCCTCTTTACAAAACTGTTTCAGTTCAGCAATATTCTTGGGATGTCTGGTGTGAATGGCTCTCTTGAGGTCATGCCACAGCATCTCAATTGGGTTGAGGTCAGGACTCTGACTGGGCCACTCCAGAAGGCCTATTTTCTTCTGTTGAAGCCATTCTGTTGTTGATTTACTTCTGTGCTTTGGGTCGTTGTCCTGTTGCATCACCCATCTTCTGTTGAGCTTCAATTGGTGGACAGATGGCCTTAAGTTCTCCAGCAAAATGTCTTGATAAACTTGAGAATACATTTTTCAGTCGATGATGGCAATCTGTCCAGGCCCTGAGGCAGCAAAGCAGCCCCAAACCATGATGCTCCCTCCACCATACTTCAGATGAGGTTTTGATGTTGGTGTGCTGTGCCTTTTTTTCTCCACACATAGCGTTGTGTGTTCCTTCCAAACAACTCAACTTTGGTTTCATCTGTCCTCAGAATATTTTGCCAGTAGTGCTGTGGAACATCCAGGTGCTCTTTTGCAAACTTCAAACGTGCAGCCATGTTTTTTCTGGACAGCCGTGGCTTCCTCCATTTTATGACCAACTTATGCAGAAATCCAGGTAATTCCAAAGGGTTCACATACTTTTTCTTGCAACTGTATATATACGTGGTATATAGCACTGTGTATTTCTATATATATATATTTAAAATCCTTCCCTACCTAATTCCTCTCCCTCCACCCAGCTGCTCTGATTGCCTTCCTGCTCACACTTTTTAAACACTCCACTAACAGTGTACTGTTTCTGCCTGTACATTTTGCACTCCCTGTGTTCCTCCTACACACTCTCTCTCCTGTACAGTGCCCCGGGCGATGCAGCTGCTGAATGACACTTCATCCCCCTGCCTACCTTACCCACTGTTTACATCCCATCTGTCTCTCTGATACCTCCTCACACCTCTTCCCCCACCCCCCGACTGCATCTTGTACACTGTACAGTGTTTCTGTATATAGAGACTGACGCATGTTTTCTCCAACAGAATATCAGAATATTTGATTATGAAGAGATATTATATGTATATTAAAGTAGATATCATATCTAACATCTGTTTAATGCTCCACTGTCTTATTATCATGTAAAGCTACATACTGGCAACTAGTAAGCAGTATAGCTGGGCGGTACTGTTGGGAGAATATGTTTATTTGTGAATGGGACAAGCTCCTGTGAGTTATGTTAAGTACTAACAGTTTTATTATCGTTCAAGCTCACACATAAAGAAAAAAAATTCTGATCATACATTTGGCTTTTATGGCAGATGTATGTAATTTTTACACGTCATCTTTTGAATTTACTCTGGCACACTCAGAGGTGTTACACACTCCTTTACCCAAAGGTTTGAAATAATGACTGATCTCTCTCTTTTAAAAATGATGCCTGTTTAAAGAAATACCTCTCTTACTGCTGCCAGCTGTTAGGAAATACTAACCGAATGCATTTCAAGTTTTAGCAATGGTATAAAACTGCCTGATGTGTGTTTGATTTTTATTTGACTCCAAAGATTCTTAATGTTAAGTTCAGCCACATTAAACTCAACAAAAGTCTTAATTTGAAGATCTAGATTTAAAAAGGTGTGTTTTGCATTGGTCTGTTCAAGCATTACAACATTTGTTGGTTTTTTCTTGTATTTTTTTACATTTTTGCCCCTTGACAATTATGCGTTTCATTTTTTAAATCAATCACTTCAAACTGTAGAAATATTTCATGTTAGAGTTCATCTGATTGTGACTTTGGATTTTCCACGTCACGTTCCCGTCTTGTGTTTATCACATTAGGTCCTTTGTTTATTTATGGACGTCTGTTTTTCTTGTGTCATTATTAATATCATGGATTTTTTATTTATTGTGTATGATAAAAACACATGTTTTTAAAATAAAAAAATACAACAAATGAGGAATCGTCCTTGAAAAGCAGTTTTTGTTGGTTTGAACACATTTTTTGAGAATATTCCATTCCATTATTTATATCTTACTTTAAAGGGAGTATGTTTTCTGAATAATAATGTAACATGGTAGAGATACCGAGACAACACTGAACACTCGTATGGAAAAGTGATTTATTAAAGCTTTGCACCACATAATTGTCTACCTGTAAAACAAATACAGCATATACACAGTATTTTAAAAGCCTTAAATCTCGGAATCATTACGTTTTTACACTATTTTGGAACTTTTACATACTGCCATCAGTAAATTATTAAGTAAGTATTAAGAAGATCTTTCTTATAAAGTTACCGTAACTAACTATTGGAGAGAAAATCAGTAACTAACTATCTTGTTCCAGTTCCACTTTTTGTGACAGTCAAAGTTCACCACATGTAAAAGACAACTGGTTTTAACATAGTATTGCACAAAATGTCACATCTTCACATCTTTTCTCTGAACTACATTGCAGTTAAACCTTAAAAGACTGAACATCTACATCATTACAAAAGTAAATAAAGTAATACTGAACTCAGAGTTTCAACAACAAAACATTAAGATAAATGTGTAAATGGTTCAAATTTGAAACTATATTTGTTCAAAGGAGAAAATACTTTTCTCAAGATTTTATGGCACAGATTTTTGTTGAATGGATCGGATCAATTACACAAAATGACTTTTGTACAAGTAAAAATAACGTTTTGCTCATGTTAACAAACATACAAACATATTTACACTGAATTAAAGAACAAGCAAGTTACAAGGAAACCTAAATAGGTAGCAAGATATTCTGTACAAACATCAGAAAGGTGGCTAATCATCAAAGTGCATCAGCTAAATGTCCATTGTTGTTACCGTTCAACTTTTGGTCTTAAAGAATAATCTGTTACAGTAATAATAAAATACATTTGGTCTCAAAAATCGATTGTTATGTTTTCAAATGACCTACATTAGCTGCGTGTGTTTTTATATTACATTGCACCACATAGAAACACACTGATCAGTCCTCCAATGGCTTTAAGTGTCACACATCTATTTCTTCGCTGCAACAGCACCATGTAGATTCACTACTGTACACTAACATCAATTCAACAACAAAAAAATGCACATGCTGTTGTCAACATATTGTTAGTCAACAACATCGTGATATTTAAAAAGCTCGTGAGAAAATGTGCCACATCGTAAAACTTTGAGCACAGTGTGATTTACTCTTTATCTAAACCAAGTCAGGGAGGATCAATCCATGAAGTGTAACAACAAATATTAAATCTACAAGAACAATTTCACACCGCTAGGGGATCTATCTGCTAAAACTCCTGAATGGACATATTTGTGTGATTCAATACAAATACAAAATGCCTATCCACAAATCTGCATACATTTGAGAACACTTCCAGTTATTAAGCCATCTTGCTGTGCTTAGTACACTTTTTGGAATACAAACATTGTGACTTTGTGTTTGGTTTTGTCTTTATGTTTGAGGTCTCACGTTCTCAGAAAAATGTGGCTGAATCTTAGCATACATGCTGTCACACGCCTGCATTACTCCTGTGTGACAACACTGTAGTTTGATATCCCTGTACAACAATCACATTTTATATAGCCTGTGTTTAAAGGGAGTGCACCAAAGTATGTCAAATGCATGTAAGACTTTCTAATCAAAACATCTGTACATGGTAATACCATGACTCAAACTAATAGTTAAAAGTCTCTCATACCCTTTGAATGGTTCTTGTCGTATAGATTAAAACTGACTATTATACAAAAAACTTGATTGTACACATCTGGGGTGATAAGCCACACAGTGAAGTTACATCCAGAATGTGATGCGCTTTAATCTACATCCATGGGCGTTTATACTTCAGGGGTGGTAGGCAATAATGGCTTGATTTATGTATGTCTGTCTAGAACCACCCTGACGTCAGTATTTCTGCTGAGAATGTGTGTGTGTGCGTGTGTGTGTGTGTCTTATCGGGAGCGAGCAGAGAAGCAGCGCATGTACTCTGTGAGCCAGGGGTTGAATTCCGGTTGAACCGACTTCACGGTCTTGTCCACATTGGCAGACTGGGCTCTCCGGCGCTCGGTTCCCTGAGCCTGGACCTGACGCTCCACCTTCCGCCTGGTCTTGGCCCGCAGAGCCGACTCATGGATCTACATAAAAACATCATAATTGTCAGTTCCTGCAATATTACTTGTTTACTTGTAAAACCCCAGAAGGACAGTCAGAAACATTACCTCAGTAGTCGAAGCTGCAGGGCCAACATTGTGTGTTTTTCTGTTTGCCATGTCTGCATCCTTCTCCCCTGAAGCGTACAGAGCGAAGGGATGTCTGCTCTCCTTACTGTCGTCATTGGGCAGCTTGGTTGGTGCTGGTCTGACCCGATGGGAGCGCCATGGTTGCTTTGAGGATTTGATGGGTTTACTCTGCTGTTGTCGAGCTCCTCCAGTGACCCCTGTTTCAAACAAAAAAGAAAAAAACAAGATAAAGCAACGGAAAGATCTCTGATAATACTGAATTCAAATGTTCATATATTAAATTCCTTGGGGGAAGATCATCAGCAAGAAAATATGCAATGCAGAGATAACGTTGCTTTAAACACTTATGAATCCATCAGAGGACTTGTGCAAGGCACTGAAGAATGCACACTGACTATGGATAGTGGTTTTCTGTTTTGAGTTACCTCCGTTTTGTTCCCTGTGAGTCTGCTGCTCTCTCTCCTCCTCTGATGCTCCTGTCTCTCTGACACCTTCAGGCTGTGAGTCTGAGAGGAGAGAATAACACCAGTACAGTTGTGTAACATGCACAATCCATTTTATAGTACAGTCATTAAAACATATGCATGTTTTGGTTTCATCGAATTACATGTAATCAGATTACACGACATAACTACAGTGTAATGTACAAATGTACAAAACAAATACAAAACATTTGAATGAATTCAAACTACTATAGGCAAACTGTCAAGAATTACCTGATAATATTTTTTTCCTTTAAAATATGGCACATTTTAAGTTATAGGAATATAGAAAAAAGGTTATCAGAGTGAGTTACACCTCTCAGGGCAGGCAGTACGTCTGATGTTTACTGCTGAATCTGCAAAATGCATTTGGTTTTGCATAAAAAATGTTTAGTGAGACACCCACACTAATGTATTACATTGTTAAAAAAATATGTTATTAATATGAATTTGAGTATCTGAGTCTGACCATACCCTGATCATTTAGCAGATGTTTACCTTGTTGTGCTGCAGACTCATCCTCCTCTTGAAGGGGCAGCCTGGGCACAGTCCCCGGGACTCTGCTCTGCTGCCCGGGCTGTCTGTCCACCCTTGCCCCGTCACACTCCGGAGCGTCTCCGACCTGGTTCTTCCCGGGAGGAGCAGGACTTCTTGCCCCGGAGTCTGAGTCACTGTCGGGGCCTCCGCTCCAGAACCAGGGCTTGTGAGTTTGCTCCAGCAGCCTGCGGGTCAACCTGTATTGCAGCATCTCTTCATAACACCTGCTGTAGCTCTCCCATTTGGGGTCTTTGAATTTCTTCATGTACTCCGAGCGCATCCTCTTGGTCACCATCTTGAACTCAAATACGACAAAGCTACACAACGAAAGGAAAAATATGAAAAGCTAGCATCGTGAAACACCCATAAAACGTTTTTGAGATATGTAACACATTAAAAAATGTGTTTGAATCGTAAACAAAGCCCTTGTAAAAATTGGCTGCGTTGTTTTCATACGCAGTTAGTATCACCGCCAGACATTTAAACCATAATGCGGACACTGTATGCACCAATGGCAGAGCAGATGGAGGCTTGAACCCGCCTACTTCCTCCTCTACCCGGGCCTAATTTGCCTCTTTTAGAAGCTGGGGTGAATAAAAGTGCAATTTTCATTAGATTACAAGTTATATAATGTCTTTCGCATGCTATATTGAAGTTTAACCGTTAAAATTGGCTGCATTTCGAATTTTATCGTCAGTAACTTTAACAGTTGAAACGTCTTCAACGCGATGACGTAGATAGCGACTTGTCTTCTGATTGGCTGCTGCGATCTAAACAATATCCCAATTAAATGTTCATTCATAATCACTGCATGAAAACAACCCCGGCTTTACTGAGATACAAACACTAACACGTTATTTCCCAATAGCTTGAAAACGTTTTATTTTGTTTCCGGAGGTTTTAAAATATACTTGTATAAAATGACCATCATCTTTGAGTGTAGCCTTTCATATCAACACCGTAACAGCGTACAGATGATTAATGAATTGCTTGTTGTTCTATAATAGCTGCTGAAGAGTCAAGACACATGTATGCTTGTTATTTAAAGACGTTTGTTAATCATATGTGAGTATGGAGCAAGGATAATCGCCTGTCAGCGCTAGCACATAATAGCCCAAAACGTCAAATCTCATTGACAACTCATCGACTCGCTCATCTATAACAGTGCCTGGCTTGACAGCAGAAATGCAGGGCTGTAATAGTCTAAATGTGTACAGTAAATATACTCACACTGAGGTCGGATTTCACGGAAGCAAAGCAGAACAGATGGCGTCCACTGTGCTGCTGTAATAACCCAATAACAGGCTGTCTCTAAGCTCCGCCCGCTTGAGGACGTTTTTAAAAAGCCAAACACACGCGCAACAGGTGGCTCGGGCCGGGGTGACAGGAATGAGGTCGGTGAGGGAGGTTTTCAGCGATTTGGTTTGGTGATGATTTCTATCAGATTAGAGAAGAGGTTTAAAGGGCAACATTATATTTAAACCTGCACTGATTTAATACATGTTATAGTGTTTTATTGTCTACTCTAGGGTAGGCCTACCTGTTTGTTGATGTTTGTAGCCTACCTATTGTTTATTTTTTCTATTTTTGTTTCACTTTTCAATTTGCATATACACCAAAGCAACATTCCTTGAAAGTGCCAACCACTTGACAGTAACCGAATTCTGATTCTGATAAAGAGCATTATTGAGTAACTTGTTCAATTTACTTTACACAAATGGCTTCTAAAATGCTGTCAAGGAAGAAGCGTGAAGGGTGTCTTATAATAGGCTGGGCTGGTGTCTGAGACGCGTCCAGCACTCCATTGTGCTTAAAGTCCACACCCACCCAGATAACCTGATGAACTTCTATGCATATAAGGTAGGGCTGCACAGGGTCCAGTTTTGTCTAAAGATGGTCTGGGGGCTAGGCCTATGGTCGTGCAGGGCAGGCAGCTCAACGGGACTCTGAGCCGGGTGTCGGATGTCCCACTGATCCGCCTGTTCTAAAGTGGAGCTGCTGCTGCCAAGGCACATTCCTGGCAAGTCAAACTCCGACTGTCGGAGCTTTCAGGTATCGACTTTCACTACCTCTGTCACCCAGCAGCCCCCTGTCAGCAGTGTCTGATGAGAGACAGAGAGACACCCTGTCTCCCTCCCTCTCACCCTTCCAATTATTCAGGGGGCTGTGCCACACTGTCGACCTCTATGAACTTCCCCTGGTGGCTGATCAGCGAACTGGATCAGCTGCTGCTTTAAGGTGTAGTTGGTGTCATAAGCGTTATATTGAGTCAATAAAGCCCGGGTATAATTATTTGGGTGATTTTGGTTAACTCTCCCAATCCCCCCAATTCTTGCTGATATTTCTTGATATTGAATCTTTAAATGATTTCCATTAGTATGAAGGCATTAATTCCCCCCAAATGGTACCTTTATGATTTAAATCGTCCAGTATTTCAGCTTCTCCCACTATTTTCCAGTAGCCTATTCCCTTTTTTTTGTTTCCATCAAAGTTTTTGTTTTTGAGCTTCTCCCACTATTTCCCCTCTTATAGAAAAACAAGGCCAGGGTCGAAAATACCAAATAATGGACTTTAATAAATTATTAATATGTATATACACTTACATTCACATGTGTTGGTCAACATGTTGTTCTTATTTTTTTATTAAAGGTTTCTTTGGGTAGATGCATGGTTCAGGGTTGGATTTCCCAGCCTTTCTCCGTGCAACACATACAACAAACAGCTACAAAATATGCACATTTTAAAATAATAAAACAATGCATATAATTGCCAACATGGCAGACAACAAGTCCATTGACAGCAGAGTGTTGAAGTGCCGCAGAGGTTGATCCTCCTTTGCTCCAGATATCTTGGGATGTAAAGGATGGAGAAGCTGCGAAGGTTGAGGATTTAGAAGCACTTCCTGTGGACAATGCTGGGTCCTGCCTCGTCGTATTCCTGCTTGGAGATCCACATCTGCTGGAAGGTGGACAGGGAAGCCAGGATGGAGCCACCGATCCAGACAGAGTACTTCCTCTCGGGAGGGGCAATGATCTAGAGACGAGGGAGGGAGAGAAAGTGCATCAGTGAAGTGCCAGTGTTTCATAGATTTCCGTCAATTTATGCGTAAAAGTATTAAGTTTAGGGATTCATTATAATGTTTTTGTTGTTATAATATTTACCTTGATCTTCATGGTGCTGGGGGCCAGGGCAGTGATTTCCTTCTGCATACGGTCAGCAATACCAGGGTACATGGTGGTACCACCGGAAAGCACATTGTTGGCGTACAGATCCTTACGGATGTCAATGTCGCACTTCATGATGCTGTTGTAGGCAGTCTCATGAATACCAGCAGACTCCATACCTAGTCAGGTGAGAGCGAGAAGTGTTAGGAGGAGGGGTGGATATAGTATGGCACAGTATATCCAGTGATGTGCGTAATAAGAGTAAAATAAGGATTATCTAACATACCAATGAAGGAAGGCTGGAAGAGGGTCTCAGGGCAACGGAAACGCTCGTTTCCGATGGTGATGACCTGACCGTCGGGAAGCTCGTAGCTCTTCTCCAGAGAGGAGGAGGAGGCAGCGGTGGCCATCTCGTTCTCGAAGTCCAGAGCCACATAGCAAAGCTTCTCCTTGATGTCGCGCACGATCTCACGCTCAGCTGCAGGGAGACAAGTTGATGAGTTTTTTGTCCAGAGTGACAAACAGCTGAGATCACAGACACCGCGTGCGTAATGGCTGAAGTGGGCAGCTGAACTACGAGAGTTACCGAAAACTCTGAAGCTGAAAATGAACAATTCCCCTATCACAGCTACATATTATTTTTTCTGTCTATTAATACTTATTTAGAATTCAAAGTAGTGTGCCAATTTTAGCGGCACATTCGGATATACAGGCAGTATCACAATCGGTGTCCACACAATCTGAACTACACAAGTTTTTAATCTTTGTCTTTTTTGCAAAACTGTGGGTGAATCTTTGTTTAAATTGCTGATCAAGTTTCTGTCAAGTTAAGTTGTTATGTATAGCAAACTGTTCCAAAACAGTATATAAATTAAACCATGATAATCTAGATTCGACTTTCTGTCTCTTTGCCTATAAGCTTGTATGGGAATGTTTTGCTTCTTTTTATTTCTTCCTTTTTCCTTCCTTGTAGGTGTTTTGTTATTGGCTGAGTTCCTCACCGGTGGTCACGAAAGAGTATCCGCGCTCAGTCAGGATCTTCATCAGGTAGTCGGTAAGATCGCGACCAGCCAGGTCAAGACGCATGATGGCGTGGGGCAGGGCGTAACCCTCATAGACTGGGACGTTGTGGGTGACACCATCACCAGCATCCAGCACAATACCTAAAGAGAGGCAAGCGAGTGTTTTAGTAAAGTATTGAATACTCGGGTGACAATAATCATCCAACAGTTCAGTGATGTGTGCGTAAAAGTGTGGTTATAAATAATGTGTAAAGACGATTTACAAGCATACACAGAGGGCGTAAGGCATAAGGACAGTCCCAGAAACGCTGGCCGACTCTCTGTAATAGTTGTGCGCTAAATGGGCACAGTGTGGAATAACTCAGTTAGTTGTATGTGTTGCAATTGTAATATTATTTTATCAGTTACATTATATTTTGTTTTGTATTGTGTATGTTTATGGAGTTGAGTAACAGCTGTTTGTTGTTGTCAGTCTCACCGGTGGTACGACCGGAAGCGTACAGGGACAGCACAGCCTGGATGGCCACATACATGGCTGGGACGTTGAAGGTCTCAAACATGATCTGGGTCATCTTCTCTCTGTTAGCCTTGGGGTTCAGGGGGGCTTCAGTGAGCAGGGTGGGGTGCTCCTCGGGTGCCACTCTCAGCTCATTGTAGAAGGTGTGATGCCAGATCTTCTCCATATCATCCCAGTTAGTGATGATACCGTGCTCGATGGGGTACTTCAGAGTCAGGATACCTCTCTTGCTCTGTGCCTCGTCGCCGACGTAGGAGTCCTTCTGACCCATACCGACCATGACACCCTAAGGGGGAGGAGAGGGCAAGATGATGGAAAGGTTACTTCAAATAATACAAACAGAGACATGACCTTCTTATGGCCAGATTAAAGTATTTACTGTGTGATGCAAAAGGCACGTTGGCCATTGCGTAAATGTGCCAAATAACAGCGTGGGTCAGAGAGACAGACACAGAGCAATAGTTTGACTGTCAGTTATTCTGTGACTAATTTAGTCTCAAAGTGTCAAAGGCCACATTGCTGGTGGTACAGCTGGTGGTATGAGCCACATTTACATGACTCAAGATACATAATGCCACGCTCTAAGTTATAACTCAGAAATATGATAATTTCTGGCAAATAGTTGTTATTAAATCCAGTAGGAATTATTTGCCGAAATAGTGCCTGAAAGAAAGGCTAACTTGTTTTTATTTATTATATTAGTATTAACCGAATTATTTTAACTTTTTACTACGGATTATTTTTACTTATTCTCCTATTATTGTTTGGGATATCCCCGGCTCTTTACCTGGTGACGGGGGCGGCCAACGATGGAGGGGAAGACGGCCCTGGGGGCATCATCTCCGGCGAAGCCAGCCTTCACAAGGCCGGAGCCGTTGTCGCACACAAGGGCGGTTGTTTCTTCGTCGTCACACATGTTGGCTGCTGTAAGAGGAGAGGGGGAAAAACAGTTGAGCTCACTCAATCAAATCCACATGGCGATATTTACTATGTGACAGTAATAACCCCAAAACGAACTCCTTGGTTCACTCTTTTGTTTCCTGCAAGTTTAGGCCAGATGTAATTATAAAGGCTATATTTTTTTTACTGGAGAAATATATTTTGCTGGAAAGTAATTGGAAAAAACACTAGCATGAACATGATTAGGCCCATGCTTTGCGCTAAATGTGTCAATGGCACACTGACACCAGGCCATTACGCATGGTGCTTACGCCCACATAAATCTAGAAAATCACATTAAAGTGATACAGAACTACACTGCTGTTTTCCTTCAGTCATGCATCTTAATTTGATAAGTATCTCTCTACTTCGCATCTATTTATCCTCTGTATCTATTGTATTCCAAATTTGCTGTAAGCTAAAAAGAATCACATTTGTGCTGAAATTCAGATTAATTTACAAACATTCTCACTGTTTAATTATCACCTGTGCCAGGTAAAAATATATTCTATTAATTTAATTAATATAAAGGCACATTGTGTCTTGCTGCATCAGCACATTTTTGTGTTACACTTATAAAGATGCTGACATCAATAATTATTTATCTTTTCAATTAATCTATCAATTTCCAGACCTAATACAGCTTCTCCTATCCAGCAGTGTCTTTCTATGAAAGTTTTCAGCCTTACAACTATTTAAAATTATTTGTTTCCCTTCTCCTTCAGCATCAAGTCTGTCCTACAGTGGAGTTGCCCATGTTCCTGCAGTAGTATCTAGTCCCGGGCGTCCTAACTCCTGCTCCAGTAGATGCTCCAGTATTAAGTCCTACTCTTGAGTCCCAATCTTTGGCTTCAAGAGTCCCAGCAGGGTCTTACCTTAGGTGAGTGTCTGAGGCTCGAGTGAAAGGATAACCCAACCAATACTGTTGCTGAACCAGATACAATATTTCCTTCTAGCTGTCCAGCTTATATACCCAACCTCCACCATTCACAAACCTTAGGACTGGCCCCCATCCCGGCCCTCTGCCATATTAGGATACTGACAGGCCGAGGGTGAGGCGTGCGGGGAGGGGGGGGGGCGCGCCCCGAAGAGGAAAGGAGGGACCTCCATCCATTAGGATTGAGGAGTGGGTCCGGTATTACGCTGCGCGCCCCCGAGAAGGAGAGAGCGCGCGCCATATATGGAACTGTCGCTTTGACCTCCCATCGAGACTCGCGGTCCCACCTCGAGGGCCGTAAAAGGAGCGCCCGGTTCAGTGGGGGTTTTCTCGGGGAGACGCCAGTTGCTACCAACCAGAGTAATAGATTTGCTGCTAGTAGTCCTCATCCAGCCTTAAAATGGGAAAATGCTGCCCTCATCTGAACAGAATTAGACCCCAGAGAGCCAGGACCCGGATCCTGACTGACAACTCGACCAGGAGCCGAGCCGCAGCATCGGAGTGCCAATTATGAGTTCAATTCACATTATGGTGATCAATACAATATAATACATAATTTCTTAAAGAAAAACAAAACCTGAGGGTGAACAATTGGTCTATAATGAGAACAAATATTAGCTGATTCACCATTACAATCATGTCATTTGAGTAGTAATGTTTTAAGTACATTATTTGTATTTGTAATGTGCATGCATTAAATGCTGCAGCCTGATAAACTCTAGGTTGCATTGCTTTGAGACAATTATGGAGCCATAAACAAAACACATTTGTTTTATTAAAAAATGGTGAGTGTTGTCTCTATTTTATTGTGATATAACATGTTATGATCAAAAGTGAATAATAATGTTTATGATTGTGCAAAGAAGAGTTTGCTCTGCCATATCAAGAGATTGCAAGCTGGAATTCCTATCTTAAATATCTAACACTTGCACGGCCAAAAGAAGAATTTTAACAATGAATTCAAATGGTGTTATTCTGTTGAGCACATGGTCTGATATCCACATCGGCCTAAGTCTTATTTAATAAATAAGGAGGTTAGCAGGGAAACAGCCAACAGCTGAAACGTTATCTTCAGGGGCTACTCTGCTCTGTGACAGGAGCAGTTAGATTAATTATAACTCTACATGGAGGAAGGGAGCTAGTTCACGTGCGCATGTGTGAATGTTTGGTGCACATGTAGGAGTGAAGAATGGAGTGTGTGTACAGTACATGCATGCACATATATGATTGTGTGTGTTGTGGCATTACACACCAGAAGGAGGGGAAGAGGAAGTAGAGCTTTTAATAAACTAAAAGAAAAGTGAGGAATGGTGGGAACATGGGGGAGTGAATTTAAAGAAAAAAAGGCATGATTTGGTAAATTAAATAAAACAAACAGAGGAGAGGCAACTCTAATAATAATAATAATAATAATAATAATAATAATAATAATAATAATAATAATAATAATAATAATGACACATGGGTACAACTGGGGACTCCTTGCCACAAGCAGATAATGTTGCCATGAGGTGAGATAAAATGGAAAATAAAATAAAATCAACATCTTTGGAACTTTATGTTCATTAAAAGAGATATTTGTTATAGTCTTTTATTCAACAATGTTTGTCATTTAATGTTCCATGTTCTAAAAAGACAATTAAGCGATTCAAAAATATGAATGAAAAACTTCCAGTCATAATTATTGGTACAAACACTGACATGACTTATTTTTATTCTACAAATATTACCATGGGACCTTCCAAGAAGTGGATTCTCTCTATGGCAGCAACAGAAAGCGCCAGTATGAATTGAGAGTGTTTGACTTGTAAACAGAGATTTAAAGAGATAGAAGATAATGATAGGCAAACATATTAAAGTCTTTATGCATCCTCTACCTATTTTATTGGGGCATATATGGTGGGCAGTCATGTACAATTGCCTTAATTGGCCCTGCAAGTTTACCATGAATATTGTTTCTGTGCATGAAGGGGTGTGTACCTACGTATGTGTGTGTTGTGGGAGGGGGTTAGGGAGTGTAGGGGCTGCCGAGCAAGGTAGAGCTACTTTTATGTACTTGTTGTGAGCCATTTCGGATCCAGGGGCATGCGAAACGCCTAAAATGTAAAGGGGTTGGCAGTTGTCAGGGAGTGAGAGACTGACGGGCATGGTGGGGAGGTGTGTGTGTGTGTGGGGGGGGGGGGTTCAGAGGGGCCGAGGGGGAGGAGAGTCCTGGGAGTCTCCAGGAAAGTCTACTAGTGGAAGGGGAGGAGATAGAGTGAGGTGAAAGGGCATGTGCAGGCAGCAGGTGGCAGAAAAAATGAGTTAAGTTAGTCAGAAGATAATCCTGCCAGCTGAACGAGAGACTTTGGACAAGGAGAGGAATTTTTGGTGGTATTTCCTAGATGTATTTTTTTTTAAATGTATGACTTATAATGGTAGTATTAAGCCAGTGAAATGGGGGGCGAGAAGGGAGAAAAGTTGAGAGGGTGAGATAAACTGAGTTTGATTTTCTTGTAGCATGCTCAGACTCTACCTTGATGCCTACTCAGTTAGACTTTCCTTTCAGTCGACACACTCTCTCCCTGTCTCCCTCAGGAGAGCACAGAGGGTCAGAGTGACAGACCAAGTGTAAGAATAGCACAAGCCTCGGCATTCAATCGCTGGGACCAATACACTTGCTGCACACGAGTGTCCTACCTTTTTAAGTGTGTCAGCGTGCTCAACGACAGAGGCTCCTGTGATGAATGTCGAGAACAGACAGGAGGAGGATGGTTGGAGATTAGTTTTCTATCTCAGGTGTTACAGTGAAGACAGTCTGAGGATACTGGTACTGGAGATATTGTTAATGGACAGGTAAAAAAGTGCTAGGGATAGTTTAATCAAGTTTGTTTTCAGTCTGGTGTCCACATTTACATTCACACTGTTGTTGTTTGAGACAAACTTGCTGAAATGTGTACTAATTATGTGATTTGATCCCATCCAGTTTCAGGACGTATTCCTCTTCCTGTTTAACCTCATCATGTCAGTGATATGCTGCACAAATCAGTAATTGCTGAGTGAGCACTGCTTTCTAATGCTGCTTTCTCAGGCACCTGATGAGGTAAACAAGACAATTGGAACATTTAAAAAACAGAAATCCATTTGAGTTCATTTGTGGTAGAAGGCCTTCTGCTTAATGGTGGACAGGAACAACAAGAGGTGGACATTTCTTTCTTTTTAAAGGAAAACTAAATATACCATTGTGCCTGTGCAGTTCATTTGCATTTAACAAAGTTGTGCGTCTCAGATTGTCAGTGATTTCAGTGGGACTGAAGACTCTGCACCAGTAAACCTCTGCATGATCTTCAACAAACCATGCTGCTGTGGCACGGTTGAGCTTCACCAAATTGACTTATACTTTAGAATACTTTTTCTAGTTGAATGCATTATTTTGGGTATCTTATCTTTGGAGAAATAAGGCTTTGAATGTGAGTTTTTTTTTTAACGGGACAAGCCAACAACAGTTCCTGTAGTTCCTCAAATAGCTCGGGCAGATACAGAGAAAGCGAGGGGAGCTGGGAGCACATGGAGCTGGAACTGGAGACCCTCGCTGGGCCGAGCAGCACCTGGTGGGCTGCAGCCGGAGCACAACTGCTGCCTCCGCTGGAGCCTGTTGGTCCTGTTGGGGGATGTCACTTTAAGAATGAGGAGACTTTAGTTAGGGTTTACAGAGAGAGATCACGCTGTCTAAAAGGGTTGTGGAGAAAATAATCTAACCAATAAGGCTAATATTACATTATTTTTTTTTACCGTATGCTGTCACCTTAGGGCTTTGGATGGAACCCATGAACAAATCTAAAGGGAGTGTTTAACTCTTAAGATATTTTTGAGCAGTATTTTACAGCATGGCTTTGCCTCTGCTGCCTGAACTGTTTGGATCTCACAAACAGCATTGCATTTAATTATTCACATTGGTTGATTTGCTTATACTTGAGTTACCCTGATCAATCCTAACCAGAGGTGCAAAACTATAATCAGATCTTTACCTTGAGTAAAATAATGAATACCTCCGAGTAGAAATCCTATTTCACAGGTTACTTTTTTTTAGCATAAAAAACAAAAGTACAAAGTAAAAGTACTCATAATGCAGAATTTCCCATTTCATACTTGTAATATATATTAACATCATTCATTATAATTATTGATGCTTTACAAGTGTAAGTCTCCCTAATGTTGCAGCTGCTAAGGGTATGTATAGTAGGGACTATTTTATAGTCTGCAAGGTAGCTTAATACATCATAAATGATGAGTTTGTAAATAATTTGTAATACTATCGCAACACACAGACAAAAAGACCAGTCCCGCTTTTTGAGAGAAATGTGGTGGATTAAAAAAGGACAATATTTGCATATGGATTAAAGTTTAGTAAAAGTACAAGGTAGAAAATTAAAACCTTAGTCTTGAGTAAATACAGTAGGTTACTTTCCACCACTGCTCTTACGTTACCACATAAGGGCAACACACACTCACATGGAAGATAAATCAATAGATTGCATTGTGTATGGTTTAGCAGGTGGAACAATGTGCAGAGTCTATTTGCATGACGAGCTCAGCGTGCTGTCAACACAACCTGACAACAGCTGAACACACATACCGCACATCGGTACCAGGACGTTTTATTTTGGTATGATGGATTGAGGGAACATTGATCTCACCAACCTGAGCAGCAGCAGTGATCTGAGCCAGGCTGCGGCTCATTGGTGGAGCAGCAGCGCCACCTGCTGGACACAGTTAGCTGTGAGACAAAGGCACAGTATTGAAGGAACATGTCAGTACGGTTAGTTGAAAAAAGTTAATGGGATATGGAACAAGTCGTACAATTGAATGTACAACGAAGGAGAAATAGTAGTGTTTAACTATGATCCATATCTATCTCTCTATCTATCTATCTGATGGTTGTTATAGTGTCTCCTGTTTCCATAACAAGTGGCTAAGTAAGGGAGTGATGATTTCAGATTTAAGACAATACAAACTATTATATGGGTATAGCCAATCCCCTAGATTTTTTTTATAGAATATAATATTCAATAAATTAAATATACATGTTAAAAGCTTTTAAAATGTGCTTTACAACAGTATTTGTGTATTCAGAATGAGTCTAAACAGATGGATTACAAACAAACACCCACATAAACAACACAGATCTCTCCATTAATAAAACTATTAATATCTCACTTTATTTACCTTTACATAGAGGTAGAATAATTTACAAACACAATAATAAAAAACAAACCTTTCATACATCATTTCGGACATATTATTTATAACTTATACAAGTTGAAAAAACAACCTTTCAGTCTTCTGTGATTATTTAAACAACATGGATCCATCATTAATTTGTTCAAGCATCGTCAGGGTTTACTTTACGGAGTGAGTGAGTTTTTAGCAAAGCATGATTTCTTTTTTATTTAATTTGAATGTGATGGTGATGGTGATATAACAAACACATTTCCACAAGAACCACAACACAAGTCTGGACCTGTGATGTTCACACACAATGATAAAAGGCATCATATCAAAATATAATTTAATTTAAAGAAGACTAACATGTTGGGAGTAAATCAAGTAAATAAGAAATACTTTACTTTGAGGCGAAATAAAAAGCGTCATGGCCAAAAGAGAAAACATGAGAACTGTCCATAGTCAACAGAGATGACATGTTGCTGCCATACAGTGTAATAAATATATAAAACTCTACATATACATCCAGAGAGCGATCACTATCACACGTTAGTAAGCATGTATATGGCCAATTAGATCGTTACCAATGATCAATGTATTCATGTATCCATTGTTTGAATATTACACATCACTGCCTTCAAATCTTGAAAATGAAGAAACGTTCACAATGATTCAAGTTTCCAACCTCTGTCAAACAAAAGAACGGAAAATCACACAGGTTGCAGTCTTGTCATTTGAGAAGAAAATAAAAAGGTTTGAGTCATGGAATAACTGCACAGTTAACTCAAACCAGTAAACACTGTCTGTAACTGAAGGAAGTTTTGCAGATTGGATGGTTTCTGAGCAGATGTTTTCCTTTGAATGTGGAATCACAGATGAGTTTCCTCTTGGATTTTGGAATGATTAACAATAACACTCACTTAACAGGAATCTTTGTTGGCAAATAAGTGTTTTTTCTGATATTCAGGCTGATGCAAACAATCAGAGGTAAGACTCTGTAGAAAAGCAGCTTGTATTCACTGTGCCTTATCCCTTGAGATAATAATCCGATCCAAAATAACAATTTAATTTAGTTTTCATCACAGAAATGAATTCAATCGTTGGATAACGGGGTTCGTGGTCTTCAAAACACCAATCTACAGTCACTTTAAAAACTGCGGGGAACTTTAAGCACTCGGCCAGACTCCCCCTGAGATGTGAAGTGGGCTGTTAACCTACAAATATTTACTGAGGAGAATCATTACTTCTGAGTCAAGCCCTTTAAGCCAGTTAAATATTACAGCTGGCTCCACAGCGCTGTGGCTAACGTGTGCGTGGTTAGAGGGGCTGTTTACATAAAGTCTAATGCCGGCCAAGTGCACATCCTGTAAACACAGAGCAGCGGACAGAGTGGAGTCTAATGTTTTTATTACGTTGGTTTCTGTTTTTCCATCATTAATATATTCGACAGAGAAAGCTGACTAGGATTACTGGAGACAATAACAGATGAAGGGATTAGGGGCTTTAGATAATGAGATAATTGTTAAGAGAGGAGTGATTATGGCACATAGACCACATCTGATTGTAATGACATGTCTCTTGTCTGCTCACCCTTCCTCCCTAAGAACAGCAACACCTCTACCAGAAAAGAGGCGGTTTAACAGACTTCTATGACCTTCCCAAAGTACCTGTACACATTCAATCTTGACATCTAAAGACGTTAAGTTTAGCAGTTTCAGGGCTGTCACTGAAAAAGGATTGTTTTTTTTTTTTTTAAGAGGGGTTGTTGAGGTACTTATCCAAAGTCAGTGTATGACCCACAGTAGATGGTAGACGACAGGCAACCAGTTTAAAGAACCAAACAGTACAAGAGTGATGGGAGACACAGCTTTGGACGGAGGGCAACAGCAAAACACACAGTATCATAGCCACTCAGAAAGGCCCAGCTAAAAAAAACAATATCTGTTTAAGTGTGCGTTATATATAGAATACATCACGGCTTTACTTTTGTCAGACAGCCCCTTGTTATCTATGTTCTCTGATAGGCTACCTAGTGTTTTGAAAAAGAACATGTGGGTTGGTCTACTGCTGCCTGGACCAGTGAGTGAGTTCATGTTATTGTGTGAAATACATTTAGCTGCTGCCCCTGTCAGCACTACATACCTTTGCTTCCAAGTCTGTGTCTGATTCTCCAAACTATGAGTGTGCCGCCCATAATCTACTGTAGGTAATAACCTGATAATGGATAAGCACCTATTGCAACAACACTTTAAGCAATACGAATTATCCCTTTAAAACAAAGAAAAACGTTGAATCCAAACATATTGTCAGACGCATCCTAACATGATTAAATGAGACAAAATCCTTGATTTAGATGTACGCCACTTAGCTGGAATTTAAGCACAATCCTTAATAATCTTTTCATGGTGAATGTGCATACATTTATAAATGTCCTTATAGTGTTCACATAGGTGCTTCATTTAGTTTGTTTACACAAAGAAATGACTACAAAAATGCTCTGCGTGTAAGCTTCAAGTTTTAAAATCCATAATATGTAGACACATAAAAACATTTAGCAGTTATGTAAGGATGATACTGAACTGTTTTTGGTTTGAAAATCATGAAGTGATAACAGACTAGTGTCCCAACGCAGAGAGAGAAAGTCAGATCTGTCACATTAACATTCAGCAACTATGCATGTCCCAAAACGATGGGACAGAGTCTGTCTCCTCTCTCATTTAGACCTCAGTGTAGTATGATATATATATATTCAAAATAAAGCATCTGTATAAGCTCGCTGATCCATGTTTCAGTTCTTAGGGTCTTCGCTGTGAATTACCCTGTCCGATTCCTTTCCTCCTGGGCGCTATATAGTTTCTTCAGCAGTGAAAAGACTCTTGCAGCATTTAAGAAAATGTTTCTTAGTGGTTTTCCATCTTTGTCTCTAGTGTTCATCTGAAGTCCTTTTCTTCATTTCTTTTCTCCATCTCTATTAATTCCAGGAAATATCCTTTTTTCCCCTCTGCCCCATCGCCTCTGGGGCAAAGCCACTTATTTCCCCAGGCCCTGACCTCACCTGAGGATTTTCCCTCTTCCTCATCTCCTGCTACTCACTGTCCTCTCAGCTGAGGGCACGTTTCTGCTTCACCTGTAGAAACGCCTGCTTCTCCATCAGCTTTCTGAACAGTCCTTGCGTGTTGCCTAGCAGCTCTGTGTGCTGGCCACACTCTGCGATACGCCGCTGATCCAGAACAGCCACGGCGTTAGCGTTCTGGATGGTGGACAGACGGTGAGCGATAATCACGACCGTCCTCCCTGTTGATTGGGCGAGAGGGACAGGAACAAAATTAGTCAAAAGAGACACAAAGTGGCTTTAGTGTACCAGTAGAGAGAGGATTCAGGGTATATGCAGGTCTCCTGAAGTCAAATGTAATACCTGTAAGACCTTTTTTAGAGACCCTTTCCATACATTTTAAGATCTCATCGCCTCTTGGAGTTTAACCGGTTACATTGGCGACACACTTCCTCACATTGACTATATACAGTATTGATGGTCCTTCCTCCTTATCTTCCAACCATTTGGACGCAAACTCACGTTTCCCCATAACGATGTTGTTTAACAACCGGCGTAAACGGACCTTCGCGCGCTATCAAGCAGTGAGCGTGCGATGTCCTGTTCAGATGACGTCCAATCCAACGGGATGCCATAAATAAACTTCACAGAATCACACTACACACCTACGCAATGATTACATTCAGGCAGACTGTAGAATACAACCTCTTTGGACAATTTATATACTTATTGAAAACAAGCTACAAAATATAATACCTTGGAAAAGGCCGTTTAATACTTTTTAATAGCCTTAATTTTCGCTAAATTGATTTATCAACTTTTAATACTTTTTAAGACCCCGCGGACCCCCTGGGATTGTAACTTTATTCTGAGATGAAAACAATTGAACAGGAGAGAGATCTACCTGTCATCAGACGCTCCAACGCCTCCTGGACCAGGAACTCATTCTCAGCATCCAATGCACTAAAGAAAGATGGTCGTTTAGGGTTGTCTTCAACTAATTAAACTAAGATGTGTTTGTAACAAGCACAAATAAAAAACAGTTTCTAAAGGCAGGAACATTATCATATAAAAGGTAAACTAATGCAAGAGTTATAACGATAGTGAAAGTATTTTTTGTTTATTGTCTTTCTTACCTGGTAGCCTCATCCAACAGCAGGATCTTAGGATTCTGTAAAAAGAGAACACAAATGGGAGAAAGGATTAAGGACGCACACAACAACAGGAAGTGTGTAGATCCTGGTTCAACTTGACATTTTAAAAAGTGACAGCTCACTTCAAAATTAACAACACACATTTTCCCTTACTCTTGCTGCTATTCATCAATTTAGATAGTTTTAGATCTAAAAATAGAACCACGGGTCCCTTGTGGATGATAACAGTCTGTGAGCACTGACGGTAACAATCAGGCCGGGTTAAAGGATAATGAATGTTAAGTGCATGTGACTGGTTGTATGACGGGAGTAGTGTCTTTCTTCAGATGTGGTTAAACAGTAAAACAGCCATGTTGTTGTACTCACCTTGAGCAGAGCCCTGGCTATGGCTATCCTCTGCTTCTGACCACCTGAGAAACAAACACAAGTTAACCTTGTGCACACACAAAGGCTGTAGATGTTTAGGTGCTCTGTGTCGAATGTATGCGAAAAGCCTCGACTAAAACATGTTTGAAGTTGGAGAACAACAACTTTTATGACCAAAACAAATTATTGAGTAGGGTAGGTGAGAATGGAGAAACCAGCTCGAGTACGAAGCCGGAAAAAATCTGCCCCTTCCTTCAGACTTCCTTACAGAGCCCCTCCTCCAACACACACGAACGCGCACATGACCAATGAGGGCACGAGATAAGTTTGTGCACAGATGGAAGGCAGATGACATTTTTTTATGTATTTATTGTCAAAGCACTTAAGATATTCATTGCTATCGGGATGTTAAGAGCAGTCCATGGAATATAACAAAAAGTGTATCTGAAGTAAATGACCTACCCCACCTTTAACTTGGGGTTAAAAAAACTTGCTAAATACCTTTTAGACTTGGAAACATTAAATGGACCAGTCTTTCTAAAATGTAAAACAACTAAAACTATTGCAAATTAAATTACAGTTAATATAAAGTAGTATTGAATTGAAATAACCCTTTTAAAAAAAGGAATAAAGAACCCTTACCATAACCTGAACATGTACTGATTTGCAATTGTATGTACAATGGCAGCCAGGCAAAGCCTCTTTAGGGAAGGTGGTATGCCATCTTTGGTATCATTAACCCAGCCGCCTGCTTTCAACATCTTCAGTTGTGTAGTTGTTGTGATCACACCTCTGTGTTGTTTCTCACCTGACAGCAGCACCCCCTTCTCCCCCACCACAGTGTTGAAGCCGTCGGGGAAATCCTGGATGAAGTTGAAGGCGTTGGCGGCTCTTGCTGCCCCGTAGATTTCCTCTGTGGTCACAGCTTCTGGGTCCACTGCACCGTAAGCTATATTATCTCTTATAGAGTAGGAAAACAGCACGGGCTCCTGGGAGACAAGCAGGGAGACAAACTTCACTCAATA
The DNA here is from genome assembly GCF_949606895.1 of Notothenia rossii. Lineage (NCBI taxonomy): Eukaryota > Metazoa > Chordata > Actinopteri > Perciformes > Nototheniidae > Notothenia > Notothenia rossii. The sequence continues at coordinate 13,612,395 of NC_136904.1, forward strand.
TTTGATTGACTTGAAGTTAATAGAAATGCACATTATGCTCAGCTTATGCGTGAGCTGTCAGATCTGTTGTATAGGAACTGGCTAGTTAAATGCACAATAAGTGATTTTCTGTTGATAGGGGACTCTTAATCATAACAATAACAAAAGAGGAAGCTCGTAAAGTCATGAAGTAGCGTGGGATCATTTACTGGGAGCAGCTTTCACCTCTCTAAAACAATTGGTGAATAAAACAGGTAAAAAAAATAAAAATAAAGTTATTAAATTGAAAATATCTCAGTTTCTGTCACCCTGTTGGACTCCGGCTAAAGCCTTCTTTTCTGATATTTTAAGATCTAGATAGTTTGATGACTAAAGTATTTGATTAAGTAAACACATAATTAGCTAAATCCCAGATCTAATAACTGTATTGCAAAAATATGACTTAAAACTGGACCAAAACTCAACGGCCGCTTCTACCAGACAACCACAACGCTGCCATACACAAAAGGGATACAATACGAGCATTACAAAATCTAAGTTTGGAAATTGTTGTAGACATTTAGGATAATGTAAGTTCGCTGCTCTAATAAATATATAACATTTTAGTTTAGTCATTTTTAGACTTTTTAATGAAGAAACGTTACATTTGATACCTTTAAAGTTTAGCTTATTACCTGGCTGACAGTTCCAATGTGACTCCTGAGCCAATAGGGATTCAGATCTCTGATGTCGTGACCATCGATTGTTATAGTACCTGGAGAAAATGGGTTATTTTATAAAAGTTTAAACATCCATCTGACAGAGGTTTGTACTTTAAGTTTGTCATCAACAGATATTTCAAGACGTCCGATTACATATTAGACAGACCAATAATTCTCACCAGAGTTGCAGTCGTACAGCCGGAGCAGCAGGGACACCAGGGTGGATTTCCCCGAGCCGCTGGGTCCCACCACGGCCATGACGGTGCCCGCGGGGACCAGCAGGCTGAGGTCCTGGAAGATAGGGGCCTCAGTGCGGGTCGGGTAGGCAAAGGAGACCTCAGAGAACTCCAACCGCCCTTTCAGCTGGTCTGCAGAGAGCATGAGACCCTCTGAGGAAGGAGCACAGACACAAAGAGAGAACCAATATGTATCTTACTCCACTGGTTTAATACAGGCATACAACGCAAAGGGGGAAATGAGGAGAAAATAAATCAATTCAAACGGGAAGAAAAGTAGATTATTTGATGTTAATATTTAACTAAATGTAGATATTATCGTGATTCAAAGAACATCGCAAATAGACATTAGTTAGATTTATCACACTATATGGATCTTAACCTATAAACTTTTAGATTTTTTTTTATTCTATACATTTATTTTTCTTGAAACTGAATTGCAAAACAATCTTTCTACCGGTAATTCGTTTTTTCTTTCTAAAAGGTAAAGGATGGTTATTGATGTTAAGGTCCTTTTGCTTCTTACTTCTTCTGCACAATGTTTAAACTACAATTCTAACGCTCGTCATTCATCTACGTGTGCAATATGGGAACAAACTAAACCAAAACCCTCCAGTCTGTGTGTGTGTGTGTGTGTGTGTGTGTGTGTATGTGTGTGTGTGTGTGTATGTGTGTGTGTGTGTGTATGTGTGTGTGTGTGTGTGTGTGTGTATGTGTGTATGTGTGTGTGTATGTGTGTGTGTGTGTGTGTGTGTGTGTGTGTGTGTGTGTGTGTGTGTGTGTGTGTGTGTGTGCGTGCGCTAACCATTAAGAGGAAACTCTGGTTTTCGGTCCAGCAGCTCCCACAGTCTGGATCCTGCTCCGAATCCTTTCATCAGCTCAGAGTAGAAGGAACTCAGACCTGTAGATGAAGCAGAAGAACAAGCCGTCACACACACACATTTCACACTGATGTTAACATTACAGATGAGGATAAACCAGTGGTAATGCTGTATGTGTGGATATTACCTGCAATACTGATGCCCACCCAGAAGGTGTACATGAGGAAGGCTGACAGCTCCCCCACAGTCATGTGCTGGCTGGCCATCAGCAGGCCTCCCTTGTAGAGCACTGACAGGATCATGATGTTCCCACTGAGCCCGGTCTGAAACCCACATGCACACACACACCCTCTGGTTATTTGATTACTCCAACATCTGGCCTCACTACTACTTCCTGACACAGCGCTGATTAAACTGATTGCTGCCCATTAGGGAAACTGCTGTTGAACTATAGTTCACTGAGCCTGGAGATTAGTATGTACCTGATAACATCTGAACTAGAGAAACAGGAAATGTAGGTAGAATTATATCATTCACAAAGAGCTTATTTCTTTATCAGATTGAATTGCCAGTTTATTAGAGATGCCTAACTAAACCTTGTCCAATACAATAGCCAACAATTGGTACCTAGCTTATCATACTGTAGGTTATTGTTCTCAGTGTTTAGATGATTTAGTGATTATTACATTCATTGGACATTTTGATTTGTAGTGGAGTGCGGAGGATGATTTGCACAGCATGAGGAAAGAAGCTGCTCTGTAGTCAGGCGGTGCGACAGCAGACACTCTGACCGTGTACGGAGGATTGGATAATGCTTCTTTGTGGTTTAAGATCTGTCATTAACAGAAGTGTCAGGTACTGTGGTGTCGTGACGAAACAGGTGCAAAAAAGCAGAAGCCCCTGTGCAATATTTCACATCCTAACTGTGGATTTGGTTTGCTTCACTGACAGGAAACACACAGATGCACACACACTTACCACTCCAAAGAAGCCAGCCCGTAGTACAGCTTCCTTCCTGGCCAGCTTGAGGACCTGGTCTGTCTTCTCTGTGTATGTGTTGACCTCAGACAGCTCTTTGCCAAAAGCCCTGACTGTCCGCATGTTGCTGATACGCTCCTCTGCCAACTACACACACGGGTAAAACATTTATTACAACTTTTAGAACTCAGATCAGTTTCAGAGAATCTGTACATTTAATTAAGATGCCCCAGGCAGTGCAACATTAATCAGATGGACATAAAAGTCAAGAATAGAAAAACAGTATAGCTTCACTAACCAACAATATGAAGCCATGTTTACAGAATAGAACTTCACTGAACTTATACAAAAGGTAGATGAACTTGGTTTATTGACACAACAAATTTGGAATCACATTTTGTCACAGCTTCCTTGTTTTTATTTACCACATCCTCAAATAATGTCTTATTTGTTAGCGCTGTAGAACATCTGACAACAACGAACACCAAAAATGTCATTATGAAACTATTAAATACAAAGAAAGAAATAAGAAATGTGCTCTGCTGTGTTTCTGTGCACTGTACCTCTGTGGCTTGTGCGAGTGCGTCCTGTGTGCTTTTGGAGATGGAGCGAAGGTGTCTGCCATAAACCACAGCAAGACCAGCCAGAGGAGGAACAATCAGCAACACGAAACTTGCAAGACTGGGAGAGACATAAAACTATAGGAGGAGAAAGAAGAAAAAACAGAAGTTACTGTAAAGGACGGGTAAGGTAAGACAGAAGTGGGAGGGAGGAGGGGAGGAGGGAAGCAGAGGAGGAAGACAGAAGGAAAATGTTGCACCAAACTATCCTAATCAGTAATTACAGCAAATACTTTCATTCATTTCCTTGAACGTTCGTTATACCAGCAAATCATTTTACTTCCTTGTGATTGACTGGTAGTCATGAGCTTGCATTGTTATATCGTTTTCTGTTCGGGAAAGTACAGATAGAAGGAAGGTAACGGACCTGTTGAACAACAAATCTCACATCACTGTTAAAGAAGAGATAATGAAAGTGAGACTGGTGACAGAACGTCGTCACATGAGCGTCATTTAGATGAAAGCCCAGGAAACATCATCAGTTGAACTTTGTGAGTTTACAGGTAAGTGACCTTTTACACAATGCTTTGTGTCTCTGGGTGTGGCCGTCAGTCAATAGACTGTATCCTTTTCTTTGAAAATAAGTAAATCTGTAAAGATGTTTCCCAACAGCTCAGAACAGAAAGGAAGACATGGAAAAAGAAACCAAAGACATAACTATAAGTATTTCTTTGTACTGAACAACATAACTCCACATTCAGACACCTTACTCTGCAGTAGAGCTGAGACTAAGGGTTATTTTGATGACGGATTAGTCTGCCGGTTGTGTTTCAATGAATGGTTATGTCTATAAACTGTCAGTGAATAGTGAAAAATGGCCATCACATATTCCAGAAGTCCAGATTTCAGTCAAAACCCCAAAGAAATGCATTTGAAGTCCCTTATGTCCCTGTACTGAAAAACAACTACCGTATATACCATTCGCACTAATCAGATAATTTAATTGTGCCCTCCTCAGCAAAACGTATTGTTAAATAAATGTAACCTTTGTTTTATGTTGTTTTTTAATGTAATATTTATGGCATTATAACTGTATTATACTCAACTCAAGGCATATTTGAATTATTCCTAATTGTAGCCATAATTGTGCTGTTTCCATAGGTGTCACCAACTCCTTAAAGGTCTCCCCTATCATACTGTTTTTCATAAATATAATTGTAGGTCTCCGATATATACAAAACATGTCTCTGAAGTGTTTGGCTCCAAATACCAAACACATCATTGCAGCATCCCATAATCCCCTCTGTTTCAGCTCTGTTTCAAAAGTGCTGATTCTCTGTCTGTTACTTTAGATGAAAATAAGGAGCCACTCCCCACGCCCCTCTGAGAGAGATCTGGTTAAAAAGAACACAATGGTGCTCTAGGAGGAGATTCAGGTGATAAGGTGGGGGGGGGGTTACCTTGGTTGGTGATTGGCTAATGGTTAAACAAGTCAAAACATCGTTATGACATCATAAAGTGGCCAAAATCTGATCAGCTCATTTTCAGACAGGTTTTTCTATAAATGGATCAGGACAACAAGTGAGAGAATCTTTTTTCCTGAAACCTTCAGAATCTCTTTACACAGAGGGGACACATGGTTATTTATAAGAGACATGAAAAAGTGGATTTGGCACAATAGGTGACCTTTAATACAGCTTGGGTCAACAGCAAGAAAGACAGTTGGTGCTTGCAACTAAAGTTTTTTAGACCCTCTAGTTACACAATATCTCAAACATTTATTTCAAACGATCAATGTATCATAAAGGAAACATATTCCTTCCTTATTCAAATCTGTCCTGCCCGCCCACAGCAGACCCCCGGAGGGTTACACTCACCATCATACTGACTCCAGCAGCGGCCTGGGCGACGGCTCTCAGCCCGTCGGACAGGTTGTCGGTGATGGAGCGGCCCACCACGGCCGTGTCAGCAGAGAGGCGGTTGATAAGCTCTCCGGTCCTATTCTTGTCAAAAAAAGCCACTTCCTGTCTGAGGATGGAGGAGAAGAGGGAGGCACGGAGATTACGAACTATCTGTTGGCCTGAAAAGAGAAGACAATAGACATTAGTGAGGAAGATAAAGATAGGAGACTGTTGCAAAGAGACACCTCACTTTCACTTGATTCATTCATACTCCAGGCAGTCATTCAGTCAAAAATAATAATTGTGTTGCTCACAGCTTAATACATGTGGATAGTTGCACATATTAAATAACATTTGTGAAAAAATAACAACAGGCTCTTTTAACATGTGAAGTGGCATTTGTCATTGCCAGAACAACGATAGGAACTGGGACATGTTCATAAAAACTGATGACACAGGGTTTTACACCCTATACTATACTATATAGCCCCTGAAGCAAAATACACATTTATTAGAGTCATTCATACCAAAGGCAATAGCTGCTACATTTGTAAACAGCATTCACATTGAAACCATGTCCATGTTATTGTCGTCTGTACATGTTGTGTTATTTATTGTATGTGTTCTGATTCAGTATGATGTGTTCAACCAACCATTGAAGCAGAAGGCATATTTCCACATTTGAGGACCATAAATATTCTTCTTATTCCTGACATCAGCTCATTGATGCGGACATCAGTGAGTTTTAATTTAGTGCTGGCTGGATGAACCGTGTAGTGATCTTGTGAGTCAACATGTGTCTCTGTAGATTATTTGGATCTCTTTCTCACCTGATGTCTGCATGAGGTAGACTCTGGCAGCGTTGGCAGCCCCTCCACAGAGGAACACCCCCGTCATCATGATACATAATGATGTGAGGGAGGCGGTCATTGTCTCTGTGTCTGCTCCAGCAGTATAAATGGTGTCAATCACTTTACCCAGGAGGAATGGGGCTGACATGGTAACTCCACTGGACACAGTCAGGAAGCCAAGAGCAGCTGAGGTGGGAACAGGAAAAGACAGTATGACAGATCAATGAAATTAAAAGAAATGATTGTAGAAAGCAAAACCCAGGGCTACAATGTATAATTGGAAGGTTTATCTTCATGTTTTAAAAGGGTTACCATGTAAAACCCGATGAAAGATACTTGAAGGGGTTTTTCCAACCTTGGGAGTACTTTAATAGATGAGACTAGCAGCCTGTGCCAGGTGATGAATACAGTTTGACTCAATGTAGACATTTCTTATCTGGGAAAACCTATTTCTTAAGGTCAGAGCAGGTTTTCTGAAGTCACTGCCATTTTTGTTTTTGTTTAATATTGCTGTACCTCGGGTGTCAAAAAAACAAAGTGTATATTTCTCATATGGTTATACTTTGATCTTGTACTGCTTTGGTTTTTACATTTCCTTAAAAATATCAAAACAACAACAATATTTGTATACAAAACCAGGTGGAACAAGAAGAGATCATTAGTTATTCCTGTGCGGATTAAAAACAAATCTTTCTCCTGCATGGTCATATAAAATGATGTTTAAAAAAATGTAGCCTTGCACACATTCCCTCCTATATTTAGGCGAGGCACATCCAGATAACAAATACAAGAAGGGAAACACTGAAGAGTTTCACTGTGTAAGCTCCAAAATCTGTGTTGGACTGACAACAGTGAATAGATTTTTTAGTGAAATACTAAAAGTTTAGTTTTAACCAAATGTGCAGACACTCTCCACTTATTCTTAACCATTGTTAACATTTTAAAACTGTTAACATTAAGTACAGTAATTGAGTAAATGTACTTTATGACATTCCAGCACTGCTTGTAAATGAGTATTTCTACAATGTGGTAGTGCTAGTTTTACAGGTAAGTATAAGTGGATTCTCAGTGTATACCAACCTGCCAGTTTCCATCTCTCCGGGTGAGCTAGTTTCAAAATCCTTTTCACATCCTCCAGAGGGACCGTGGTGGAGGTCTGTTCGCCCTCTGTGTCCGCCCGGGTCTTCACTTGTCCGGCTGGTGTCGGTGTGGAGGCGGCCGAAGAGCTGGCAAAGGCAACATGTGTGTTTGTGATTGTCCGTGCGTGTGGACAGAGAATGGAGAGACCTCTGAGGGGACTGCAGGGCAGGACGGACACGAAGAGCCCCGGGGAGCAGAGCGGGAAGGCCGGGTGGGCTGAGGATTTGACCCCGGTAAACTGCCTCTTCCTCCGGGGGGCGGCTGAGAGAGTTAGCCGGTGATCCAGCCACAACATCCTCGGCTGTGTTAGCTTGAATTTGGATACTCCATGAGAGCAACTTGACATGCGGTTTAAAAGCCGCATCGTCCGAGTTTAAATGTTAATAGAAGCTCAAAAAAAATAAAGACAAGTATTTTCCTAGTTAGTAAATCAGTGATAAATGGAGGCCAGGTGTCTGTTGTTGAGTAAGTCCACTTGCATGGTTAGTCCCCAAGTCGGTAGGTCAACGAACCGTATCCATAGTGATCAGTTGTAGCGCCTCTCCCCGCTACATCCTCGAGTTTTAACCGTTATTGTGTGTTTTATCTGCGCCTGACAGCCCCGGGTTATCTCTTATTATCACCGAGCAGCTAACAACACCCTGCTGTCACTCTCATATGTCGCTCAATATGTAGCTTGACAGGCGGGCCAAGTGGAAACAGAAGCTACCGAAGAACGACTAGCACCACATCCACTCTGAGAAATACAGCTTGTTTTCATAGAAAGAGTCTAAATGGGTAAGAACCAGAAAGGTGACCCTGGTTTGGTTGTCATGTATTCACGATTCCTCCTCCTCGACCGACGGTTGAATTCAATGGCTGACGATACAAGCAAACTTTCCCAGGCACAACCAAGCGAGCACAGATCACCAATGAATAGTGTTTAGGGAACTTCTCTTTTTTTTTTTCACTTGGTTGAGCAAATTCCACCTACTCACTCATTTTTACAATAGAAAAATACAGCAAAACACGCATTCAATCATGCCAGAGGGAAAACTACAGACACACTTGTTTATAGTAAATATTCGGTGGTTATTTTTCTATAATTTAGAAGCAGTTTAACTCCATGTTGCACGAGTGTGTAAGTAGCTACATTAATATTAATCTAATATAATAAATTAGATTAGATATTGATATTTATAGTTATTGATCCCAATTTGGGAATTTATTTTGTCACAGCACCATGTAGATAAAAATATATCAACAGTACAACAAATTTAAAAAAAAAAATATATATATATATAGTGAATTATACTTATAAAGTGTATCTATTGAATACACAATATAAATATACAGAATTAATAATGATATATTGACATTTATGTAGTGAAATTACTATTTTAAACCTTTTTTATATGTCTTTTTCGTTGTTTGGATTACTTTTTCTAAGTAGCTTTAGTTGATCAAACTACACATCACTCCTGGGCCTTGGGTTACTTTTCTGTAGTTCATCTTATTCCAGTTTGAAGTAAATGGTACTGTATCTGGAAAACAATAAGAAAGAAACAAATAAAAGACGTCACTTAATTAATTATAAAAAGAAAAGGGAGTCACATTTAATCTACTTTTCATTCTTAAATAATTACTTTTTAACACTGCCTCTTTTAATCGTCTATCGATTGCTCGTGCCTAGCCTTCAGGTTGAAAGTTGAAAGTTCGTCTACATCTGAAAACAGGAGACACGTGCGGGTTGAAAAGTCGTAAGTCTGATAAACTCAGTCACCACAAATGCATTTAACTATCCTTAAACAATGTTTAATGAGAGCTCATTGATTGTTTGCGTGCGTGTTGACGAGAAGCAGCTCCAGTAGTTTACTTTGACTTTAGCAGGAAGATGCTAACGTCAGATGTCTTAGCTATAACCACGCATGTCGGTGTTAAAGCTTGTTTTCATTATGCTATCTGATGAAATGACACATATTTGCCTTTGCGTTTAACTTTTAACGATATATTGTTGAAAATGTGTGTCTGTGTATGCTTACCTGGCTGAAGTTAAGTGCCATCAGTTAAAGGTGTTTTTTTATTTTATGTTTAAAACACCGGTTTCCATGGTCTTTTTATTATAGATGTCATACACTCTTCTCTTGTCTCTCACCCAAGTTGTGTATCACTGCTAGAGAGTGGTGGAGGAAGTACTTCGATCTTTTACTTAAATAAAAGTAATTAAAAGCGCTGCAATGTTTACTTAAAGAAAAGTACAAACGTATTGACACCCACATATGCCTCTTAATAAATACCAAATAAATACATTAAAAGCAGAACTTATACAGAATGGCCCATTTCAGAATTAGGTTTATTATGTTCTTGAATTGTAATGATTGATGCATACATTTCACTTAGTTATGCATATTGTAAAGGTAGGGCTCATATTAACTATTTACTTTGTATCCCGGGTAGCTTGTGAATTTCCCCAAAGGAATAACACTTCTAAAACTCGTCTTCTCCCTCCCCTCTCTTCAGACCTGTGCAGCAGTAGCACCATCTGCAGAGATGGCGGCCATCTACTCAGGTATCCATCTGAAACTGAAGAGTCCTCATACTCAATGGGAGGACAAGCTAAAGCTGGCCCGTTTTGCCTGGATCTCCACTCAGTGCCTGCTCCCCAACAAGGAACAGGTAACCACTGTTATGTTACAGGTGTTTGTGTCTTCACAGAATGACAGTGGTTGCTGTTGTTTTTAGATGTTCTGTGTTTACTGTGAGAAGTGCCTACTGTAGTTTATTATCTGACAAAACCCTTAATGTACAGTATAATCAATCATAATCAAAGACCGGTACCAATTGTCTACACCAGGCCTATTCAACTGGCGGCCCGCGGGCCAGATGCGGCCCAGAACCAACTCCCGAGTGGCCCAGCCTCCCGTAGCCAAATTCCTACACTAGTGCAGACCATGAACGCAACACTCCGCGTTGCATAGAAACCACCAAACCACAACGCAGCACGTTTTTTGAAAGTGCATCTAGTTGTGCTAGTAACGGTGGTCCTATGATAGCAACTCTAAAACATGTCTCTCAACTCTGAAGCGTAAACAGAGACAAAACTAGGGGTGCACCGAATGGGAAATTCTTGGCCGAAACCGATACCGAAAATAGGAAACAGTTGGCCGAATGCCGAAAGGCCGAAAATGATTAATAGAAATATATATATATATATATATATATAATGTATACATTTTTTACCATTTATTAATTCCAAGTCAAGTGCATTTTCTTTTCTCTGTAGGATAACTACAACAAAGAGCATTCAGAACAAAGCCAAGGTGCTTTAAAACTGCATAAACATCTAGGCCAGTAAGCCTACAACAAAATAGTGTAAATAAAGACTGTAACAGCCAGGCCTTCAACAACAACAAATGCACCTATAAGTGCATGCATACAAATGTGCAAACTGGATAAATCCACATGAATGTAACTATTTACAAATGAAATTACAATTCAATTTCATAAGCAAAGTAGTAAACATTGTATAAAGATACATAAAGTGAAAACTGGATACAAAATCCACAATCAATTACAAATTAAATTACAATTTTAAGAATCTGCAAATAAGGTGGTCTGTCCTCATGAGCAATGTAAACAACATTGTATCATTTAAATACCGAAATTACAATATATTGAACACTGCTGCTGTCATTTCCCCCTAATGATAACCTGAGATGGTGAATTATAACTCACAATGAAAATTGTTCAGGAAAGTGGGTATAGAGTAGACATGTAGAACTAGATAAACTTATGATAAGCCAGCCTTGTCTACTTATTAAGGAAAAGTGGGAGGTTCTTTTTAATGAACAGTAGCTTCTCTGCTTTATCAGCCATAAGTCTGTTCCTCTTCTCATCAAGCACATGAGAGGCAGCGCTGAACAGTCTCCCGCTGTCAGTGCTTGTGATTTGATCTTACTCCGCATATTTGTCCGGGTGTTTTGATTTCAAGTGGTGGAGTAATCCTGAAGTGGTGAAAGTCTTTGCAGTTACACCCCCTCGAGAAATGTCAGCTGAACACGTTTTACAAATCGCAATCCGCGCCTCTTTCTCTGATATTTTTAAATATCTCCAAGCGGCAGACATGTTGGCTGTGAGCCAGCCGCGAGCATGGTCGCGCGCTGTGCTTGTCGCCGCGTTTTGATTACGTCATCACAACAACACGTTAGTTTACCAACGTAACCCTGTTCCCTGACATTCGGTGATATTTTTTCGGTGCTTTGTGTGAATCAAGCTTTTTCGGCCAAAAGCCGAAAGGGCCTTTTTAACCATTTTCGGCCGATAATTTTTGGCGGCCGAATATTCGGTGCATCCCTAGACAAAACGGTCGTTGATCTTGTGGAGCAGATCCAAGTCAAGCTGGACCTTTTCGCGACCGACTTGAACACGGGTCGGATGCTGCATTTTCCGATGCTCCCCAAACACATCACATCTCCGGCACAAATCACGGATGTGATGACAGATTTCATTGCGAGGTTGAAAGAGAACTTTGCCGGTCGATTGGATGGACTTGCTCTGCCCACAGAGGTGATGGGCTTTGCCAGAGACCCCTTCACTGTTGCAATAGAGGGGGACGTATCAACCAGAGCAAAGGAAGTGGTCCCCCGCATCGACAAGGGGAAATATACACTGGAACTTATTGACATGCAGCGCACATACGGGCCAGCGAAGTTTTGGAGTGATGTCAAAAAACAGCAGTTCCCTAACGTTCAGAAAGTAGCGATCTGTGTGCTCAGTATGTTTGGATCAACATACACATGTGAATCAAGCTTTTCACACATGAACTCAATCAAAAGTAGCACTCGCTGCTCCCTGACTGACAGCACTCTTCACCAATGTCTTAGGATTGACATCCTATGAGCCATAAATCACTGCTCTTGTTCAAAACAAAAAATGTCCCTTCTCCCATTGAGAAAGTCAGCGATGACAAATCACAAATGAGGTGATAGTAAGCACCTAGTTTACTTTAGTAGACGTGTTGTGTAGTATTCATTCATATAGTTACCCGTATCTCTTGTTATGGGTTTGTGCACTGAAGGGTTTGACAGTTCTTTCTGTATTCATTTAAATGCACTTTGTAATGTGTCTGGGTCAAAGGTGACCAAAACTTATGATTTTTTTGTTATTACTTGAAAAGTGAAAAAATAGTATTGCTACAGTACTACCTCTTTGTGTTGCATTGGAGCTCTTTAGCTGTTTTTTTTGTATGTGAGCGCATTTATTAAGACGGCTATTATTGTATTCAGTAAATGCACTTTGTGATATGCCTGGTTAAAAAAAATAACCTGAATATTTGACTTCTAAAGCAAACAAATGTAATGCTACAACTGTGCGCTTTTTTTTCAGATTCTGTTAAATTAATGCTAATTTGTTGTGTTTTTATGCACTTTTTGACGTACCTTTGTTACAGTAGATAAATAATGAATAAAAATTGCATGTTTTTCATCGCAGTAATATGTGTTGGTTTAAAATGTGTCACTACCCGCTTTTTACAGGCCGCTGAATGTCTGGCCCAGCTGAATTTTGTAGTTATAAAATCTGGCTCAACTGAATGTGTAATTGAATAGCCCTGGTCTACACTTAAAGAGCAGCAAATCGTTTTGTTAATTATGTTATTTACATCATCTGCAGATTATATGTGTCCTACAGTACACCTTTATTCCAATAAAGCCTTTTTTGAAATGTATTAATTTTAGCAGTGCTGTAGTCTTTTTTTCTTTTGGATTGCTTTTGGAGGTACTTTTAAGACTTTGACATGAATCTTAGTGCATGTTTTTTGACCAAATGTACCCTTAGGGTAATGTACAGTGCTATATTTTCTATTTCCATTCATTAATTGGACAAGTTTATGATAAATAATCTCTGTCATTTCAGATATACATGAGTAATTCATATTGTCTGTTTTGAATTATTTGAAAGCAGCTTATACATGTCCACCATGTACTCTGTCTCGGCCCTCTTCACATGTAGGTGCTGTTGGACTGGTGCACCCACGCTCTGACGGGCCGGTACAACCAGAAGGTGGAGTTTTCTGAGAATGTTCTTGAAGGACTGTGGTGTTACCTTGACGATCTTCTTCACAGCAAGAGGCTCCACTCTCTTCTGAAGCAGGGCAAGACCGTCAGCCTGAGGCTCAACATGGCACAGGTGTGATGCAGATACTTTCATAAGAACACCAGCACTCATGTACACCCTTTTTGCCTCACCTTAAAAATAAATGACTGGTGTGTATCTCGCACATACGATTAGGTGCTTTGGCTGCAGAGCATTCCTACTCTACAAACATGGTGTGTTGAGATTGAAATATGAGGATTTTACTGACAACCCTTTTTTCTTTTTATCTCTAGCTGCTGCTTGACCGTCTCCAGGAATGTGCACGTGTTGGCTCTAAGTCTCCGGTGTGTGTGTCCACCATCCTCAGTGTGTGTCAGGGCCTCCTCTCTTCCCCTGCGCTCTCGTCTGTCTTCACCACAAAGTATGATCTCATAGTTGATCTCCTGGCTAAGCTCTGCTCTCTGGCCTGCTGTGAGCTTCAACAGCCATTGCTCACAGAGCCCTTAGTGACAGAATCTGTCACATGTGGGGATGAAGTGATGACTGAGAGTCATCAAATCGATTTGGACCATTCCCAAATTGATCCGATAACTGAAAATCCTCCTGTTGAGCCTGAGTTAGACGCTAATAAACCCCCTGCCAAGCCAAAGGAAAATGTCCGCTCAGCTAATTTGTTTGATGTCTTGCTTCAAGTGCTGTCATGTTATTTGTCTGTCCAGCGACAACAAGCCAATCCCAACAGAGTCTCTACCATGGTAACCAACCAACTGATCCAACCTTTAGTATTACTCCGACACCTGCTTACCTCTGGGGAATTTGCTGCTGCTCACACACACCTGCGCCTCCGTCAGCAGCTGTCCAGAGACGTCCGCATCAAGATTGACTCCATTCTCCAGTTAGCTCTGTTCCCCTCGGAGCACCTGACCGCCTACAAGGACGAGCTTCTTCCATCTAAAGAAGAGTCTGGGAAACGCGGTCCTGGAGGCGCAAAAGGCCCCTTAAAGCCAGTCAGTGCAATACTCTCCAAACTGAGTGCTCCAGGATACTGTGAGCCGGCCCTCCACTACACTGTGAAGTCCAACACAATGTCTCTGCTGTTTAAGTTCTTTGTGGAAAGCTACGGAAAAGGGAGAGGAGAAAGTGATGAAACACACAGGATGCTGTGTTTTTATTTCCTCACCAGATTGGTCCCAACCTTGGATATGCATCTCGATGAAAACTCCCCTGCCAAAGCAGACCAGCCAGTTCCTGTTACCCCGGGGCAGAAGTCTCCCCCATCCTCCCCCGGTCCCCCAGAGAGCTGGAGCCTGGCTCTGCTGGCGGTGGAGTCCCTGCTGAACCAGACTCTGTCAGCTGATATTTACAATGTAGCAGCAGACCGGATCAGACATGCAGAGGTCCAACTCAAGTTTTACGGAGCTCTGGGACAAATGCTCTTCAACCACGCCCAGCCAAGGTAAACCAAAACTCCTTGATGTATTCAGTTAAAGGTGGAGTCTGTGATTCTGGAGAAAGACTGTAGCTATTTGAACAACAGTTTGCTCTCCTTTTGGCCGGCAAGCAAATCAAGGCACACTCCTGTATTGGCTGGAGCCTTTAAAAAAACAGCAATTTAACCGCACCATCACTTATATTTAAAAAACCTCATTTATTTACGACATTAAGCCAAGCTTTATTCAAAAAGTCATAAAAAAGCTTTGAGTGTAAAATAAAAAGTGTAAACCTTTGAAGTGTGACCTTTTTCTTTGTTAAATTGTTGTTATCTTTTCCTTTTATCCTTCAGCATCCCGGCATGGTACCGCTGTTTAAAAGCGCTGTTGAGTCTCAACCATCTGATTATTGAACCAGACCTGGACCAGCTGTTCTCTTCAGCCTGGGTTGACTCTGAATGCATGGAAGCACGAGTGCAACGGGCCAGACAGGTTTTTACATTTAATCCTAAATGATCTGTGTATTTCAGAAAAGAAAACTTAACTTGCGAATGCAGGATTACAAATGTGTGAGACATTAGTTTTGACTGAGACCAAATGTTTGTTTCCCAACAGCTCCTGGTGTGCAGTCTCCTCCAGACGTACACTAAGCTCCGTCAGCTGCCTCGCTTCTTCTCCGAGCTCTTGACTGTGATCTGTCAGCCAGCATCAGACGACCTCCGACCTCCTCTGCTCTCTGAGGGCGCCTCCGCCTCGCTCAGGACTTGTCTGCTGGACACTCCTTCTTCCCAGGGCCTGGAGATCTGCTCATTAGTGTTGGAGAGCATCAGGACACATATACTACCTGACATGGTGCAGGAGGAAAGAGAGGCAGAGAAAATGGAGATTGATGGTGAAGTAGATGACAATGGAGCGAAAAAAGATCAGAGTAGAAAAGATGCATCTAAGAAGCTGTTCTCCCTCAGTCAGCTGCTGCATGTTGTTTTGTTTAGTCTGAAGACTCTAGACAATGCCTCTCCTCTTCCCATAGTCAGGCAGAGTCAGGCTTTGATTATGGAGATGCAACAGGTTGTCAAGGAGCTACTGAATCTGTTGTCAACAGAAGAAAAAGCTGTAAAAACAAGTTCAGTTCAAAGTACCCCACGGAAACGCAAAAATCCTTTGAACCAGAGAAAGTCGGAGCAGATGTCGGAGTATAACATGTGGGAACAGAAGACCCTTGATGCCACTCTGCTTCTCCGATACACCTTGGTGGAGGTCGACACGCTGTTTGATATCCACTGCAGCAAATACACAGCGCTGACAGCCGCTGAAAGCGAGACTGAAGACCGTGCTCCAGTCCTAACACAGATAGAAAGCCTCCTCTCTAGTGAGATTGTTCCGTCACATCTGCAGCCGTCCTGCAGCCCCTTGAGCCGCCTGCTGCTCAAACTCCTCACTTTGCAACAGATGAAAAAAGTTCTCTTAGACACCCCCTTACTCTCTGAACCCAACACAGCAGCTCTTCTAAACAGCGCGGCACAGTTTATTTTAGCTAAATCAGAATTAGAGTTGAGTCTGGATGGAGAGCAGGTATGGGACGGGCAGATAGCGAGTGTGACCTCCAGCTCTTACCTCGCAGCTCACTGGTATCTCATCACATCCAACTTGCCTCTGATTGCTCCTTACCTGACCGGAGAAGATGTGGGCTGTGTGGCTGATATGCTTGTTGGTTCACTCCTCAGCAGACAAACCAACGGAGGAAAAGGCTGTCCCCCCGGCTCTCTCAGCGTGTCTCTTGTATCATCACAACTTGTCCAAAGCCCCATTCTTGCCGAGTTGCCTTCCCTGTTCTCTGCTACAGTTTGTTCCCTTTCAGACAGGATTGTTAGTGTTCTCAAGGCAGCTCATATACCCAAGGTTTGTCCTACACTGTTGAAGATTCAGGAGAAAGGAACTGGAGCTTGTGAGAGACTGCCTCTGTCCACACTTGTGAATAAAGAGACTATAGTTGAGGATATATTGGCATCCTCAAAGGCTGGAGAGGTGTCTGTGTTGCTGACTGACACTCAAAGCAAGGAGCTGGTAGACTTACTCCAAATCTTAACCAATCTAAACCCAGACGGGATGAACTCTGAGGATATCTCCTCTGTTTTCCTCCTGCTCTTCTTCATGCTCACCTCCACCTCCAATCAGAAAGCCGTGGAGCCTCCTGAATCTGGAGGTGAAGCTCTCTTCCTGGTGAAGCTGCTCAGGATTCTCACCTGTTTCCTGGAGGGTAGAAACTTCCAAAGTGTTTTGAAGCTCATCCACGGTGGGACCCTGCTGCAGGCCTCTGTTTCCTCTCTCCTCTGGCGCAGCAACAATGGAGCATTCGGAGTCACAAGCAGCTCCGATTGGTTGGATTTAATCAAAGAAGCGCAGGGCTTCATCAGGGCCTTAGTCCAGTTGATTATAATCAGAAACAGCAGCGTTCGACTCAACCTGGATCAGTTTGTCTCATATCTTACCACTGAGGAGATGTCAAACATGAAAATAGTGGCCCCCAGTTCAACAGCTGTGTCAGGTAAACCAGGAGCGCCCATTTTGTCTGTTCATCTCCTGCTGGCATCGCTGACCTCCTTCTCCCAGGCAATGACCTCTAACTTGGGGAAGAGTAAACAAATGGATCAAACTCTGACTCAGATGCTCACAAGAACGACCGCTTCATTAGGACCGGCTGTTGAGTCCATCCTTAAACCCCAAACTGTCAGCGAGTCACCCATCCAACCGGGCAGCGTCCTCGGCCAGGCCTTTGTAGTAGAAGTCGTGACGGTCATGCTGCACTGCGAGCTGTCCTCACTGTCAGTGGAGGACGAGAACAAGCAGAAACAAATGAGACACATGGCTCTCTATCAGGGCTGCTGCCAGCAGATCCTCAAAGAAATCAGTTGTGCCCACAGGCCGTTGGACTTCCTTGTTTCTTCTCTCCATTTCCTGTCCACTTTCTACAAAGCAGTGGAGAAGACCAGAGGAGAGAGGGAGGAGGAGGAGAAGGAAGGAAAGGAGAAGAAGGAAGGGAAGGAGTTGGACGAGCTGTACATGCAGATACTGCAGAATGTGCACAGACTGCTGACAGGTACGTGAAGCAAACAATATCCTTCACATGTGCAATCAGCCAGTGTTTGTCTTTCATTATGCTCCTCTGCATACTGTACATATTGACACAAGTTTACAACTGATTTAATTTAGATAATTCTATGTATCATGTCTTAAAAAAGCAGCAATTTAACAGCGCCATAAATTACATTTATATAACCTCATGTTCCAGATGTCCATTTTGATACATTTGTAGTTTCTAGGAGACATAATATAAAATAAAAAAAAGCAGGAAAAGGAAAGTCATTGTTATAAAAGGCAATATATCTAAAAATGTGGCATCATTAATCAAAATGCTTAATTATATAGACCAGCGGTTCCCAACCTTTTTCAACTCAGGGCCCACTTTAGAATCAAAAAACTTTTCGTGGCCCACATTCAACCTTAAACAATACGGAGGCTAAATAAAGTTCTCGGAGCACTTTTGATTTTAATTAGAAAAGGAGCTGGCTATCAGTAACAAACAGACATTTTTATTACACAGTTTATTTGAATACTCGATTCTGATTGGTCAATTCAGAACATGTGACACGTTGTTAATCCAGTAGTACAGACCGCTTTCAAGGACTGTAATAACCGTTGCTAAGGAGGATCAAGAAAGAAAAAGGAAAAGAGGTTAAAATAAAAACAAATCTTAATAATGAAATGTTTCCACACAAATCATAATGTTTTGCATATTATTTGGCGGCCCACTTGCAATGCCTTTGCGGACCACTAGGGGGCCGCGGCACACAGGTTGGGAACCGCTGATATAGACGGTAAACATTAGAAACACTTATATTGCCGTTTTTAGTGCAACATCACTGCTCATTTCACTCATTGGTAAATTAACTCAGACAGTGTCAATCAAAACTTTATATAACACTTATTTAAGTTTTGTTTTTCAGTCACGCATCAATATCCTGATTGTGACACTTCTGCTATTCAGCTTCTTGGCTCTCTGCGAGTGATGTGTGTGAGCTGGAGCCGGCTGTGCAGGAGCTGCTGCGCCACCTGCTGGAGAAAAGCACAACGGGTCGGTTTAACCTGCTGCTGCTGCTGATCAAAGAGGGGCTGGACACAGGCAAACTGAGGGCAGGAAACTACAGGGTGAGGGTCAACCCTGGTCACTTTCATACATTTAGATATCCCTTTAACTCTTTGAATAGAGTCTATTTATTTTTTATGTGCAGTTTTTACAATGTGTCATATGAACAGCTCTCTTAATTGATGGGAGGGAGATTCTGCTTTGTTTTTTCCCCACAATGAATCATATAGGCTGTCGCATTGAATGACAATCAAATGATCAGATTTCTCCCTCTGTCTCTGTTCTCCAGGAGGTGCTATCTGCAGTGATCATCATTAAGCTGCTTTCCTGCTGTCAGTTACCTGAGCCCTGCTCTAAAGCTCTGTGGCTCATTGCACCACAGATTATATCTGCCATGGTGGTGAGAAACGCACGCGCGCACACACACACACACACACACACACACACACACACACACACACACACACACACACACACACACACACACACACACACACACACACACACACACACACACACACACACACACACACACACACACACACACACACACACACACACACACACACACACACACACACACACACACATATCATCAAATAATTTGTCTCAGTGGGCCTGTTTGTTACTCATAGAAAGAAAACACAGATTTGTGTATTTTGTTGTTAGCATCAGGAGTTGTTTGGGCTAATCCATTTATTTTTTAATTGGCATTACGCTTCTCGTATCAGCAGGGGAGAGACCAGGTAATTGCTTTGCAAGTCACACAAGTAATTTTCAAATCAAGTCCCAAGTACCAAACTTTGATTTGCAATTATAACAACAGAGTAAAAGTATAATTAAATTATCAATGCATATTCAAATGTGTTTTTGTTTGTTAAAGAAAAAGTGTGTTAAAAATGCGACTAAGCCTTGTTATATAAAAAGTTATGCTGCACTTTCTAAGCATTTAATTAGGTTTCTTAAAACACAAGTTCTAATCTTTTGGCTTAGTGGACTGGATCAAGTATTTGTAAAGTCAAAGGGCTCAGGTCCAAGTTTAGTCATATGTCATTGGTTTTAATGTCCAAGTTGAAATGTATGATTTTGGCCATTCGGTTGAGTCTAAAGTCATTAAATGTCTGAACTAAATGTCAGACCTTGTAATGAATAATTAACATTTTGTTAAATGTCGTTGAAAATGACCTTCAGGAGTGGTGAACAGTATTTCAGGATGAAAAGACAATTGTACTTGAGGATTGGAGTTTTCTGAAAGCCTGACATGAGGCCTTAACATTATGTTAACGGTATATAAGTACATGTTTGTGAATCAGAGAAAATGGATTGAATTGATATCATAGTGCACTTGCTGGATAGAGGTATACATTTCTAACATTCGTAGAGGAAAATCATAAAGAAGGAACTCTCAGTGTAACATGCCCAGGTACAGAAACACAAGCAGGGCACAGTGACACTGAGAGCATTTTGCAGTATGTTTTCCTTCGACCTTACATCAGTAAACATCGTAGGGACTGGAAGCACATGTGACAGACGTCGTGAGTGACTCAGCAGCCAAAATGACAATCACAGTCTGCTGGTTTCCGTCAGAGAGCCTGTTATCTGTATTTTCCTCTAGGGCTCTTTTAGGTCAATGTGGTTTCCATCAGAGCTGCTGGGAGGAGCAGACAGACAACACAACAATCTGCTTAAAACATACTGTACACACACAGCCACACACACAGCACTTTCTTAGTATGCTAACCATGCTGCTGTGTCATCTGTCTGATCTACTAGATATTTAATAGCAGTAGAATAGGGGCGGTTTTGGCGCAGTGGTTAGAGCGTTGGTCATCAGATCAAGGGGCGTTGGTGAACTCCAGTTACCACCTTGGCCGCCACTGCGTCAGGCCATTGTGTCCTTGGGCAAGACACTTTTCCTGCATTTGCTCCTGTGGGTAATGTCCACAGTAATGACTCTTACATGTCTAATATGTCTAATGTGTAATAGTAAAGCGCTTTGAGCACCTGTGAAAGCGCTCTAATAAAAAATGTAATGCATTATTATTATTATTAATAGATATAAAAAGTCCTATTTTTTGGGGAGCAACACACAGATCTTGAACAGCATGCAATTTGGCAAAAAAGGGTAACATCCGAAATAGGTTTTATGGTAACATAATAGGCATTTGTCACGGAGCACATGTTGACTTGTCACAGCAGAAACGGCACAGGTGGAGATAATCAAATAAATGATGGCTGAATTTGAGCTGCTTCGGTTTAAGCTCCCTAAAATGAACAGAGCCATTGTTTGTTATTAATAACACCTGTGCTCTTCCTGCTATGATGGAGCAAGATTTCCTGCTGTCGAAAAGGCCTGCAGCTGTTGCCAGGATCTTGATTTTCATATTGAATTCTCTAACAAATACTTTTAGAGAGCCGTAAAAGGTCATTTAAAACTTGTCCCTGAAATGTATGAGCCTTTGTTCATTTGCAACTAGGGATGGGTTGATATAGAACTTCAATAACTGGATGGTACATTTCCACTAATATGCACTCGAGACTTGACAATTCTTTCTAGTTTACTATCATGGCAGATATGTCAAAAGAGACCCTGATTTAAAAATAAAACTGAAAGTGTCATGATTCACGCTGTGTTGCTGGTTTTAAAATGCCATTTTAATCATCCCTTACCATATTTTGAGGACTATATCAATTATATAATGAACTGCAATTTTATTGAACAGGTTAATCTTCACATAAAAGTATTCATGACCTGTTTGCACCTACCTGTTTGCATATTCTTCCTCTAACTCTTCTTCTGTGTGCTTATCCCTGTTGTTACAGTTTTTGGTAAAATCCTCCACGCAGGACGTCTCTCTGACCGTTCCTTTCACGGTTCCCACGGTGACGTCCATGACATCACTGCTGCGTCAGGGCGAGGGGCTCCTCACCAACCCTCATCATGTCCTCCTTATCCTCGGGGCGCTGCAGTCGGTGCCCCTCGACCACCTGACCCCGCCCGTCTACCACTCTGTGTTTCTGGTCGTTCATGAGGCGTTGTTTGCCATCATCCAGCGTCATCCACAGGTAAGAAGAGGGTTCATGGAAGGAGGAAGCTAACTTGAAGATGATTGTATGAAAACACTGTCAAAGGTTTATAGGCGTAGATTTAATAGGGGATTACATTGGAATCTAGGGTTTGACTTTGCCTCTGCAACAAGATGTGATAATATTAAAAATACAGTTATTAATGCATGTGGTGTAACCTTACACACAGCCACCAACAAGTGCAGCAGAAATGTGTGAGTGAGACAAAAACATAAAATATGCCAATAAGTCTATTAGATTTTTCCAGAAAATTTGAATTATGGTTCATATAAACTGAATCGCTGGTTAAATAAATAAATCCTACCTGCTAGAAGGTTATATCGTTGAGTGTTTCTTGAAACGGTTTTACAAATGTGTTGATTTAACTTGATGGTTTTTCTAGGTGGTCCTAGTGTTATATCCTACCCATTTCCATTTGTATCATTGAAGGTTGGCTCTTTCCTCTGGGATTTTGTCTCAATCAATCACAGAACATGCAGGATAAGACTTTCCTCTGCTCTTTGTGATGTTAAAAATAAAACATTATTTATCAGGCACTTACCCTATTGTGGCCTTTACAGAAACCAAACCTAACCTTTATGTGATAAGGTCATTACAGCTCAAGGCTGCTGGTATAAGGTATTAAAGAATACCTTATTTAAAGAATATGCGGTGTGTGTTTTAAACTCTGCAACCCAGGATGCCCCAGAGGAATGTGTCTTTTCAAAGAAAGGATATTGCAGCTACCAGAGTCATGCTGCAGCCGCACCAAACCACAAACATCCCAATTCCCAGTTTTTACTGGAACTGCTTGCAATGCATCCTAAGAATACAAAAAATACATTTTCCCAAGAGAGAGACATTTTTACTACATATATAAAACATTCAAATGATAGTCCACATTTCAGCCCACGGAAACTGTTTGCATTTTTGTTGTGGTGGTGTTAATGTGATAATTTCTTTGTTGTACACTTCCTCAAATGTTGACTATTTTTTTTGTTGAGAGAAAGTGACATGGTGCAGCTGCTTTGAATAAAACAAGGAAAGAACCAGCTAACTGATATCAGATGTTAGGGTATAATACAGCGGGGAAGGAGGGGTAGGAGGGAGGTAAAGTGGGGGGGAATAAAACTGAGAGACGAGTGGAGGCAAGAACAAAACAACAGGGTAGAAATGAAATAAGAATGAGAGGAGAGACAGAGAACAAAGGACTTGCGATTTGAATGCGATGCACGAGGGAAGTTTCAGGAAAAAGTATAAAAGAAGGGAGCGAGCTGGAGAAAGGAGGTGTGATAGAGGAGGAAGAGGGGAGGTAGCGGGGGAGGTAGGGGAGCTGGCATGCAGTGGTGGTTGGCATGGAGCAGGTATAAGTTGATGGAAACCATTACTAAGCCCCAATTAGAGCTGCTGACATCATCTGCTCCTCGTTTTATATTCTCTCTTTTCATCCCTCCTCGGTCCACTTCAGGCCGTGAAAAGGGAACAAAGAGAGAGGTGTGGACGGGAAATGCAAACGTAGCTTAAATGGAAATCCATTTTACTTCAGTAATTTTTGGAGTGTAGCTTTATAGCTGCTCTGTTACGACTTAATTAGTGAAAACGATGTGATGGACAGATATTGCAGGACAGTTTTCTCAAAGTAAAGAAGATGTTTCTCTGGTAAACTTCTAACATCCTAATTTCCCCCTTTTTAATCTTCCCATACATCTTCTTAGAATGTACACAAAAAAGAAAGATTTTATCAAACTGGCAATATCACTTGTGTTTGATCTATTCTTCTTTGTTGGGGGGCTTTTTCTAATACATGAAGTGAAAAAACGTTCTTCATTGTTTGTGGATAATTGTCTACATATTTCCGTGTCATCTGGCCTACATATTTGGTGTTCATGTTGAACAACCAAACTCCACTAGAATTTTGAAAGTGTGTCAAGCACCCGGGAGCTACAGTATTTAAAATATGGATTCAAGTTAAAGTCTGTGTCATAAACTGTTAAGTCAGTTGGATAAACATCAAGAATATATGTACCATCCCACCGCATCATTGAAAATGGAGGTTTTCCCAACATAAACAATGGTTGGGGGGAGGGAGTAGAGGAATACGTCATGAATCACAGGTCCTGAAACTGAACCAAGATGATATGGCATGCACTGTAACCATTCAGCAACCAAAGTGCTTCGGTGGTTTGCTTGTCCTCAACTCTTTGTGGCTGTGGAAAAACCAGCCTAGCAGATTTATACAACACTTTGAGTGTCCACACCTATAATATAGGTTAAGTCTACACAATTCTGCTGCAAAACAAATGACGTTTTATGACTGTGAACGTCTCGTGTGTCCAGGTGATGCTGAACGCCGCTCCGTCCTTCTTGAATGTCTTCTATCGTCTGGTGGCATCCATCATGCAGGAGGGACGGCAGCGAGGGGACAGTGACACAGGTAACGTACAACCACTCTAACCAAAGGACTTGTTATATTACCATACATAATGTGGAGGTAAATACTGGCTTTGGGAAAAAGCACTCCACTTTCTGTGCAAATACCTGTTTCATTTACCTACTTTGAAAAGCATAGGAGTTGAGTTTTCTCTTGTCCACACAGCAGCTTTAAAAAAATCTTGAAAATCTTGGAGCTGGGCGTGCCTGAAAGCTTGGGGATTTTTTGCGAGCAACGGGACCAACAACCAATCACATGAATCTCCCGCCCGTACATACAAAGCAATAGCAATGTTAAAACGAAGTAAACTGGATATAAACTCTCCAAACAGGCGAAAGCCTACCAGTTTCACCCACTGTCTCTGCCACCTCCCTCCATGCCTGGTTCCTCCGGTTTGTATCCCGGTAAATAGTTCTGGTCGTAAAGAACCGGGTGATTTGCTACCGTAATTTCTCGTTTGGAATATGAGGAAATGAACTGCGGTCTGGCTCTCCCAGCTTGCACACGCTTTGATTGGCTACTATGGCTAGCGCTTGTACTGTCAGATTTGCATAAACGGGATTTGATTGGCTGACGCTTCCAGCTCAGCTTCAAAAGTTGAACATTGCTCAACTTTTGAATCCTGAAAAACTGGAAAATCCTGGAAATCTTCGCTTTGCTTCCACACAATGCAGTTCGGCGAAAAGCGAGGCAAAGTGACGTCACCCCCATTCAAAGTCAATGGGCAGAGAAGCGTTGAAAGATTTTTTTAAAGCTGCTGTGTAGACGTACCGTTAGAGAGAGTAATAAGAGAAGTTTATAACAGTCCTGAAACCCTGATGTTCCACCCATGCAAAAATAATTGTTAAAGACGACAAAATCTGCTCATGTTCAGGTTCATATTTGTATTTTGTGCCTCTATTGTGACATCCTTTAATGTAACATAAGTAAAAAAAAGAGTCCAATGGATGTGTTCCAGGCAGGGGGAGTGGGGACAGAAACTCCCTCTGTATGGAATTTGGGGATTTTAGCCTTTTCAGACCATTTACATGCATTAAAACCTATGTAACACACTACAGGAAAGGGAAACCCCCAAAAGCATTATAGGGCCACTTTAATACATTATAAGCAAGACGGAAATATATCTTTCCAGCTCTTTCCTGTTACTGGATCTGGTATTTGTCATGCCCAAACACTTGGCAGTTTTTGATTTTCCGTCAACAGCAGTAGCCCTCCAGAAAAGACAAATGTTGATACACTTTTCTAAATCCATTGTAAGCTGCAGACATCTGTTGCATAAATCTCTACCTCCTCAATGCATGAATGATTGTACCAGCCAATCGGTGTGCTCTTTTACCAAGTTAGAGAGGTTTTCTGTTTGTTTTATTCTGTGCTGCTCTACCACATAGCTTAAATTCAATTTTTAAGAAATACAAACACTTCATCCTTAATGTGTTTTTAAACAGTTGTATAGCAACATTGTTTATAACGGTAGGATCAATTTAAGCTCAAAAGGTACACTAGAAGTGTGCCAATTTTCTCACTTCTCAGCAATAAATCCAAACTATATTGCACAGTGTATACTTTGGGATGATATCTCAATAGGACTTTTTTTATCACATGTAAACTCTTTTATAATTTAACATTGATCTTTGTTGTTTTTCTTAATTTCCAGACGGTGACGTGTATCTCCAGTGCTCCAGATTAATAGAGAGGATGTACTCTCACATTGCTGCTACAGCCGAGAGCTTCACCACACTGTCGGCCTTCATGGTGGCTCAGTACGTCACAGAGCTGCAGAAGGTACACACACACACACACACACACACACACACACACACACACACACACACACACACACACACACACACACACACACACACACGCGCGCATACTAACACACACTCAGAAGTCATAGTATCATACAGAGTCAACACGATTCCTCATCCAAACCCAGCTGTCATCCCCACCGATTTTCCACAGCTGTGGGTTACAAACACACACAAATACACAAAAACACACACACACCGAAACACACACAGTCACCAGGGTCTTATCTGATCCTTTGATCCAGCAGTTTGTCTGGTGGTGTGTGTTGAGCTGGCCAGATTCAGTTGAGCATGGTGACGGAGAAACTGTCGCTCAGATTCAGAGATGGGAAGTATTTTCATTGGCCTGAATGTGAATGTGCTCAGATCTGTGTGAACGGGTCCCGGATTACTGTAACTCCATGTGCTGGAAAAAAGCTTAAAGCTGGACGGAGCAGTGAGTAACGTCTAGCCTGTGAATGCGGCTCCTCTCTGTCAACACACTGTATTTAACATGTCGCCAATCTGACTCAGCAGTTTCCACATGGAGAGAAGGAAAATAAAATATCCATCCATACAGACAGACAGGCAGGCAGACAGGCAGACATGAAGGGGTGTTTGGGATCCTTTGAGCTCTGGGTGACTCATCAAATAATCCAAGAATTGGATTTCTAATGGGGCTTTTCAAAGAGATGGACCTCTTTGTAAATCATAGCTAATTTAGCCGTCTCTCTCTGTCAGAATAGCTTCTAATGGCTTTTAGCCTCAGCTGAACTTTCTGAGTGGCAGCCAGGTGTTATTGGCCCTGAGTGCAGTGCAGTTAGAACAACTTTTTTAATGTGGGAGAAGTTTGTGGATTTGGGCATTTATCTCGAGTTAGACATGCTATTCTATTAACCCTTAAATGGTTTCTGTATTCTGGGGGATACAGTCATTTTAAAGGCTGTGTCCATGTGTAAAAAGGGTGTAGTAACGATGTAATATATGGGTGTACTATTGGCGCTACATTAGTTCAATATGGCCCTAATAACAATCTTGTATGGGTGCAATAACAAGTGTAACATTGGTATAATACAGGTGTCCTAATGGTTTAATATGGGTGTATTAATGTGTAATATGGGTGTAATCATATATTTTTATGAGATTGCCCATTTTACGGTTAAGAAACCCTATTAAAAGAGTACTCTACTAGATTCGAATTGTACTCCTATTATATTGTTGGACTCATACGGGATCAGAGTCAATGCACAAGAAACAGAAACTGAGATATCTTGCTTTTTGTATATTGTATGCTTCCTTCATCATTGCTGTTAGGACTTCTTAACCTAAACACAACTTTGTCTAGCAGCGTTATGTTCTATTGAGTTTTCCCAGAATCCAGATCCAAGTATTCGGACAGCCAGCGAAGCACTAATTGTAATTTTGGCAGACTACAGCTCCTCATGACATTTGATCGGTTGTTTTCACGAAACCCATAATAGGCTCTCCTCTTCATAATGGGAGCCTGTAATCAGGTGAGCGAGGTCTTATCTAATCATTTAACAGTCCGCAGCGGAGAGCGGCTCTCAATCTTACAATGAGTGGTTTCAAAGGTCTGACGACTGAGGTCCAGCCAACTGTACGAGCCATCAGGTCATCGTGTGCAACACCTGCGGGGGCGGGGCTACGGCTACACCTGCGGGGGGCTACACCTGCGGGGGAGGGGGCGGGGGCTACACCTGTGGGGGTATAAAGTAACAGCGGGATGAATAACCAGGCACTGGTGAATTTCTCCTGGCTTATTCTGCAGGGATCACTGAGCACAAAAAGTGTGTGTGTGTGTGTGTGTGTGTGTGTGTGTGTGTGTGTGTGTGTGTGTGTGTGTGTGTGTGTGTGTGTGTGTGTGTGTGTGTGTGTGTGTGTGTGTGTGTGTGTGTGTGTGTGTGTGTGTGTGTGTGTGTGTGTGTGTGTGTGTGTGTGTGTGTGTGTGTGTGTGTGTGTGTGTGTGTGTGTGTGTGTGTGTGTGTGTGTGTGTGTGTGTGTGTGTGTGTGTGTGTGTGTGTGTGTGTGTGTGTGTGTGTGTGTAGATTTTCAGATACTTATGTTTAAAAATGATGCGGTCCACTTTTACGGTCAGGCTGCAACATATACTTGAGTTGGCAATGGTGAAAGAAAAATAAGATGTTGATGATACAGAGCATAATATTGTGTTTATTATTTAGTGCCTCTTAAATCTTCTACGATGTTCAATAGACAGTTCTCCGAAAATCATATTAATAATATATCGATACCCTGATATGACTAGATACATATTTTTGAGGCAGTGTTTAGATAAAATGATGTAATCTTGTAACTTATAACATTGTTATCGCTGTATTTGCCTTTACCCACTCATTATATTCCATCGTTATTATATATTAAATATTTAATTTTATTTGCTATAATCAAGAAATAATTGTATATTTAGTAAAAGCACCAATAGTCAACCCTACAACATCTCAAAATGTAGTACAATCAATACTGAGGTCAAAAATATCATCAGCAACCCTAGTTGAGACTAACTGTTGCAACAGAAGAGGAACTGATTACTATGGAGTTAATACATATCTACAGAAGGCTGAAAAAAATAAAAATAATCTTTTGATATTTTCTACCTCCTTAAAATCAGCCGTCCTTCTGAAGCCCCTGTGGGCTCTGAATCCAGATTGATAGACCATCTCCTTATATCTAGCACAGCTCCATTTGGCTCTTTAAATATTTGATGTGTCTTTTCCAAACAGGAGTAATTAATTGATCATCCTTCCCCTCTCTTTGGAGTCCTGCTCTTTACATTAATATTAGCAAGGATAGATGATGTTTTCTGTCATTTGATGTCACTCAATTTGAGTTTCATGGTTATGAAGCTGGATGTGAGACTGGGATGAATGTTCAACTATTGTGGCACACAATGTGTGACCAACAGGTGTGCCTCAGGCTGTATGAAGCCGCACAGTATTATGTTGCCAGTTAACTAAAAAAGAGAAAGACGTGATTTTTATTTTAAGTGCATGAGGAACATTTGGAAGCAGAAAATTGCAGTATGTGACACAGAAAGGATAATCGCTGCCTCATGTTACTAAGCCTATGGGTGGTGAAACAAAGATAGGATTTATGAAATAGATAAGAACATTGTTTTGACCTCAGATTCATATATTTTCTACTTCGCTCTTATCTTCCTCTCCAGGTTACTCTGCGTCCAGACGTAAAGCTGCATCTAACGGAGGGGATCTATCGGATACTGGACCTGTGTATGGAGCAGGATATCAAGTTTCTGACGGCCGGGCTGCAGATGGGAGTCAGAGAGGTTTTCAACGAGCTGTACGGCAGCTACACGCACTACCACAAAGCTCAGAGGCAAGGGGAGGAGAAGTACACTGTGTGAACTGTACCATGCATTCCCAACCACAGATCAGATTTCAATTGAATTGAATTGAATAAATAATAGAAAGCTATTTTCATTTGTAATTTATGCTTGAGAATGGGAACAGCTTGTGGATACCATGCGATGTATTCAGAGTGTAAACATAGTAGTCAATAAGAAAGTAGATTAGTTTTTTCTTTAGAGATTAGACTCTTGGGTAATGCTTTCAATTCTGCATACAAACACAATACAATACACAGACACAGAGGAAAGCAGCCAGCAACACGCCTGCAAAAACAATGAGTTTACCAGGTTAGTTGTGAAGAAATCAGAAAAATTATAATTTCATTGTATTCTTTTTCGCTTGTCCAATGGAATTACTGCTAAGAGGACCTACACTCTGATGGAGTCAATACAAATAATGGATTGAATGCCGTGTTTGAGTTCAAATGTAAAGCTGGTTTTCAGTGACAAATGATTACACATTCAATGAATTAATGAAGAGAACATATACATTTGTGTTTGAATTATTCCTGTTTCTGTTCTGTTTTTTTACTGAAACTTAATTACTTAATAGATACTTTTGAAAACAATGCTGTCTGTGTATTTGCTTCATTTTTTAAGAGATACATACATTTAGCCGGGCTGTAACGCTTTGGATTTAATCAGAACATTTTATTTGAAAATCAATGAACACAAACCTTAATCAATAATCGTCAGAAGAACTACATTTAAATTAACTTTCTGTAAATCTGTCATTGTGCAACGCCCCTTGTAAAAACACTGTCGTTGTGGATGCTTCATATTTAGATAAACTGAAATGACAGTCATTTCTTTATACTATCAATTGATCAACTGAGCTGTTCATACAACACTTCAGGCTTTCATTCTGCAAATTGATCGTCTGGAAATATTTTTTAATATCGTTAATGCAAAGCTGTCAAAATACCCCGGATCAGAATCCAGATTGACATTACTTCTGTTCTTAATAAAGATGAGGGGCTTTGATGTACTGACGGTACTAAAATAGAAGTCTGCATATTTATCTTGACAGTCACTCAGATGTTGCTATCAGATAAATATCATTTGTATAAAAATGAATAAAATGTACTCTTAGCCACTGTGACTGCACGTTAGGGTTTGTGGAAATTGAAAAATGTTAATTTGACAGAATAGGAGTGTCAAATCAAGAAAATGGAAAAGTGTTTTTAAAACCTTGTTTCTTCAAAGAGCCTTTTTGCCTCAGTAAAAGCTTCACAAATGAGGCTCTTAGTAACTGTTCAGACAGGAAATGGCTTAAATGCACCTTCCCAGCTCTCAGAAGTGTTTGACGTTTTTGTTTTGTTCTGACTCGTCTCTCCTCGCTTGTTCCTTTTTAAAAAGACCTTTGATGACTGAACGGGTCTTTACTTGACCTCTCACTCTCCTTTACCTGTTTCTCCAGAAAATAGGAACTTGTGTTTTAGGCTGGTTTTAGGTAGTGCAAAACCAAGAAACATACTAATTTAAGTAATTTAATTTTAATTTAATAATACAAAGTAAAATATGACATAACATGTCCAATCACGTTTTACAATATAATCAGATGTGTAAGAAATTCATTTCTCTAAGTTTTGAATATGTTAATATGGACATACATAATCAAATCCTATTATATTGTTTAAGTTAAACTGCTATACATAATGGCAAAAAAGGTTGAAGACAAGATGCAATGAAAACCATTTCCAACATCAAAGCAATGAGCGCCATTTAATTGTAATTCACAAAAAACGATAAAAGAATAAATCAAATGCTGTGTGAATGTGTGTGAGCTCTGCTAATGTAATAAATCAACAGGGGAAGTTTCATTATATCTATATGTTAATATCCTTTATATTTTATATGTATCTCATTCGCCAGCAGAGCCTGGCAGACAAAGCTGAATGATTGCTTATGATTATACTTTATAATACCATGAAAGATGATAATGAAATACAAGCATATTAATCTTGTTTAGAGGAACCCTTTACAAGCACTACATTTCACTTAAGATGTCGCCTCTATTTCTGGAGGAGTTCATGAGAGCCGAATGTATCTCTCTTCATGGGACATTTGAGACCCTTGTAACAAGTTATTCAGGACATGCCAGGCAGAGGGCAAGAGATAAAACCCTCTTTCAGCTTCTGCTAAATGTGCACATCTGTTTCTCTGCTTCTCAATCCTCCCCTCTCTAACTTCAGCCTGACTGCCATCCATCCATGCCCTAACACTACTGTAGGTAACATACACATGCTGAGTCGCTCTTCAGACCACCAAGCAGGAGCAGCAATGAATAAATGTTTGTGTAATACTACTGGGACACTCTTTGGAGGCACGGCACAACGTCCGTATTGATAGCATCTTTTTTTCTAAACTTGGACTGCAGTGCCTTTTTGCTCTCTAGTCAAGAATCACATGTTGTCCCTGTTGAAAAGAAAAATGTCAGGGGCAGGTTTAACCATGCTGAGCATTCATTTTTATTTCAGCCAAAGGTGTTTCTGAAGAGATCTATCTGAGAGAGAGAGAGAGGTGACAGAGAGCCATAGGCCATAAATCTGTTTAAACTGAGCCCTCACGTGTTTTCACAACCTGGGGATGACTTGTCACAAACATTTCCGGTAATGGAAGGAGGGAGGAAGGAAGGAATTGATAAATGACCAAGGAAGGGAGGAATGAATGGAGGGAGGAAAAGATGATTGAAAAGAGGGATTAAGAGAGGAGCAAATTAATGGAGGGGGAGAAAGAAGGGAGGAATGAATGAATGGATCAGAGGAAGGGAGGGAGGAAGAAAGTTAGGAAGAGAGGAATTAATGCAGGGATGAAGGATGAGGAAAGGAGGAATGAATGGAGGGGGAGAAAAGAAGGACGAAAGGAAGACACTGAAAGAAGAAAGGGAGATAACTTAATCCCCTCCATCTTTTCCAAACTGGTTCAGAATTATACATCCACGTTTCAGAACCAGTGACGATAACCCTTTATAGTGTTCTCTGATTTAACCCGGGTTAAAGTGTCTCTGGCGCCCCTAGCGTGTCCTCGGTGCAACTCCAGCCCAGACAGACACGATGATCAGATCCTCTCTCTCTCTCAGCCACATTACTGAAATGTTACAGCACTCACTTCCTACAGGGACAGTCCCCACCCCCTTTACTCGGCTTTAGCACGGATCTCCGCACGGTTCGGCTCGACTCGCTGCCAGCCCCGGCCCTCCTCCAGGGCTGCCTGAGCCGGCGTTTGATTGGATTAGAACCGGCTAGCCTTTGCCCTCTCACCCCGCTGATGCTGGCTGCTTCCTGCTCCCTCAGCTCCCCCTGACCGACTGACGAAGCTCGCCGAAGCCGCACGGCGAAGCGCCCTGCACGGACACAGAGCACCGGGACGAGCCGTTGCAGCCCGACCACAGCCACCAAACACGCAAGTGGGCTGCGGAGAAAACGAGGCAGTCATGCGGAGGAAATCGAGGATATTGTTATGTTTTGCGGTGCTGTGGGTGGTGGGGATAGCCTACTACTTCTACTCGGGGACAGCGCTGAGTCGAAAGGTAGGATTTCCTCTACTGCTTGTTCTGTCTCCGTGTCCTGGTGGATGTTTTCTCCCCGGACAAAGCGGCGTGATTTGGCGCTGTTGTGTCTCTTTTTCTTCCTTTTTCTATTGGCTCTGTTTTTGCAGGCTGCACCGATGCTGTGAGGAATGTGATAAAGGGCCCGCTAGTATCAGTGTGCAGGCATTGATTTGCTGGAGATGAGTGTAGATAAGGGCAACGGGGGATCGGGGCTGGCCGGTCGGCGGGCGCAGACCTCCCGCTGCGCCGCTGCTCGCTCCCTGGTGAAGTCACAGAGGAGCACGTCCACGCCGAGCAGCCTGTCACCCACTTTAACGTGGCTGCACCGGTTAATGTGAGAGCAGAATAAAAGGTGCAAGCATGCAGAGTGATTGTTATTAATATTGGGGCTGCTGGCCTGGCTCTCAGGGCCGGGGGGAGGTGGGGGGGTTAGCCGATAGAGCACGTCAGCACTTAAGCTGCTGCTCCCAGAAATGAGCAGAGATCAGGAAGAGTGCAGATTAACGCTGAGTTAAATCACTGATACACCATGCTGTCAGGATGTGATTTCAAAAAGACTTTTCAATATGTATATTATTTCTACTGTGGGAACAACCTCAGTTTAACCTGACTGCTGTGGTGTCCAGATGTTCTGTCTGTAGACTGCTGATGGCAGAGCTGTGTGAACATATTTTCACATCTGTATTTGAAAGCCTATACACTCACATGCCAAATCTGTACACCAAGTTATTTGCCAACAATGTTCTTATTTTGTTCAGATTTAGTCCAAGCTGTTTAAGAGATTCAACAATATATTTCTCATATTTTGTCTGCCACATTTTGGACAAGGAAACTGAACAAACTGGACAAAATTCTAGAAACTAGAGCTAAAACAATCGATAAGGTGATTGACAGATAAGGTGATAATCATTTCATTCATATCTCAAGCAAAGACAAGCCAAACATTTGACATTTACAACTTCTTAAATGTGAAAATGTCATAATTGGCCTATCATTAAAATATATTTGACAGAATATCTTTGGGGCGTACAAAACTTAATGTCATGTCGTTTTCTAAAGCAATGATTTGATGGTAGATTAATTAAATTCGATTAAGTTTATTAGTTGAAGCCATTGTTGAAGAAACAGTACCACAAATGAAGTTCAACTGTACAACTAACTAAAGCACCCCAAATGGGTATACAGTTGTTCAACACCTTTCTCAATCAACATTATCATCTTTTGTGTGCCTTATAAACTCTGTTGATCAATTATGTATGCTGAACACACTATTTACCAAATTACTATTAAGTCTGTGGTTACTGATTCTTTCTATATGAGTCATGCTGTTGGTTTTCAGCGACTCCTGAAACTGTGGGTCTTTATGGCACACGGCAGGAAAGTGTACACCTCAGTACTAGTAGCACTTTTTGTATGTGTAGGCATGGATTCCATTCACGATAAACCAGGCCTGTACTTGCAATAGTATGGCATGTCTGAAATGTAAGTTAAATATTCCCCAGGTATGGAAAAAGCACAAAGACATGTTCCCATAGTACACACATCTCCTTATATTCTAGGTGTGTGTGTCTTTCTTTGTGGATGTGTGTGTATATTGACACTGGAGGTAACAATTATCTTCATTGATAACTGTTGATTGTTTAGTCATTTTTTTGTTCACAAATCCAGGATATTTAGAAAATATGACTGAGTTTAAAAAAAAGATTTGATAATTCATGGATCATCAAAATAGTTGCCGATTATTTCAGAAGTTGACAACTAATCAATTAATATTTGCAGCTCTACTTGTGTTTGTGTGAGAAAAAGAGACTAAGTACAGTCCTTTTTTTGCATTGGGGCAACATCCAGCTTACTTACTGTGTGTGTCTGCCTGTACATCCTGCTGGGGAGTGTATGAAGTGCTCTGCGTGGGTGGTTGTGTGCACAGTGCCTCTAATACCCTGTGATGTGGATGTGTGTGTGTTTGTGTCTGACTGTGAACGCCCCGTGTGTATTCCACCTGTCTCTTGTCTTGGTCTATCTGTCTCTCAGTGTTTGCTTTGCTCCAGTCAACCAAAGCAGCCCTTTTACTTTTCCATTAGGCTGATAACTGTGTGAGTGTGTGTGTGTGTGTGTTACCGTGTGTGTATTTGTGGTGGTTAAGGCTGTCAATGTGACTCTCCATGATAAGAACTTTTTCTGGAGTTGGATTGGAGGCAGCATTAATCTGGTTCCGGGATGAAGGGCTGCACCCGGCTGCTGTTTTTACACAGGGACACGTATTCTGGTTAAACAAAGGTGGAGTTGCAAAGGTTGAGTGTTGTTAGATTCAAACAAAAGCTTTACATGGATAGACTAGTAATCTGAGTTTGCAGCCTATGAAATAAAACCATTACAAAAACACTCAATAATCCAGTAAGTGGAATTGGGAGATACTTTAAATCATCTTTACAATACAACTTTATTTTGAAATGGCACAACTGTGTAAACATTTCCACCCAACAGAGACCTGTAATACAATTGTTTAATCATATTGGAGCTGCTTTTTGTGAGTTCATATACATTTTATGATTATAATAAATAGACATGATTTAGAGGCCCCTTGAAACAATGTATCTTGTTTGAGATAAAAGAAAACAACATATCCGTTGTTGCAATAAGAATGGCTATAATATTGTTTATCCTTTATTGAAACACCTATCTGAATGACTGTCCAAAGTCCAAATGCATTCTTAAACACAATGTTAATAAAACTGAATATTTTCTTATTTAAGAATCTAAATCATCTTAAGGATGAGCTTAATCAACTGATACATTTGGTAATAGTGCTATTGCCATTAAATCCTAATAATTATAATGACATAAAAAGTTCTCTAGTAATCCCTTTCGGTTCCTTTGACCTTTTTTCCTTTCTTGGCAACATAGGATTGAATTTGAAGTGTTGTGAAATAAATTAGGCAACAATGTTATAGTTGCCAAAGACGGCTAAATGTTTATTGAGAATTACGTTCAAAGTGTGATTCACAAGTTCTTACATTCATTCATCTGTCAGACTTGAGATGATGGCAACTTTTTTATGGATTCATTTAACTCCTCGCTTCTCAAAGGTACATGTCGGTAATCTGTGTTTGCACCCAGCAGCTCTGTGCCTGCCAGCATACGGTCGAGGCGGTTTATTCAAATGCACACTTCTGTATAATCTGAAGGACGGTGTCTCGACCAGAATATGTAGTTCAACCGGTTTCTCCAACTGTGTTATACACCCAAGATACTGTGACTGTAAAGATCAAAGTGCCCACCAAACAGCATTTCTCACTATTATCAGTTCAAAAGTAGCCAATTTAAAATAATGTCCCTCTGGTAAGAGTCTGTGTGCCTTTTTAAAGACACTGTTTGAATACAGTATCACTGCCTGTAAGCTATACTGGCGTCCTGTGCAGAAATGAATGGGGCCATTCCTGACAAATTCCTTGTGGCTTTTTTTCTTGGCCTAGTGATAAAATTAAATAAAAAGACTGATATCCCACCATGTGACTTCAGAGGTCTCAAGGAAACCTTTGTTCAAAAATTGTCATATTTTATCATAAAATCGAAAATATTTTTCTGTGGGAAATGTTGTCTTCTTTTATAAGTGTACTCAGTGATACTTATGATGAGTGCTAACTGACCTTAACTTCAACAATGAAATAAGAAGACTTTTACTTAAGAGCTGAGAGTTTTGTGAAGTTCACCCCATTCACAATGTGCAACCTCATTATGATGGTTCTGAAATTAAGGAACATTCAATATGTTCAATCATTCATATTGTAACCTATGTTGAATTAAGACATATGGAGGATGTATAACTTGTGTAAATTATCATACTTAATTGTCTACAGTATTTATATTATATATGTATGTTTTCCCCCATAGTTGATGTATAGAAAGTGGAGTTTCCTCCATTCCTTTTTTCATCAGTAGTTTTACAGGAAACTTTCGAAGACACCCTACAGCGAGACTCATACAAACAAACTTGTGTCTGTATCTTTAAGTGCATCATTGTACACACGAGGATAATGTTGCAAACATGAGCCTGCACGCTCACCAGGACGTCCCATTAAAGTCTGCCGTGTTGGACAAACCTCAGAGGGCTTTTCCTGCCAGCTCTTAAGAGCAACGCCCCACTGTTGAGTCCACTTTCCTGCTAATCAGCGTCGTGTGAGAGGAGCTACATGTCAGATAGTGGAGGGTGGCACCAAACCACAGGAAAAAAGTGATCAACTGTTTGAGTAGATTAGTAAACAGACGGTAATTGGATTTATCAGCGGTAGTCTAAGCAGCACACACTTTTTGTTTTTTTTCCTAAGGTGTGTGGCACGTATCTGGTTCAACCTACAGTGTATCACAGTCTCATCATATAGACACAAGCCTATCAATAAGACACATCAGATCCACTGTGGTAATAAACCTGAGTGTCATTTTCTGCAGCACTGCAGTTTCGAATCTCGGCTTGCACGAACACAGCCTTACTACAAAGACGGCCACGTTTTCTTGCTCCTTTTCATCTCTGTCCAATTTGTCGTTAATAAATGCTGGTGTAGACGACAGTGGTTGCAAACAGCTCTTGGCAACAGAGAGCAGGCTGACCTCCATGTTGAGTTAGTAATGGTGTCAATCTGAAATCTGCCCTGTTGGTTGCTGTAAATGCTAATCGATATCCGTGTTTGTCCTGTCCTATATTTGCTGAACATAATGGTACTCTGCCAGCAGTTTCAACTGTGTTTATTTTCATAAAGAATAGAAGAAGAAGGACTGTGCAAGAACAAATCACACACACATGTGGTAAACACAGTCGTGCCAGACTGACTGACGCACACTCTGTCCTCTGCTGATACGGAGCTCAGCTCTCACCCAGAGGTGGATCACTGCAGTAGAATTGCGAGTATTTCTCAGCGTTTTGCGATTTAGCCAGAGGTTTGGATTAGTTTCTAGTTGGTGGCGGAGAATTCAGAAGTGACTTGTGAGCTTTTCTTGTGGCACACATGAATTGGCTCAGCAGGGATCCAGAGAGCTTTAATGCTGGCTGGTCCAGAGCCTGCTAGTGAAAGTTACAGTCTCTGTTATCTGCTGCGACTGCCTGCCTATACATGTCTCAAACTCCGGCCTTATCCATACATCTTTCTCGTCACATGAAGATTTGACTTAAACGGAGTGTTTCACTGTTTTTAAATCGAAAAAATGATAGAAAAATGTATCAGTTAACACTCGTCACTGAGGGTGAAGGTGATGATGGTCCATTGATAGTGTATGTTTTGTTCTTTGGCCTGTTATTTATGTGTATCAAAGTGGATGCTGCCCTCTGCTCCTCCACACAGGAACCCACACTAACTGCTGGAATAAGACACAACATCTTTGTCAGCCCTCACACACAGACCCAGCAGTATGTCGGCAATCTTTACGGTCAAACCCTTTCTTCATAACCACTTATATACACACACTGCTTTGCTCATCACACTGATTACATGTGTTAGAGTTCCTGCTGTTGTCTAACTGCAGTGCAATCATCCCCCTGAGAGAGCTGTGGCTTTAAAACCACTTGAGGCCTCAGCAGTTCAATATGTTTGTAATGCCATAATACAGAGTCATTTCAGTCAGCAAGGCACACCTATTATTACAAACTAAATGCAGTTTCATAGAGCTAACACTGAATCAATAAAAGGTTTGAATTAAGCTGAAGATCCCTGGGTATTGCATCTCTCAGAAGTGGTGTGTGTGATCACTGAGCACAAAGTGTGTGTGTGTGTGTGTGTGTGTGTGTGTGTGTGTGTGTGTGTGTGTGTGTGTGTGTGTGTGTGTGTGTGTGTGTGTGTGTGTGTGTGTGTGTGTGTGTGTGTGTGTGTGTGTGTGTGTGTGTGTGTGTGTGTGTGTGTGTGTGTGTGTGTGTGTGTGTGTGTGTGTGTGTGTGTGTGTGTGTGTGTGTGTGTGTGTGTGTGTGTGTGTGTGTGTGTGTGTGTGTGTGTGTGTGTGTGTGTGTGTGATTATAAGAGATGAACACTTCCGAAAGATGCTCAACAGATTCAGAGTGTTGATAGAGATACTAGAGAAGAAGATGTGTCACTGCTGTTTCTTTAGATTGTATTTTCCAATGCTCTTTTGAACCCTAGTAACTGAGTCACAGCCACACAAAGAGTAACACTAATTCATAGCTGGAGACCCAAGAGAGATAACGTTGTTCTGTGCGGGGGGAGTGCCTTGCTCAAGGGATGATTGATGGTACTCGGGTTATTGTTTCATTAACTATGCACAGTAGTGTTGTTAGCCTTTGGAAAGCGATATAACAGTCCAACCCTAGGTGTTTCTTTATCTATTTATGTTACATTATTAGAGTTATGTTGCTCTAAACTGCAACTCCTCTACTCAGCTGGTGACTTTTTGATTTGTGTATGTAGCTGAAGCTATAGTCTTTCATCACCATGTCATTTATGTAGCCATTTAAAACCCTTCTACAGGGCCAAGTCAGCTGGAAACACTCAAAAGTCAGACAGAGAATATTTGTTCAAACAGGTCGTGGAGCTAACGTTGGCTTCATCATAGGGCTTCACTTCACTATATGAGGAATATAGGCGATACAAAATAATGATTTTATTTGCCATCAATAAATAGAAAATAGGAATAGCTACTCGGTTCTACATTTCTGCTGTTTTCATTATACTGCTAAAATACAACAAACTGCTTGTTTTAAAACAATGAAGGGAATTTCCATATTTTTTTTAATGTGTCTTTTGTGTTAAAACCAAAATATTGTGCAGCCCTAATTCATAATGTAATGTTAGTTAACTTAGATAATCAACTGAATAAGCTAGCTAGCTGTTTGTATGATGAACGCTTTCAAGGGGAAATCTGCCCGTGTCAGCATGTTAAACTGCATAAGTGCCATGTGAGAACGGAAAGATTGAAGGTTAAGTAACATCCTATTAAAGAGCTAAGGCTTAGCAAATGTTCAATTTAAGCAATAACTGTAATTTAGAGACCGTAAAAAGGAGACAGAAAGACCAGTTGATGATGACAAAAGTAAATAAAGATTGATTTAAAAAAAGGGCAAAGTGGTAGAAAAGAGAGTGAATGGATCCACAGCATGAGAATGGTAGGTTTGGCAGCTTTATTTGCTCCAGTCAGAACGTGTTGGTGCTGACTCGCCGGCCCTGAGACTGAGAGCCGCGAACAGACCGACAGCTGTGCAGATACCGGGAGATATAGTCTGAGACATCGCCAAGAAAGAAGACAAATTGTTTTTTAATAGCCCCGTAAAAAGAGCAGTTTATATCTGTTCATATCAAACTGTCAGATGTTCTACTACATACTACTTTGTTGCGTGGGAACTCCAGTTTTTATTTACTTCATTTATTCTTTATCTCTTGTTTCATTGGTAGTCTCCTTGTGGTTAAACACCAAAGCATGTTGCATCTGGGAGTGTGCTCTAAACTGGATTATAGTTTCCTCTTATGATGAATTTCTTCCCTGGCAGCAGACAAGCATTATGCAGAAGTTGAAAGGAATGAGGATATCTATTGTGCATGGGACCAGCACAGAGGCGAGAGACTTTCAAAGATCTGTCTGTTATTGAAACATCAAGAGAAAACAGAGCAAACCTCTTTCATTTAATTTGTCACAGACAGGCGAACCATAGTAGCTCCTTCAGAATGTTGACGTCTTCTTGACTTCACAGCAAAGCCAGCGTTCAGGTGGTCAGCAGTAATCTATGCTCCCGTTATCAGGGTAAACTATTCAAAGTGGCTGATAGGGAGCGCAGGTGGCCATGATGCTTTGCCTATGTCCTCTCTGTGGCAAGGACATTCAAATCCCTAAGTAAAGGACAAGCAGCACCCAGCCATATCATGACATCATTGAGTTGGTCCACTGCTACTGGCCTTTGTAATGCTTTAATGGAGATCTGTTCTGTGTTTGACTGGGCTAATTGTTGTGAATAAATGATAAGAAAATGCATAAAATTGTTATATTCAAGTGCAAGATCCTTGTGATTTATAGAGGCGTGTGGCGCAGTGGAAAGAGCCTCGGTGGTGGGATCAGGGGGTCACAGGTTCAAACCCCACTGCAGTCAGCATGTCGTTGTGTCCCTGGGCAAGACACTTCACCCCAAATTGCTCCTGTGGGGATTGTCCACAGTATTGAGTATGTAAGTCGCTTTCGATAAAAGCGTCTAACAAGTGACATGTAATGTAATCTATCTGCAGTTAAAAAATGTCTTTATCAGGATTCAGATTTTATTATTATTTTTGTATTCAACCACCTGAACGATGATAGGCTGCACTTTCATTATACCAGAAGTTGTAAAGGAAATCTGTCTTTTAGAAAATCAAGAGAAAATTGGAGCTCTATCTTTTG
The DNA here is from genome assembly GCF_949606895.1 of Notothenia rossii. Taxonomy (NCBI): domain Eukaryota; kingdom Metazoa; phylum Chordata; class Actinopteri; order Perciformes; family Nototheniidae; genus Notothenia; species Notothenia rossii. The sequence goes on from NC_136904.1 coordinate 13,653,809, forward strand.
CCACCTCAGAATGTTGAAGTCTTCTTGACTTCACAGCAAAGCCAGCGGTCAGGTGGTCAGCAGTAATCTGTGCTCCCGTTATCGGGGTAAACTATTCAAAGTGGCTGATAGGGAACGCAGGTGGCCATGATGCTTTTCCTATGTCCTCTCTGTGGCAAGGACATTCAAATCCCTAAGTAAAGGACAAGCAGCACCCAGCCATATCATGACATCATTGAGTTGGTCCACTGCTACTGGTCTTTGTAATGCTTTAATGGAAATCTGTTCTGTGTTTGACTGGGCTAATTGTTGTGAATAAATGATAAGAAAATGCATACAATTAATATATTCAAGTGCAAGATCCTTGTGATTTACCTGCAGAATATTCTTTTTGTATTCAACCACCTGAAGGATGATAGGCTGCATTTTCATTATACCAGAAGTTGTAAAGGAAATCGGTCTTTTAGAAAATCCAGAGAAAATTGGAGCTCTGCCTTTGCCACCTCAGAATGTCAATTCAAGAGTAAATATAGCAGTGTGTGCTCTGATCTGAAGTGGAAATGACTCCCTCAAAAGAGAAGCAGTCTGTATGAATCAGCTCTCTGGAGAATATTTGAGTCCAACCTGTTTTTTTGAAAAGGATAAAGTATCTCTGCCTGAATGTCCCATCTGCCCAGCTCTCAGCTGTTGGTTGCTGCCGATGTACAAAATAAATATAACACGGAGCGCATTGAGACGCAAACAGGCATCTTACCGCCCACATCATCCTGAAACATTCACAGTGTGTGGATCGGTCACAGAAACCCGAGTCTCACATTGTGAGTCTGCCTCAACCTCGAGTGACGCGGAGATCTTTATTCACCCCCTTTCTTTTCGGAACATAACTTACAGGCAGTATCCCAATAATCATTAGAAATACTTAAGGATGTGGTGGTGCTGATTGAGAAGTCATGTTGAATGTTCAAATCCAATAGTCAATGGGGAAAATAATAATCTCTTATTTATTTCAGATCTTTTATTATAATATTATTTAGAAAATGTTAGTAAGGAAATATTGCCCTATGATGGCTTTTATCAATCAGTCAATCAACCATTGACAATTTAGAGTGAACAGGTAATTAGTTCATTGGATTTATTATTATTATTTATTATAATATTATAGGATAGTTTAGTAGCACGGCAAACAAAGACCCTTCTTTAATGAAATTCAGCTCCCTATGTAACACATTTTTAAGAAGGGAGAAAATGTCCAAAAATGCCAAAAGTTGTGGGAAGATAGATTTGTTTTTTTTTAACATTGGAGGGGTGGGAGGTGTTAATTCACTCGGCATCACATCATGGCCATCGAATAGCGGACCAGTATTTGTTTTCAGCTTTACTCAAGAGAACTATTACCTTGTAAGAAAAACACTTATACGACTGTTACAAATGGTTATTTGTGATTCAATTTGTCTTTTGGATGATTCTTCAATTGGTTCTTCTACTTGTGTCATAATTATGCTTTTATTGTCTTTAAACTTCAATTTAATCCTGGTTTAGCAAATCCTATTTTAGCACCCACTGCACTTGAGACTTTTCATTAATATGTGATTAAGGGCTATATAAACTGCTCTGTGTGATTGTCAGCAATTGCATGATGATAAGAAGAGGCAGATGTAACTAATGTCCCCTGTCACAGCAGCCTCAATAGACCAGAATGCAATGCAGTTGAAAAGTGTTGGATAGGTTCTTGGTATTAAGTTTTTTTTGTCCACTTGACCAATGTTTACCTGACTGATCAAAATCAACAGGAAATTCTTCTTCAAATTTAAAAAAACAAACGCAACACATTAGATTAATACACTTTCGTAAAGCCATCAGACTCCATTGAACGAAACTCCGATACTCGTAAAAAACTTCATTCAAACTCTTTAAAAAAAATACATAAAACTCAAAACCGTCTTTCCAGTGTTCCAACAATCACCCAATAGATTGAAAAAGAGAACATACAGATACAGCACCTTATATCTAAAGGGATAGTTCCTGTGTAGAATAAAGGTTGAAAGAGATTTAATTGATTTAACCGACTACAGCTGCTGCTCGTGACCTCTCCACCCTCGTTACCCCACACACTGTCAGGCACACCCATTAAAAAGGTCCAAATTCCACAGTAAAGATTGTAATGTTACTTATTGTTCAATACTTGTAAAGAAGGAAGCTTGTAAAGTGTCGTTTCACAGTATGTTGAAATGGGTTTCAGGAAACAGAGGTGCTGACTCAGCTCTGCTGGCTCTACGGTTAAAAATGAGGACGAATTGCAGTGAGACTGAAAAAGGGGTTGGAAAACTAAAGTGAGCCGTTTTAGCACAGACTCCACAGTGTTCCTCTATACAGCCTGTCAGAGCCTCATATGCTAAATGAAGAGGTGTGACACAATGGATGGAAGTGGGAAAAATGAATAATTAGTTTGGTTTTTGTGTGTGTGTGTCTGTTTTTTCTCCCATTTTGCTGGCTTTCCTGCGGGCTTTCCTCTCCTCTCAGGGACACGTCAGCAGAGATTTAAGGACCCTTGTGTTTGTGTCTCAGTCTGTCCTGTGTTTGTACAGCAGCTTCTTACACAATTTGGCGAGACAGAAACGGTGTTTTCCACTCATCAATTCAATTTCACTGTCTGTGTCTGACCTGGATGGCTCAAAAAAGCAGGAAAAAAGACCGCTTGAAGGCGGCATGAATAAAAAGTCCTCTGTCCAAGTGGTAGAAATTCTGAAGGAGCCTGAATACTACATTTTACAAACAAAAAAAAGACTCCTCAGACAGCAGAGCTAGTGGAGCTAAAAACAGAGTGCTACTGTACGGCGTATTCCTCTGGTGACAGAAACCTTTGATGGTGCTTCGGTAAAAATAGACGCATGCATTTATACATTTAACGTGTTCAGTGTTTTAACATAAACCCTCTATTTTAACATAGAGTAAGTCTAAGGTTCCTATCAGCAGAGGGTTGTATGTAATGCCAGTTGTGCAGCCTCAGGACTTTGCAGCCTGTGCCAGTTGTAATTGTATGAGTTCATGTACAATGATTTATTGTAGGAAATTCTTGTTGCTCCAATTAATCTGCTGTACTCATCAGTCCCAGTCTTGGATACCAGCGCGGCCAGAAAACAGTTTGTAGCTGAGTGGCAAATTGCTTTGTTGTAGTGGCATTATTTATTAAGAAAACTTACTGAGGTGTTTAGTCTCCCTGTAAATATATGAACTGACCGGTTGTTAAACCCTCCACAAAAACAGAAGTGTAAGGAAATGGATTACAGTGTCTGTTCAACCTACTAACGCTTGGGGCATTACATACTTCTCTATTTTGCCGGGTTATAGGTTTAAAAAACACTGCTCACCAAAGCACACATAGCTACATGAACATTAAGGGTAGCCAGTTGCCCGTCGAAAGTAGGATGCTACTTTGGGCTAGTAAATCTAGAAACTACAAAATAATTAAACACCTTTTTAAAGTAGCAAATGAGCTTTCTTTATTACTTTTTTAAATCTCTTAAGGGAGTGTGCATAGGGAACTCTGGGGAAACTGTGGTGTAAAAAAAGACCCAGTTTATGAGCCGGAGCATTAGCAAGCACTTTAAATGTCCTTAAACCAGGAGCTTAGCTGAGTGCTGTTAGAGGCAGTGGGCAGAACTCTAAATGTGATTTCTTTAATAAAGATTAAACATTACAATTGACTTAAGTCTTTGTTTTTTTTTGATAACTCCTAATAAATAAAACAATTTTGTTAAAGACCAAAGAACACGGACAACCCTGAGCACATCCATTGTATATTTACGTTGTGAATTTAAAATGTGTCAGCTGTAACTTTGAAAAGCGTGCTGGAGACTGCTTTTCAACCAGCTTCCCCTTTCTCAGGACATATTTCAGTGTGCAATAATGATGACGTTTGACTCCTCAGTTTCTCTTAAAGGCCATATGGTAATGCACTCACTTCCATCTGTCCCTCCCACCTTCTCTTTTCCTCCCTTCCCATGGTTATTTCTTTGCTTCCTTTGTGTTTCCCTCTTGCACACATTTACTTTTGCATGCTTAATTTCTCACACTATCAGTCTTTTTAACTTAGTTTTGTTTTTACTCATTTAACTAGGCCAGAAACGTATTCGGTCACCAGGGGAGCTAATTATTAAAAATACAAAATGCTCGTCATGTACAGACCCTCCAGAAGCAGGCCTGTGACCTAGTTTGGGCCCTAACCCACAGCTTTATACACCACCTACATGAAGGGGGTAACAGAATACCCTGAGCTCTGGGCCTCATGCCCTTTTCTGTGTCTGTGCGTTTCTGCCTTAAAAGGTAGGTTTGATTTATCAGTGCTCTGGGCTCGGTGGGGGTGGAGCAGATGTGATTGTGTCAGACTCCGTCAAGATGGGCTAAGAATAGCTCAAACCATCTAACACTTTAGCATGGGCTGGTTTGAAATGGGTTCTTTCACGCTCTCTCTGCCGCATGCTATAGTGCTCTGAGGTCTGACGTCATGTTGGAGTCTTTGCTGACATGCAGCTCTCTGAGGCTGCGCTTTGAGAGCATTTATGGGGATTTGTGTTAAAAAGTTAGTTGCCGATTGCTTTGTGACACTTTTAAACGGCTGACACTGAAAGAGTATCCTCTGATTTAGACACTTGTCCGATACCGCCATTTCCCCTCTTTAATCAGCTAATCTGTTAATTATATATTTGTAAAAATAAAAAGATCATGCTGTAAAACAGATACTCTACTTCCCTAAATGAAGAAACCCACAAAATGACTCTTATTTTACACTCTTATTATGCAATACTACATTTTCTATTGGCATGCACCATTCAAACATTCAAAATAAAATGTAAAGTGCAGCTTCGTGCAAACTTTTAAAGGTCCCAGTGAAGATGTGATAGAACTTAATAACCTATACCTCGTTGACAGTTATTGACAAATAGTTGAGTCTAATGGATCAGTTTATATCCCATCATTGTCAGATACAGTGTGTTTGGGTCAGTATAGGATTTATAAATCTCTACTATTCGACTGTATTTGTTTTGCTCTCTCTACTTATAACAAATGGACCTTCTCATAACAACAGTATCTGCTGTCTGTTTGTTTGCTCCTGACACACAACTCCCGCCCCTCCCTACCCCTCCCTACTGTCACCCTTTATTTAGTGGGAATGCTGTTAAAAGCAAAATTCTTTATTCTTATTATTCCACCCGTTATTTTGCCAGTCTTCTTCTCCCACATTCCACATCGCAGAAACTCCGTTCAAACATCAAAACGTTCAGCTCGGTCGGGAATCGATTGCTATTACTTTTCTCATTCATAACTTTCATAATTCCCAAGATATATCCCATAATTCATCACATTTTTAACCATTGAAGTCAATGGAGAAAATCTTCAGACTCGAACAATCTTCATGCGACTTCAACTGCTAACTGTTCATTCATACTTTCACTCAGAAACTTCATTCCAACTTTAAAATGTTGCACATCTTTCTGACATTATTCGTGTAACACAACCTGCAAATCTGATTCTTACTTTTAGAGATATTAAACATTGTTCAGACCTTGGTAAATAGGTCTTCTTCACATTTTAACATTAACTAGAGTGCGTGATGTCACAGCTAGAGTGTAGGACAGCTTGAAATTTGCCTTCATATATATTTTTTAAACCTGCCATAATTCCCGAACCCTACATTCCTGAGACATAATCTTTCATGACAAACGTAGGAAAACATCTCGTAGCTTGAAAAATGAAAAAATAATTAAGCAAAAATAATTAAAATGCCTTTTGAGGGCATGAAGTGACAAAAACTTTCAACATGTCTCCATTAAAGCCCATTGTAATTTCAGGCTGATATTTCCTCACAGCAGCAGCCGCACACCTTTAGTTAATCTGCCAAAAAGGCCACATTATTGACCCGAAAGTACACAAAAAGCACACTTCAGATACTCAAGGTCCTTGAGATGCTTCACGCTTTGAAATTTCACCGATATATGTTACGGTTCTTCAACAAAACGTTCACATGTAAGAGGTTTATCTCTTATGGAAACCTTTGATCACTTGACACCTCGTTTGCTCAAATATAAACACCTGTGTCATGGAACACGATGATGTCATAACTCCAACTGACATGCTCAGAGCAGCAGACTTCAGATAACGGTCCTGCCCTCAACAGCTCTACGTCAATTATGGGGTGTCATCATATGCCGTTTCCATGGAAACGCATCCCTCGCCATATAAGGCGATGTCGCTATACATTAACTCCTATGAAAATGTTCAAAAAGTGCTCAAACTTTCCATGTGTGCTAACAGTCCAGCCAAGAAGACATCTACGGGACGGTTTTGAGATTTCTTCAAATGCCGTTGCCATGGCAACACAATGCTCGCCATGAAACACGGTTTTCGCAGAACTTCAGTGAAAATGCTCCAATCGTCCCCCAATCTTCACTTGTATATCACCGGTCCATGCCTCAACAGCTCTACGCCAAATCTGAGATCTCACCGTATGCCGTTTCCATGGAAACGGTATACGACAGGGGTGTCTGTGCCTGTTGTTCCCTCGCCATAAAACACGATGTCGCTATAACTCCTATGAAAATGTTCAAAAAGTGCTCAAACTTCAAATGTGTGCTAACAGTCCAGCCGTGAAGACATCTACGGGACATGCCGTTGCCATGGCAACACAATGCCCGCCATGAAACACGGTTTTCTCATAAATTCAGTGAAAATGCTCCAAATGGCCCAAAACGTCACAGGTTTGGTTACGATGCAGCCATCAACGCATCTAAGCGTATTATGGGATGTCATCAAATGCCGTTGGCATGGCGACAGATCATTCACCGTCAAGTTAGTTCAAAAGTTTGCAGTTCAAATACTCTGCTGCTTTTCCAAGCCTTTTTACTTTCTTTTCTTCTCTCATCAGTCATTCAAGCCCCTAGTGTTCATGTATCATTTCAATCTAAATTCTTCACTTTCTTCTTACACATTACATTTCAACATAGCAGTTCAGCGTCAGATTTTCAGCATAAAGCATTCCCACTAGCAATTTCTTCAGGAATTACATTCTATAGTTCTCTCTGTTGCTGTCCATTTACAACGTGTCAGCCGCAGAGCGTGTGATGCTCTCAGAGGTTAGAGTTCACCGCCCGTCCTGCCTGTGAATGATTGACCCGTCTGTGTGCAGCCATAAACAGCAAACAGGGGTGTCTGTGCCTGTTGTTAATGTCAGCTAACTAATTATAATTTATGAATACTGCTAAATGAAATTATACTTTCACAATCTGTAATGGCAGCATTGAGATAGATTGTAGCACCAGAGCATTTGTATTCAGGCCTAACTGCTGTGTCTGCTGTTTCTCTTGTTGGTAAATTACTGAGCTCTCTCTCTATACTCACTCTGCTTACAGTTCCTAAAAACAGCAACACAGTAGAAATTAAATCAGACTTAGTTTTTGTTTTGCAGTAGCAAAATGGTGCTGAAAGTCAATGTCTGTATACAGAGTGTAACCTTTTTTGATTAGGAGCTGAACTTTAAGAAAGGAGCAGATTTTTCCTGATTGGTCTTAGCACCGTATCTTCTCACAGTTTCAATCAGTTGACATCGATTCCTCCTATCAGAGAAATGCCAACATGGGAGATAAACCACAAAGATTTGGCCCAACGGACACATTTGAAAACATTAGTAAGTGGTTACAGGTGGTGGTGGTGTAATACTGGGCGGAGAGCAGCTTGTGGTATTTAAATCGTCCACTGAATCATGTGGCCTGTGGAAAACATTATTATGGTCATAAAGCTGACAGTTTGCCTGTTCCAACATGCTGACATTAATTCTGTTCCTAATTGTTGCTTTTGTTGCGACACATTTTGACATTACTTCAGTTGTTTCACAGTATTGGTTGATGTTTTTTTGTTCAAATTACTCATTGATATGATTGAGAAATACATGACATGAGAAGTCATAAAATGTAGTAAAGAGATAATAATACAGGGTGTATAAACTCTGCCGAGACGTCACATTAAGTCATTTTCATTTGGAGATTATCACTTTATAACCAGAAGCTTGGAGCACTTGTGATTGATACGTTTGATAAATTGAAAAATGAACATGGGATGATTTACTTTCAGTTAGTATCCGGCTTTACACTTTTGTATATCATTCGATTGATCTTCCAAAGCATGCCAGTTTTAAAAAAAATCTTATTTGCACCCAAAAAGATCCAGACAAGACATTTGACAGATGAAGTACATTGCTCCACTTAAGGAGAAAAACATCAATAACAAAAATTGTGGAGACAAAAAAATAAACTCACATAATCTAGATTAATACAGAACACAATAAATGAGAAACAAGCTAAATATTCTTGCCAACCAGTCCAAAGTGAACGGTCCAGAAAAATAAATAAATGCATGAAAAACAATGCAGAGGAAGGAGTTGTTCTGTGTGCTGTAATGTTCACACCTCTGGACACGGAGCACCATCAGATTGTTTTCATTTAAAACATAAAGTAGTTTCACTTGCAGTTTGCATGTCGCAGATGTGATGTAATGAAAGGGAAACTTCCAGCTGCTTTCCGAAATGGGCCACTGCCAAACTCCATTTGAATCGTATAACACATCCAAGAAAAAACACACAGCCCTAAATAAAAGTGGCTTGATTACGGCCTGTAATATGTCACTGTCTGGTTAGTGAAACTATAGGTCGTAACTCAAAATAAGACATGCGCCTTTCCCCCGGGGAGAGCCGCATGATGAGAGTGGCAATTTGTTTCAAAGCAGCCTGTATCCCATTACAGGAAAAAAACTCCTTTTGTGTGCGACCCGAAGTTACAGAACAAGAGTTGGACTGTGTAATTAACTTTCATTACAAGTCTTACATTTGCTCATTTTCTGTACTTTCAGCCAGTTGAATAAGATTCTGACATATACTAGCTTAAATATTGATGAAATCCTGGCATGTGTGCTCGTTGTTGTGACACACATAAATACACTGCTGCATACTCACACGCAAAAGGCAAGCCATCAGGACCATGTGTATTAATAATGCTAAATAAAGTATGAACAGGCCCCTTTACAAATTGACGCACAGGGACTGTGAGAGGCCGTCCATCCCTACTTTATTCACCATGGTTGAACTTCTCAGCCTTTGAAAACTGTTTTTATATCCTCGGCTCTCTAGGAACTTTGTCAAGTCAAAAAATAAATAAGGATGTCTTCGTGACTTTAAGGCTATGTTAAGACTGCATAATTTGTTTCTTCGTAACAGTGTTAACGTCACAAATCTGATCATTTTAATTCTGACTTGAGCCACTTTCATATGTGTCCCTAAATAAGTATACAGTAAGAAAAAGAATTCTGTCTAATTCTCAGCCTAAACAATCATTGATGCACATTTTACGTCACTCCAGATTGACATTGGTGAGAATTCTGCACCGGCAGGAGTGAAATGCAAACATGGAAGAGAGCTTTGATGAGGTAGTCAGGGGTTTGTATCATCTGCTTACAAAGTTGTCAGCTTACATGCAACTTGTTAACGAAACTGTAAACGCTGACATCAGTGGCCCCCATGTTCATCTCGTACGACGGCATGCTGGTTGTTAAGTCTTTGTTTTTGTTCTTCTGCACATGCGGGTTGAGTTCAGAGACGTGACCATTTAACACTGGAATATGATAATGCAAACAGCCAAACACTTGTGGCAACAAATCTGATTTAATCACTCAGGCATGCAGTGTGAACTTCTAAATCTGTAACTAGAAGCTAGTGTTACAAACTGGGAGTGTGGAGTTTGAAACATAGCTGTGTTTACTGGACTGTAAGGGTGTAATGAAAGATGGGTTTGAGTTGCATCATGGGAATAGTAAGGTCTATTTTCTAGCTTGTGTCATGATAGTAGCTCTAACTAACCATATCTCCTGGTCTGCTGGAGTGATTTTACGGAAGTCTGGTTAATGTCCAAACAGGAGTCTGTCAGCATCCATTGATACATCATGTTGAGTGTAATTTTGTAATAGCTAGTGTGTGTATAACAAGTGTGTGTGTAAAAATAGTTTTTAGGATCTAGAGCAAAGGTTATATGTTCATGTTTTTACGTTAAATCTACATAAAGAGTTATGCAGCACAGGCACGATAACATATATGTGAGACATCTTGGCTTTGGTTCAACGTAAACACACACGTTACCCGCCCATATGGCTCACTTTCATACATGATACCCATTCACTAAAACACACACCTTCCCATGCTGACTTACAGAAAAGGTTCTCCTTGTATGGGAAGGAAAATATTTATGGACTTTAAGCGCCTTCCTGTTCTAACCACACACACACACACACACACACACACACACACACACACACACACACACACACACACACACACACACACACACACACACACACACACACACACACACACACACACACACACACACACACACACACACACACTCAGACACACACACTCAGACACACACACACACTCCTATGTACGACGTGACATGTGCTGCGTTTCAATTTCCGTGGCTAACAGTATAATTTAAAGGGATTTACTGTTAATGTATCCAAATCTTTCCAAAGCTGTTGGCACCTTTTCATCTTCCTACCTTCTTTTCTAAGAAGCTAATTAAATTCTCCTTTTGATATTCCCTTTTAAAAATAGCAGGAGCAGCATTGTTCACCAGTCACAATCCTGTAGTGAACAACACAAACTTGTGGATTGTCTTTGAGCGAGAGGAGCGTTTTTGTGGCAGTAATCACAGACCGCCGCTGTGGTCGAGGAGGGACGATCGTTTGCTGTGAGCAGGGAGGAAGAGGGGGGTGCAGGGAAAGAAAAGAGAGGAAGCAAGTGCTTGATGAAAGAGTGTGTGTGACTGAATTGGGTATTTTAAAATCCCCACCCTCTGCAACCCTCCACCCTGGCCTACTTTTCCCCTTCTGCTAAGATGATTCAGCACTCAATCTCCATCTGGCTCCTTCTTTCTTTCTCTCCCTCTCTCGGTGTCTACAGCAGCTCTTTTTAAAAATGTAAATCTGAACTTTCCCATTTCAGGAGTAATTTGTCCAAATTAATTCTAAAACCCCCGCTGATGAGCAGCAGGGAAGAAGAAACTTTCGTAATGCTGATTATAATAATTATTGCTCCGGGAACACCTGACATTTGGAAACGTATTTCAGGGATTCAACATGTTTCGCTTTTAGACTGATGATCGTCAGTTCTTGATTGTATCAGGGCTACATAGGGGCGTGTTGTGACTCCATTGAGTGCTTCTCAATCAGCACATAGATCATCTTTACATTCAGGTAGAGGGATGAAGACGGACTGCATAGTTTTACACGATAACGGTGATGACTTGTTTTGTCCAGCTCTGCCTCCCGTCGCTCTGCCTTTCTTGTTTCTCACAGATCTCATCACTGCTTCTGTCATCAACTGTGAATCAAGAGTACTCTCCAGCTGTCTTTCCTGCATTCTTCCTCACTTTTTATCTTCCAGCCCTTTTGAGGCTCTTTCATGCAGTCCAGAAACACAGAAGGTCCTGTCTCTGACCCTGCTCACACACCATGACAAGGGTGTGTGTGTGTGTGTGTGTGTGTGTGTGTGTGTGTGTGTGTGTGTGTGTGTGTGTGTGTGTGTGTGTGTGTGTGTGTGTGTGTGTGTGTGTGTGTGTGTGTGTGTGTGTGTGTGTGTGTGTGTGTGTGTGTGTGTGTGTGTGTGTGTGTGTGTGTGTGTGTGTGTGTGTGTGTGTGTGTGTGTGTGTGTGTGTGTGTGTGTGTGTGTGTGTGTGTGTGTGTGTGTGTGTTCAAAGGCATCATTACAGTGCCACAACAAAAGATGTAACGGACACCATGACACCATGAACCTGAGCTCGGTTTATTGTGTCCGTTGAAGCGTGACTGACAGACAGATGACCGGCTGATGGTTGTCCTTAACAACAGGCTGACCACTGTGTGTGGCCTCTCCAGTTATTTTACCAGTTAATGGATAGGAGGAATATCCTGCCAAATATGAATGGACAGTACTCTGACTGTTGCAGTAGGAAGTTGGTATGATGTTTAATGAGAGGCTGTACATTAGTGGTGCATTGATCTCCAATGATCACTGGAGCTGCAGCAGTTAGTCAGTCAACAGAAAAATACTTGCCAACTATTTTGATAAAGGTTAAATTGTTATTTTTAATGCAAAGATGTCAGAAAATGCAGTTGTCATTAAATGTTGTCTCTGTCTCTGCTCAGTCTGACACGCTGGCTCAGATCCAGAGCATCACGGGGAGAGCAACAGCGCCTGAGGTGACACCTTCAAACGTCTTGTCAGTCTCAAAATATTAAACGAGGCAATTAAAATCAGTAGACTCTTACAGGAAGTTACAAAATGTATAAACATTTGGCATTTGTGCCTGAAAAAGGACTAAACAATGAATCTGTTGTCAAAATAGTTGCGGCTAATTGTCACAGATTTAGTGAAATGAAAGTGTGGAACAGTGTGCAGCAGTCCACGCTCTGTCAGTGCTGTGCAGACAGATCAAATAACTCATTCTCCCTCCTGAGAAATGTGGTTTACGGAGAGGAGGGGGTTTGTCTCTTTCATCAGTAAAGTTTCCAATAAACAGGAAGAATGAATCCAGGTACTTTCTCTTCAGTACCTGTTGCTTAAAAGGACTTTTTGAATGTTTCCTGAATGCTTTCGTTTAGGTTTGGTTCTGGACGACAGATTAAGAGAGTAGGGCTTATTGAACATCTTTATTTGGTCTGATTCAGACGTCATCCTTTCTTTGCGTATTCGTTCTGAATAAGGTTAGGGTTTAAGCTCGTGAGTGTGTGTGTGCGCCCATCTTTTGTTGCATGTGTTTTCTGTGTGTGTGTGTATGTAGGATGCAGATGGGGTTTTGGGAAGGAAGCCAGCACACACAATTGCTCCATTGAGCTGACTCACACCCCCCAAGTCTCCCTCACTCTCCCTTTCTCTCTCTCTCACACACACACACACACACACACACACACACACACACACACACACACACACACACACACACACACACACACACACACACACACACACCCTGGTGAGACTTGTCACAGTTTGCTCAGTGCAGTCTGAAATCTCAACCCAGTGAAGTTGACGGGGCTTCAGGGTTAAAGTCGGGTGGTTTTACAAACAACCCCCTCCCCTCTTGTTGTTGTTCTGTCCTCCCTCTTGCTACTCTTTCTCTCTATTTATTTTTGGAAAGTTACACAGAGCCTATTAAAGTCCTCCAAGTGTTTGAAGCAGAGTGGGAGTTCCTACGGCTGTGCATCACTTCTGATTATTCTGTGTTCTGTCTAACTTTGCTCCTTTGTCACGCCTTATTAAAAGTCAGAGAGATAGACAAACAGAGAGGAATGATGTTTTTTACCCATCAGTGGTTTCACTCTGTGCACAGTATGCGAGTGAGCCTGGGTTCCTCATCGAAGCATGAATGTTCAGTTTTTTTATTGTACAAATGTCAGTGTACTGAATTTAAAATGCTTCGGGTGGAGTTACGTACGAATACTTGACAGCTTAATTACTGCTGTGTGAATGGTATCAATGCCATGCATTGTTTGTCCTTTGTGGAGTAGTTTACACTTTCACCATGTGTAGAAATATGTGTGTAGACAAATGAGCCAGTTCATCCCACAGAGGAGCAGCATGATTTATGATTTCTATGAATAGGCCCACTTTTAATTAGGAAGTCTCTCTGAACAAACCATAATCGCCCACTAAAATAATGACATCAGAAAAAACGGCATATTTTAATAATAAATGTGTTTCCCGTGAAGCGATAAGTAGCACAGAAAATAGATCATTAAATATAATTTCTCACAGCTTATGTTGGGTTCAGAATTCCAGAAAAGACAGACAAATTCTAAGTTTAACTATTTATTGTAAAGAGATCAAAAGATATATTTTACTTGGCCAAGGACTCATCACGTCTTTGGGAATCACAGGCAGCATAGCTGTAATCTGTAACCACCAAATCCATCAAGAGCCTCGAACCTCGTGCGTGCATACATTTTTATTACATAGGGCGTGGGCCGTACATTTATGATTGGTCAAGACTAGATGAAGAGATACCATGGTTTAGACTTGGTTCTCTTTGGTTGGTGCGCAGACTCAGATATAGTGGGAAACCATAATGTTGCTTCCTAGCTTTGCGGGGGAGCGCGGCTCCCATACAAAGTGAAGGCCGATGCGATGTGCTGTTCTGACTACCTCTTTGTGTTCTCTAAGTCTCTGCACTCGACCTTGCTACTTTCAATATTTCAAGCTAAACTTTCTTCTGACTATTCCCCTCGTTGGTATCTAACCCATCAGAACCTAGGATTAGTGATTTTGTCTATTTATTCTATAGTCATAGCAATCGCATGAGCACAATAAGCATATAATGTAATAATAAGAATCAGTCTTGTAATGTTATATAAAAATAAACTCCACACTTAGAAAGATGACATGTTGTTTTACCATTGAATTACTATCTGAAATAATTCCTCACAACGTGTTTATTTCTTTATAGTACTGTAGTTTGACTTTGTGGATGTAGATTAAGTTCCCATTGGCTGACGTTTTCTCTGCTTTCTGGTCTCTAGGCTTTTATCAATTTCCTGTAGCTATCTCTCGCTCTATGTTCTCGCAACTAGCTAGTGTAGTTCCCTCTAGTATTTCCTTCAGCATTATTTAGCAAAAGCAGTTAATTGCATTCAGGGTTCAAGCAGAGTCTCAAACAGAGTTCCTGAAAACCCATCATCAGAATATGAGATGTTCTCACTTTAGTTAGAGGCTTTGACCCATAGCATGATATTAGACCTTATGGTTTAATGAAGTCGTACATTTTGATGTCTGAGGTTTGAGCGAGCTCTAAAGCTCTTTGATGTTGCCATAGTTACCGAGTAGATTGGCGCTTGGGTAATGTAGTCTTTCAGAAAATAACAGTGACACAAATTGTAATTGTTAAGTTTGAGACTGAGGGAGAAAAAAGGAGGAAGAGGAAAGTTAAAATTGTTAAGTGAATGTTGATCCGTGAGAAGTAACACCTGGAAATGAGGCAGGAGGAGATATCATGTGACCAAAGAGGAGAAGGGAGATGAGGTAAACAATGTAATACATTTAGGAGACATTGGGAGGAGAGGTGAAAAGTTCAGGCAAATGAAATTCCACAGTTTCAGTTCAACAAAAAGTTTACTGCTACAGAGGCACAATAACAGGTTCAACGTTCACACTGCACTGCTGGAAAGCTCTGCTGGGAGGCAGAAGAAAGGACTGCCATTGCCAAAATCCCTCCGTCTGTATCCCCTCTCCTCATAACAGCGCTCTCCTCCTGCATGTAATGACATCCCAGCTCTAGCTTTTTTTAAGACTTTTTTTCAGCAACAAGCTTCTTTCACTGCTCTCATCCTTTCATGTGGAACTACTGCCAGGAGATACAGCGCTGTGTGTGTGTGAGTGTGTGTTTGTGTGACCTGAGGATATAGTGCTGTGATTAAAGAGGAGGGGAAAAATGTGACTTGTTCTAGATCCTTTCTTCTTCTAAATAAACAACTTGCCGTGCCAGCCGCAGAGGACAGCATCACCGCAGGGAGGCTGAATCACAGATATTAGAATGGTTACAATGTGACAGTTTGCGCTCTCAATGACACATTATTGTATAAAATACAGACCATTTCCTACATTTTATTTCCCCGCTCATACATTTGTGGGTGGGAGGGATTGTAATTTATACAGTTGATGTTGCAATCTCATTTTTGTTTTCCAACTTGTTAGTTGTCTTTGAGAAATTCCAGCGAAAACCCCAACCTACTGACTCACACAGGACTGGTGTAAAAACTGCGAGAACTTCAAAGTTCTTAGAGTTTAAAGAGAAGGTCATGAATCCCTTGAGCTAGTTTGCTTTTTAATTGCTTTTCATGAACTATGAAGTTGAGGCAAATTAGGAGCAGTTGATTCAAAAGTAGGGGTTTGTGACCTTTATTTGTTCCTAATAACTCCTATTACTCTGTATGGCGGTGTTTTTATGCTGTACTTTATTGCTAATTAGCAAATGCTAGCTAACAACTTAGATGGTCAACATTATACTTGTTGCACGTTGCCATTGTGTTAGGAGCATGTTAGCATGCTGATATTAGCGATTACCTTAAAGCACTGCTGTGCCTCAAGACTCACAGAGCAGCTAGCATGACTCATAGCAATGACATGCATGTGTACCAAATAAACTCTGAGGATTGGTATGATAGATTTTCCCTGCCGAGAAAATATTCTGATCATTTAAAATAGGAGATTATGTCCTTCATGATGAAATGTAATTGAAGCGTTTGTCTTTGTTCTTCCTCCTTTTTTCATCTTCTGTGGTTATTTGTTATGCTTGACTCAACACTTAACAACAGGCTGAGTTCATTTCCAGGTCAGTCTGACCAGGTTAAGAGAAGCCTCTCCCCGGACTCAGCTGATGCTACAATCTTTGTGTGCTAAATCAAAGTGATTTAACTGTTTATTGGTAGCTATGAATATGAATAAGAAGAACTAATGTTTTATTCTTAGCCATAACTGCTGTTGATTCTTCCAGAAGTAGTTTGCCCATAGCCGTGGGAACATGTTTCAAATGGGGGGTGCCGTGGGGATGACACCAGGGCTGGTTCTGACCAATGTGCTGCTAGGCAAGATTTTAGCTGGCAATGAAAAACCTCTACAAAAGACCAATACACTGCAAAAAGAGAAATATATTGACATGGTGGACAGCTTATATAACAAGGCTTCAAATTTATTATATATTATAACATGTTTTAATTGGGGGGGGTGGACTTCACATCCTCTAGGGGGGTCCGGGGGTACCCCCCCGGGAAGATTTTTTTATCATTTTAAAGTAAAATGCTTCAATCTGGTGCACTTTGAGCGCCCAATTAGAGACTGATCTAGGGGGTACAACTGTAAACACCCATATGAAAAAGATCGGTTTGCATTTTATTAATCAAATAAGTAGGTATGTGAATATTTCCAATAACCTACCATAGCCAATAACAAATACATGTAACTTATTTTATTTGTGTTGTTCATTCATATCTTATTTTACCAGTTAACATTTATTTATTTATGTATATTTTAGAAAATCTCTCCAGTTTTAAACCATATTTTTGGTTTACTGTCCTATAGTATACATTGCAATGATTTCAAACCTGTTTTTATTTATCCTAATAATTATAAAGGTGTGCCTTGGAAATATTTGTTTACATAAATTGTGATCAAAACGTTTGAGACCCACTGAGATAACTTCGACTAAAGTGAACTATCTAAGCCCTCAGAGTCCTTTACCTTACTGAGCCTCTCATTCTGACAGGAGAGGACTCTCCCTCCACATGATTGTAGAAACAGCTTCTTATATCCGTTAGCGCAGCAGAAGCTAACAACAATCCCCGCCGGTACCGCGGTATCCCCTCTCTCTATCTCTCTCACTTTGGCTGTGAGCTGCGGGCGCCTGCTAAGCCAACATCCCCCACTTTCATCACTTACAGCGCCCATCGTACAGGACAAATGGAAAATGTAACCGGGGTGAAAAGGGTGTTATCTTTACTTAATTATGAATGTTGTTACATCAAGGCTGAAAATTCGTTTTTTTTATTATTATATCTTGTGGAAGTGCAGATCCCCTGTCCTCCACCAGGGGGTGCTGCAGCACCCTCAGCACCCCTACTTCCCACGGCCCTGAGTTTGCCTGTTAAATAGGTTAATCGTCCATTTACAGTCGGTGTATTTCACTTTAACACTGCGCTATTCCTGAGAAATGCAGTGGAGGCCACAACGGACTTTCAGAACGGAGTTAAAATGATGGGAATGGGATTTAGCATTAGATGTATCTCGAAAAGAGTGACTAAGCCATGAGCCTTCTTTTTACATTTCGGGGGCCGTATTCACAAAGGATCTTAGTGCTAAAAGTAGCTCCTAACTGGCGAATTTAGGAGAAACTCCTAAACATAATGGGCGTGTCAGTCTTAAATTTAGGACTCCTAATTGTATTCACTAAGAGCAATTCACAAAGTATTTTAGGCCTAAAAGTAGCACCTAAGTTTAGGAGAGCTTAAAAGTCCTCGAGAGGACTCCTAACTCAGTAAGACCTATTCACAAAGAATCTGAAAATGGCTGCGAGACGAAATGTTTTGGAGACAATGGAAGACTGTGAATTGATAAATCGATTTAGGAATGTCGCAACCATCAGTCAGCCGTGCCATAAACCAAACCATCAGCGCGCTCTCTAGACCACATATCATCCAACAGTTTATCCGGTTTCCTTTGGACAATCAACAACTACACAGGATCAAAGCCAACTTCATGGCAATTGCAGGTATGCCCGGTGTGTTCGGTGCTATTGACGGGACGCACATACAAATACTTGCGCCATCAAAAGATGAGGACGTGTTCGTCAATAGAAAGAAAGTACATTCCATCAACACGCAGATTGTTTTCATTCATCATGATAGGGGGACTTGAACGGCGGTATGGGCTGTTATTGAAAGTGTTTAAGTGCTGGAAATATGCTCATTGGATAATAGTTTGTAGGGTGCTTTTAATTGCCTCCTTGATTTAATGCAATTTACGTATTTTTATTGTTTGCTCTCTCTCTTTAACGTGCAACGTCATTATCGTGGTCTGCACAAACTTGTCATCATGCGTGTATTCTGCTAACTGCACTGTCCATAACTATTTGATAGGAATACATTTCTAGCCTAGGCTATTTCCTTGTTTTTCGGTGATTTAGTGGGCTCGTTTGTGGGATGTTGCGGATGAGTTTCACCGAGACCGCCTGCTCTGAACAACCAATCACCGTACTGACCGCTTCTAAACTCATGCACGAGAATCGACGTAATCCATAGCAACAGCGCGTCACTCTTAGTTCACTCTTAGTGATTTATCCTTAGTATGAGTAGGTCTCAGCGGCTTTGTGAATAACTTTTAAGAAAAAACTCCTACGTAAAATGTTTTAGCGCGAGTTAGGAGCACTCCTAGCGGTAAGATAAAATGCTTTGTGAATACGGCCCCTGATGTTTAAGTGGCCAGGCAGATGTATACGACTTCCTCTCCATAGGATCGATCATGAAAGTATTTTTATTATATATTTCGAGGTAGATTGCTCTATGATGTTCCTTTGAATACATCTGTGGACTTTATACCATTTTCCGATGAGATACATTTTCCAAAAACTGATTACGTTGCCATCAGGTTCAGCTGTACTTTGTTTTTACTTTAGTGCTAATTATCATGCTAACATGTTAAGCTAAGATAATAGCCATTAGAATTTAGATAATTGTGAATTGGAATGCTGGTGTTAGACTCTTCGTCTTCTTTAGAAATGAGTTTGTTTCTCACTAGCTTTTTACTTACTAATTTAATTATGTTTAGCAGGGACCTTGCACATTTTTAAAAACCAAAGGTACTGGCTTGTTTTCAAGATACATTCAGAAGTTCCCAGGCGTGCATCCAATACATGATGTTTTGTACGCAAAACACACATTCACACACATTTATTCTAAATAAACACTCATATTGTATCATCACTGTTTGCTGCTGTCCATCTGTGTGTTTCATAACCTCCTCTCCCTCTGCTGCTGCTGTTCTTCATGCTCGACGCCCGCACTGTTGTTCTGTTTTCTCTTGGAGGGATTTCGTAATGAGCTAAGCCTTCAGATAAAATCAGACCATTGGCACTACTAACTGTATCAGAAACATGCTTTCATCTGGATTTACGCTGTGACATCATAACCAGCTTTGGCTCGAGTTTGAATCTATTACAGAGAAAATAAACTTCAAACACACACACTAGAGTAAAGATGTTTTCCTCAGTGACAGTTCAAATGCAGAGTGCATGTGGGGCCATGTCATTCATAAGTCTGCATCTGTCTGAGTGTGCTTTTGTGTGTAAGTGTTTGTGTTGGTCAACTCTTGGCTGCCCAGAGTTAATCTATCAGTTGATGTGATCAGATTACTGTGGATTATACTGACTTTCAGAGGCTTGTACAAGAGGCGGTCAAACACGCTAACAAACACACTAACAGATACCCTCGCGTGTGACCAGACTGACAGACTAATGCATGTGAAGTCACAAAGCCGTGCATACACAAATATGAGCACGCACACACACGCTTGATCCAATCTGTTGGGGGATTAATTTCCATCCCATTATCATAGAAGCAAGTGCCAGATCTCTTTTGTGTCCTGTGTTCATCCTGCAGGTGGGATTAAAAGAAAGGGGAAATTGCTCCCACTAAGGATGTACTATTATATTACATGTTGGCCGATATTCCATGTGCTGATATGTTCCAAAACATTTTGGCTGAAATAGAGACATTTAAATAATGTACGACGATGCTTCCCCACCTAATTGCAGTCATTTTTTAAGTCTGTATTGGAATTAATTTTTTGTACCTACGAATTATTGTGATGGCCCTCTGGCAGTTGCATAAAAACAATGCTTTTTTGCTTTTTGTACAAATAAATGATGAAAGAAACTACTTCAAGATGCAATATTAACATATCTTCCTGTCATGTTGCATTTCTTTTTTACTATAATAGACTGAGAAAAACTCATTTGAATGTGTTTTATTAAATATACATGAGCTCTGTAGATTGATAAGATGTGGCTTTTCCATCTATGTAAATTCTTTAAGTACTTCAAGTATATTGTTTTTTCCTTTTCACTGAAAACTATTCAAATATCTTTTTGATATTGCACGAAGGATATGTTAAGAGCAGCTGTTCATATAAAATCACAACACAGGAGCCAAGGAAGCATTCAGTACATCATCTGCAAATAGAAATGGTGTTTCTGACATGTGCAACAGGCAGATTAAGGCTATTTTGAAATCCGACAAAAATGTGATTACTGAAATTAATTCTGACAGCCTCTGTGTGTGTTCAAATGTAGTTCACTGCAGGTATGTGACTACCTGTCACATTGCAGCAGTGTTGCTTATGACATGTCATTTTCTCCCTGGACCTTTAAGTATTTCCGTCAGCCTGTGCTACTGCGTGACACAAAAAGCCCTGAAATTGTCCCTCTTTTCTTAATGAATATAGTCTCTCATTGTGTGCAGTAAGATGCTTGATGCTGCCCTACATAAACCAACAACAAAGCACGAAGATAAACACACTCCGCAGGGACACAAACACCCACGAGAGTTGTTAGGTGGCTCAAACCATGAAAACAAACCCACAGCCTCAGGGGGAAAATCCTGAAAAGGGAGATTAAAGCGGCCTGAAAGATAACAGAAAGGAGCTATACCTCACACAGATATTCAAGACCACGCCGTACATGCCTTTATAACATTATCTATTCATAGTGGAGAATTTATGAGATTAACTTCAGCTCTTCTCTCACTGAGCGCAGAGCTGGACAGAAACTGGCTTTACACCACAGTGACAGACGCCTCAACTCTTCTCCTCTGAATGAGATGAGTGTGTGTGGCTTCTTTTTTTAATTCAATGTGTGTATGAAGGGCGTCTTTTTGCCTCTTGTTTCATGACCATCTGTCAAATGACAGACTAAGCAAACTGCTGCCAAAGTGATGGAGCACAAGAGAAAGAGACAAAGTGAGGACATCAAGTGTGAAAGACAGACAGAAAGAACAAAAGACAGACACATGGAGGAAGAGAAAAGATGCAGGAGGGGAGTAAAAGTATACATACAGAGCAGCTAAGCTAACTAGCTGCTGGCTGTAGCTTCCTATGTACAGTACAGACATGAGAGTGATATCAATCCTCTCATTTACCACACTGTAACAACCCGAAACAGACCTGTGCATGCATGTCATAATTCCCTCATATGATCCCATCTGGAGTTGGGAAGTTGTTCTTTGGAGTTCTGTGTGTTTATGAGACTGTAGTCGTTATATGAGAACGAGATGGATGCTAATAAGAGGCTTCGTTGTACATTATCGCTCATTGATATCTGTTCCTATTTTTTCCGCCACACCACATGAATACAGCACCAATTGCAAGGTTAACAAAAGTGATATGAGTGATTTGGATCTGCTCCTAAATGTAATGGCTTCTTCCTTTGCCCTTGATACACCTGTTTACCAATTTCTATGAAAATCGGGCCAGTAGTCTTTCGGTTGATGTCTCCCGTGTTTAGATGTCCTTTTGTGTGTGCACAGTTTTAATCAATCTTGTTTGTGTTTGGGGCCCAGGCAGATAAAAGCTGGGGCCATTATCACTAAGAGGTTTTCAAAGCTATTCATGCGAGTTATAAAAATAGCCCTCCAAACATCTGCTCTACACTTACCCTCTTCAATGATGTTTCAATCAGCGAGAAGTCATATTTATAGCAACCATTTGTTGATCAATCATGCGCAGAGCATTGTTCTCATCAGCTCCCAATGCTTTCTTTCCGGGTGCTATCTGTGATGGACTGCATTTCCCATAAATCGCAAGGGGATTAGATGGGAAGGGAGCAGCACAGATGCAGCTTGAGAAGTGTACTTCAATTACTTTTTTTTAACCACATTTTACTATTTTCCCCACAATTTTTAGTTCCCATTTTATCTCAAAACTATCTATATATGAATTACTACAGTTAAAAGAGTAGGATAAAGTGATTGCTGATTTGATCCCAGCACTGGCTCTTCAAAAGTGTGTTGGGGGGGTCACAAGCCTGGCAAAGGCATGGGAGACATGCAACATAATGTTCAAAGAATATAAAACATTTTTAAAGTTTTATTTCTAGTTATCTATTTATCTACAATGTCCCTGGTGAATGGTCAACACAGCTGATTGTTCAGCCAGCTGTCTTTCATTTAAATCTTCTTGTGAGTTAGTTGTAAATAGAGAACAGCTGCTTGAACTATCGTACCTATCAAAGGTCCTTCAGTAGACTGTCAGCAGGTTGTGTTACATATTTAATAACATGTGGTACTATAACACACTTCGCTGAGTCACAAACGATGGTATGATCCCCCATGAGACACATATTCCCAATGCACCTTGTAGCCCTCATGTTAAAATGCTCATAATAGCCTGAATAATATTGGCATATCCCACATGTCTCAATCACAAAATGTTGCTATGGAATTAGGCCTAATTCGGAAGATGCTGTTTACATAACAGCTGTTTACATTTTTCTAATTTGGAATATTTTCTTATTTGGAATAAAAGTGTAATATTAGTGTGAACGTAGTCAGTGTGGGAAACTTGAATGAAATGGAGCCATTGTTAATATCATCAGTATCACCAGTGCTGTTTGTGCTGGTTCCATGACACACTGACACACCTACATGGGCAGTTTGTAACGTTATAACTTCCACATGTGCTTTACTTATAGGATTTTAAGGAAAGGTCTGTTAAGCAATGCCACTTTTGCAACACTGAGTTAAGGACTGCGCCATATAATATTGCGCCATTTCATATTTAAAACATTTGCCCCATTGTAAAAGCAGAAATGAAACCCTTATAATTTTACGGCTTTCTTTCTTCAGGGCAGCAGGCCTGGTTTTATAAAGTGCTTTTGGAAAGTGCATGCATTAAGGAACAGAGCTGTTGTCTTTGTGAACTTGCCAAGGTCTACTTTGTATATGAATCTGCACATGAGATGTATACTCTGGGGTCTTTTCTCATGAAACACAGACTGACACTGATTCAAGATAAAACTATTAAAGTATCGAACAAAGAACTGAACTGTGGATCGTGAGACAGACATGCATGATAAGAAACAGGGGGAGCTTAATGAGGCTCAGAAAATATTAAAGACATGACAGATGTAATCAACTTGATGGATACTCACGCTAATTAGCTGCTTAAGGGTCTTAAAATCGTGTTAGCGATATACTTCCAATCTGCAAAATGTATTTTTTTTCCTCCAAAGTTGCCAGCGCATTTAAATGTGAGTATACTTGCTTCACGGTAAGTGACAGTCTAGAGCAGTGAAAAGTGAAGATTGAAGGGCAAAAAGGTTTCTTCTGGTTTATAATCTGATCAGCAGTAAAGGTGAGCCTTTTTTATCACCAGCTCAAAAAAGAAGCCCATGAAACCTTTCAGTTTGAGGAGTTGAACATAAAGTGTCAGAGAGACAAAGCAGCCCCCGTAGCAAAAGTCTGAAGCCAATTTGGAGCTTTGTTTCACTTGAAAACGTGTCCTGTTTTTCCCTCAGAGCCTGTCAAACTGTGATTCTGCCCAGCCTTCTTCCTACACTGAGTAATACCATCTGACTGTTCACTCACTCAGCTCAGGGTGTCCGCGGGGTCTTAAAAGGGATTTAAAGTTGATAAATCAATTTAGCGAAAATTAAAAAGTATTAAATGGCATTTTCCAAGGTGTTACATTTTGTAGCTTGTTTTCAATAAGTATATAAATTGTCCAAAGAGGTTGTATTCTACAGTCTGCCTGAATGTAATCATTGCGTAGGTGTGTAGTGTGATTCTGTGTAATTTATTTATGGCATCCCGTTGGATTGGACTTCAACTGAACAGGACATCGCACGCTCACTGCTTGATAGCGCGCGAAGGTACACAACATCGTTATGGGGAAATGCAAGTTTGCGTCCAAATGGTTGGAAGATAAGGAGGAAGGACCATCAATACTGTATATAGTAAATGTGAGGTAAAGTGTGTCGCCAATGTAACCGGTTAAAACTCGAAGT
The DNA here is from genome assembly GCF_949606895.1 of Notothenia rossii. Lineage (NCBI taxonomy): Eukaryota > Metazoa > Chordata > Actinopteri > Perciformes > Nototheniidae > Notothenia > Notothenia rossii. Next base: position 13,678,408 of record NC_136904.1, read on the forward strand.
GGCAATGAGGTCTTAAAATGTACGGAAAGGGTCTTAAAAAAGGTCTTAGGTATTACATTTGACTTCAGGATTCCTGCATATACCCTGCAGCTGTCATAAACATGAATAAATTGATTTGATGTAGGTTATATTTGTATGGAGGTTGTTTCAGTTTCAAATGGGTATAGTTTTAGAGTAGGATTGACGCGCTATTCACTGTAGATACATGTAAATGCATAAAAAGCATGATTTAAATAATGTGAAAATCTCTTTTCTACCCGTCAACGCTTCTCTCTGTATATTTAAACTGTTGAACACTGTTTGTGGTAGTCTCTGAATTCACCCTGACATTGGCTGTCCTGAAAGAAAACAGATCAATGGAGCATTGAGGAGAGGCTGAAGGTGAAAGGTAACTGCAGAGCAAATAATAAGTTTGGAAAATAGTTTTCTGAAGTGAAGGTCGACGGACAGGACAAAGAATGAGCGGCTCTAATCACTGTGACTCTGTGTATCGATCCAGTGGCTTTTAATGGACACACGGAGGGGTGTGTCATCGGTCCATTTGGAGAGGCTGAATGCTTGAAGTGTGTTTCTAAATGCACCGGTGGACTGGATGAATGAATGAACTGATTAATGAAAGGGAGGAAATGAAAAGAGGAGATAAAAGAGTGGCTGAATTAATGGATGACTTTGCCAAAAGCCTGGGCAATGCATTTAATATAAATGTTGTGATATAAGATTCACTGCACCTTTCTTTACAGTAATTTGTCATAGTCTTTACATATTTCCTTTTTTCCTGTATATTTATATTTTCTGTAAACATTACAATAGTTTTCGTGGTAAATATAAAATGTGTCTAATGTGTAAACTTACCTGTTAATCACTTGATTCTGATTTGAGACGAGTGATAAGATATCTGATCATGTTTAGGTAATATGCCATAAGTGTTGTCTATTCCTGATTTTAAAGGCTGCTCTTTGATTGGCTGTTGCCCCATTAGTCATTATATCCACAGTAATGCTGATTAAGGATTATGTTTTTTTTAAAGAAAATCACATAATGGAAAAATGTTCTGAAAACCTCAATGGTCCACCCTACAATATCATCAATGTAGTTGATCAAATGATTGAGATATTTGATCACCCCGCCTTACTTTGCTTATATCAAACCACTGCACACACTCAAAAAATCAGTTCAGTCTGATTATCTGGCTGTGGATGACTCAATGAGTGGATGAAACATGAATGAATTGGTTTATCATTCGCCAGAAGACAATTTTGATGTTCAACTTGATCCTGTTGCCTAAATGGATTTAACTCGAGTGGACTCAGCTGAGCTCTGGACTCATATGGTTTTGTTTATAATGAAGTGAGGAAACGGGGAATCATCTTAACAAGAAAAAACTGGTTTACATCGAGTTGTTTTTCTTATAGCGTGGTAATCTTCAGCAAACAGCGCATGATCCTTTAAAAGCAGATGTCTGTGTGTTCTGGATCATCTGCCTCTCACCTGCTAAATGCTTATTTATTATCAGACTAAATGTTGTGTATCCGGGCTAATCTGTGTGTTTGTTTTCAGGATGAATGGGGCTCCAGTGACTCGTCGAGTAAGAGCAAAGCTCAAATCTCTGACGACAAGACTAACGGCCTGGAAACTCTGCCGCCAGGTACGAAACTTCGCTACCCATCTTGCACTGCAACCACACAATGCCTAAACAAGCTAATGTATATTTCTTTTATAGCCAAAAAGGTCTTAAGTATATATTTGTTTGTCATATCTATAACCAGGATGTCTGACAAATATGTGCTTCAGGATCTGGAGAGATTTCTGTGTGTCATTGTTTCTGCTCATGATTATAGTAAAGGAAAAGGACAAATACATCCCAGCTGTAAAGCATGTGCTTGGCTGACACTGTACACCACAGTTATGTATCCAGAAAGACACATCATGTCCCCACAACCCAAACCATTTCCTTTTTGAAATGTGGTGACATAGTGGCTTAGTTTTATAGAGCATTTATATTTTCACCTTACCATGTTTAAATAACCACTGGGAACGAGAAGACAATTCAACATTCAATTCAGCTATTGAAAATAATTCAAGTATCTACTTTAATCTCGCCGCAAACCCAGCTATGCGTCTCCACCCAGGCTTTCAGAAACATTGTTCCAGAGTCCCACAGTCGCAGCATCTGAGCGACGATTTGTCATTCAGCTCTCGTCCGCGCCCCGACTCAAAGCCGCCCCTCCCTCACAACCCTCTGACTTGTTAAAGCTGAACACACACTCTCTTATCTGATCCAGCGGTGGAAATGGAATCCAATTTGAATGTTGAAGTGGAAGCATTTTAACTTCAGGGTGACTCGATTACAACGACACCAGGCAGCGAATCACAGCATCCCTCACAACGCATATACACACTTAAGACGAGAAGAAGGAAAGAAGTATAAAATAAATGAAAAAGTAGGAGACTGTAAAAGTGAATAAACCAAATGAATATAGTCCCCAGAATAAGTATACGTCTCTAGTTTCTAGTAGCCCTGCTTTAAACAATTCAATTGTGGCACCTAATAAAAACAATTATCCTCAAATCTTCCTTCTAAAACATTTATACTTAGCAATGTACCAAGTCAAATCTTATCAGAGAGAGGGGAGGGGATATGAAGCAAGCAAAGATATTTAGTTTAAAATAATAGAAACATATAACAATATATCTTAATGTATTTGTTGATTCGATTTTGTGTGAATAATCTGAATATGCAAGTCATTTATGTCATAAACACATATCGTGAAGTGAAAAAGAGCCTACTTTATTTGCCTCCGACATGTACAGAAGCAAACTATAAAGTAGCATAAAAGCTTAATTACTTTCCACTGCTGCCCGCTGGTAACCGTGGGTTGGAAACTGGACAGTACTAAAGGATGTGTAACAAAAGAAAATGTCAGCCGCTGAGGATGGAAGATTTTGGTGATGAGACTATAAACTATTTCAATTTAAACTGACCACTCCTTTCTCTGATACAAAAACACAAAATCAAAGCACCAGCTGGGAGTGGATACCTGAACCTGCTTAAGAGAGTATTTGAAAATCGATTTTTATTAATCTCACTGAGAAATCAAAAAGTTCATCTGCTTTATTTGGTTTAGCAACCAAAGAAAAGGAGGTTTGAACAAGTGTGTGATATAGACTTTGGAAGCCTGATTTTAAATACTCGCAAAGTGAGAAGTTGAAACATTAATTTCACTGCATTAATTACTTGCTGCCACTAAACGGAGATATCAGCAAGGACATCTCACACTCGCGTACCACAGTGTCTCCGAGGCGCCGCTGACAGTCGCAGGCGAATCAGCATTGTGATTTTCAGCGAATTAGCATGCCAGACACATTCACGTGCTGTCAGCAGAGACGCTTGCACACACACTCTCCTGCTCGTCAGGCTCCACATCCCACTGTCTGTCTGTCTGTCTGCCTGTCTGTCATACACACAGGCATCCATACTGAGGGGTAGTGTAATCTCACGCTGCCATATGCTAAACACAAGTCATTAGCATAGCAGCTGCACCCGGCTAATTAGTTGCATTATTATTCGTGTGTGTCTGTGTCTCAGTAGTCTGAGATAAACTGTGAAATTAAACATGAGAACTTTCTCTGTTTGGCATGCAATGATCTTCTTAATCTGGTCGGACACAATGTGCTCCGTTTGGATGTGTGTAAGGGGGTAAAGATGTTTTCCAAACTTTTATTTTTAGGCCCCAGTATATTACTTAACTCACTAGGATTTAATTAGTGCAGTGCATAATACATTTGTTATTTTCTAGCTTTGCCACACCATTTCTGGCCTTGTCTTCTGAAAGCTGCACAGCTTCTCATATAAGCATCACAAGTCTCATGTCAGCTTTGCTCACTGCCGTGCTGCCGCCTGTCAGGCAGCAGCTTGAAGCGGCGAGGTTTCCTTCCTGTCAGTCGAGAAGGATTCATTCACCAGGCTGGCTGCTGCCTACGCTTCGTATTCTGTCTGATGTATAATCCCAATTATTCCTGAGACACATTTTTTGCCTTTTTGGGAAGGTTAAAACTTCATGTTTGGTGGCAGCTTTTATTTGTGGATACGCTCTGCTTATGTAATGTGTATTTACCAAAGATTTGCATTGTGAATGTATTTGTTATTGAAACGATGAGGAACAGTTTGTTCTTGGGTTGTTCACTGTCAAAGTACAAACATGTGCCACCGGGTTCGAACCCGGCCTAGGACCACATGCAGAGTGTCATTCCCCCTGTCTTCTCCTTGTATCACCGTCACTATAATAAAGACACTAGTTGTTCTTTATTCACAACAGCCTTTATATTAATTCATGATTGAAATGTATAAATCAATCCTGTAACCTGTCAGTTTTTCCCAAAATCCATCTTCTGCTGGATTTGTCTTTTGAATTATCTGGAATCTTTCTTTACCATTTTTTAATCATTCCACTCTCCATCTTAGTTAAACCTCAAATGTGAAGAAGAACACAAACAAGACAACAATTGCTCCAACTTCTTTAGACATGTATTAATACTAGATCATGTCTTCAGTGTGACAGTGTGTCTTCGGCTCATCCTCCCCCCCGGCCCCAGTCAACCATGGTGTCCCCCAAGGCTCCGTGCTTGGTCCCCTACTTTTCACCATTTACATGCTCCCCCTTGGCCAGATCATACGTCACTTCGGTCTCAATTTCCACTGCTACGCTGATGACACTCAGCTCTATCTCAGCACCTCACCATCTGCCCAGCTCCCTCCACAGTCTCTGGTCAATTGTCTCCATGCCATAAAAACCTGGATGACAGCAAATCTACTCAAACTCAACAGTAAGAAGACTGAGCTCATGGTTGTGGCCCCCAAGGCACTGCTCCGGAAGGTTGGGGATCTCCTCCTCCACATTGACGGCTGTTCCATCTCCCCGTCTCCCGAAGTCCGTAACCTGGGTGTCATCCTTGACTCAACTCTCTCATTTCAGTCACATATCAAATCCGTCACCAAGTCTGCCTTCTATCACCTCAGGAACATCTCCCATCTACGACCATCACTCTCCGATTCCGTGGCCGAGACCCTCATCTATGCATTCGTCTCCTCCCGGTTGGACTACTGCAACGGAGTCCTGTTCGGGGTTCCCAGTAAAGCCCTGGACAGGCTCCAGTATGTGCAGAACTCGGCTGCCAGGGTGCTCACTCACACCAAGCCCTGGCAGCACATCACCCCCACCCTCATCCACCTCCACTGGCTCCCAGTCAAGCACCGTATCACATATAAACTCCTTCTTCTGACCTACAAATGCCTCCATGCCCTCGCCCCCCAATACCTGTCTGACCTTCTCCGCCACCACACTCCATCCCGGAGGCTCCGATCGTCTGGACAGGATCTCCTCTCTACCCCCCGCACCAGGTTGCGGACTTTCGGTGACAGAGCTTTCAGTGTAGCATCCCCCACCCTCTGGAACTCTCTCCCCCCCGAAATCCGCAGCGCCCCAACCTTGGACACTTTCAAAAAAGCCCTCAAAACGCACCTTTTCACCAAGGCTTTCCCCACTATATAGTTAGTTTGATAGGTTTATTTTTATTTTTCCGCTACTTGCTTGCCCCCCCCCCCTCCCTGACCTGTCTGCCTCTTTTCCCCTACTCCCCCCCCCCTGCCCGACTTGTGAAGCGACCTTGGGTTTCGTGAAAGGCGCTATATAAATATTATGTATTATTATTATTATTATTATTATTATTATTAATGTTTATGTGTTTGTGTTTCCAGGTAAGGTGCACTGGCAGGACTTTGACCAGGATCTGTACGTTGGAGCCACAGTGGTGCGAGCGGGTCAGGATCCGTACGCCAGGAACAAGTTCAACCAGGTGGAGAGCGACAAACTCCGTATGGACAGAGCCGTGCCCGACACCAGACATGACCAGTACGTATCTCTACCCTTACACAAACTGTCTCTCTCTCTCTGTGTCAGGGCTGGGAAATATATTGATGTTATTTTGATATTGTGATACGAGACTAGATATCGCCTCATATTTTGGATATTAAAAAATATATTTTACTGATTTGAAAGGCTGCATTACAGTAATGTGTGAGTGATTTGCTTTACGTAATTTACCAGATTTGAATTTTTTTTGTCTTTACCCAGAATAAATCCACATTACTGGCAGTTATTTATCTTTTATGTATTTTGTAAAATCATGAAAATCACCGGTCCACCATACAATATAGTCACAATATCACTATTGAGTTATTTGCCTTCTGACCAACCTAACCACACTCACCAAAGTGTGATCTTGTGTGTACATGCGGTCCTTTGCTGTCTGTCTCTTTGACTAATTAGTACCAGACTGGAAGGTCTCTTGGAAACTCCCTCTATTGTGTTGTATCAGACGTTATCAGGAAGTAGCTGCATATCAGACCCGCACTGTCTGCTCCATTCATAACGCAAACCTCCGGAAACCGCTGACGATTGTTCTGCTTGTTAAACAAACCACGAGACAGAAATAACCCATAGAGCCATATGTATAGGATCACTTCAAACTTTATTGTGTTTAAGTTGGCTTCATTATTATGTCTGCCAAATTGTCTGGTTGTACACAAGATAAACGTCCTATATTAATCCATGATGCTGCTTCAGTCCTTGTAAAACTTAAGTCAAAACTGTTCAGCTTTAAAGCTCCCTGATAAGTTAAACACATGGTTTCTGAAATGTTAAGAGTATGATTCATGCCACATGCCACAGCTCCTACTTTGACCGGTTTATCTTGTGTTTCTACATTGTTATCTTTAATCAATCATAAATACATTGGAAGAATGTCAAAAATGGTTGTAAGTGTGTAGAGTGTCAGCAGTGTGTCTCTTTAAGAATTATTTTTAAATTACTCCTTGAGAGAACACCTTGTATTTTCTTCTTACCAAGCAGAAGGGCCAACAACTGCAGTCCCTCAGATAGTCACTTGAAACTTTAATAAGGGAGCCCTGCGTGAACATTCTGTAAAAACAGTCAGATTTTAACCATGGAAAATAAGATGTTTACTGCCTAATGGCGTCCAAAGTTAATTCCACCAAATATGAGCTTTGCAGCAGCTTGTGTTTAATATTTTATACAGTCTTACTCCATACATTGTTATTTCCTTCTATGGAATTGAACCACTCCTGATTTTTTTAAGTTATAGAAAGTGACTGAATTTTGGTGTGTGTGTCATTTTGTCATCTCACCTGTTGATCCAGACCCTCCAAAACACACTCAGCCACTCGGCCGGGCTTTTGTTCTCTGGCTTTGCCTCAACCTGCTCTAAAGTGAGAAAAAACATTTCTATTCAGAACCAAGGCTATTTTTCAACTTGTTTAAATGTGTTCCTTCATTAAATTATTAAACGCATAAATGCTGATCACAATATGCCCTGACGCAAGAAACTATATTTTTACTAATATTTGGCCTTGAATGGAGCAGAAAACCTAGCGTTGTAGTGCTCAGTGAGTTTTAAGTTAAGCTGTAAATCAATGTTGAACACAATAAGTGAACATACAACACGTTGCTCGTTACAGTATCGTTTTCAGTCACTGGTTTAATTCTTGCAGATCTATCTCGATGCACACTGTGTGATATAAAGTCTATTTTTATAAAGGCAGTTGTCTGGCCTCACTGATATATTGAGCCAAATCAGACGGCTAGACCCATTAGCCTACTAAAAGATCCGGACGTGTCTCATATTGGTGTGGCCCTGATGTGTCCCCTGCACAGCACGCAGCAGCACTGATTGTTGAATGTTCTCCAGAACAAAAACAGCCTATTCAGTGCTTTTCAACACAAGATCAAAGTATCTTTATTCTAAAGCTTTTAAACACCAGGAGTTCAAACATACAGGAGGTATGTCGATACAACATGGATGTTGCTGCAGTTCAACATTCTATAAAGTTTAAAAGCCTGTTCTCTATACTGGCCTCTTTTTTTGCATCTCTTTTTAAATCATTTTGTTTCTATTCCTCATTGTTTTGGGTAACAGTGTGTTACTTTGGTCTTTCTATTCTTAATTTCAGTCCGTGGTTGTTCTGCCCCTTTTGTATATGTGTTGTGTTTGTTTGTAGTCAGTTTGGCTGTGTCTATTTGTGATTATTCAACCTCTGCCTAGTCGTTGTTAGCTTTCTGGGGTCATTTAGAAGTTGTATTGCACCCACTTTTAGTCTTCGTGAGTCTTTTTGTAGATATTTCAATTTATTTCTATGTCATTTTAAGCCTCCTGCTTTTTGTGTGTCTCTTTAATTGACATTTTATAGTTGAATGTGGGGGGCGGCCTGAAACACTCAATAATCCATCAATAGATACAGGGACTAAAGAACGGTACACACCATGCTCACAGACGTTCAATACCAATGTGTACTGTCGTTCTATATGTACTGTACTGGTTTGTGTTTCAGCCTCCAAGGCCAACCTCTCTTAGTTTTTTTTAATTGGAGCCGAAGGTTAATTTTCTAGAACTGGATTCTTTCTCCGCACCCAGAGATCTGTCTGTGTTATGTTTATATATACAAGGACAAGACATCGTGATTTCTTTGTCCTCCACGTGGCTCTTTGTCTCATGTAGCATCCTCTCACTCACGCACGCACGCACGCACGCACACACCATCTCATGGGAATTGGTTGGGTACTGAATCCTATTTATTGTGTTCATGTATTTAGGAGCGGTTCCAGCTCACAGCTTTGTTCACACATTCAGCTGTGTGTGTAGGAGTGGATGTGTACATTTGTACACATGTAGGCAATTATGCTGTTCGATGTCCATCCTTTTAAACACATTTTGATGATTTGTGTGTGTGTGTGTGTGTGTGTGTGTGTGTGTGTGTGTGTGTGTGTGTGTGTGTGTGTGTGTGTGTGTGTGTGTGTGTGTGTGTGTGTGTGTGTGTGTGTGTGTGTGTGTGTGTGTGTGTGTGTGTGTGTGTGTGTGTGTGTGTGTGTGTGTGTGTAGTTGTAGACATAAACAATGGAAGACTGAACTGCCTGCCTCCAGCGTCGTCATCACTTTCCACAATGAAGCTCGCTCTGCTCTGCTGAGGACTGTGGTCAGGTAGGTGATGATTTGTGTGTGTGTCCCAAGTTTTTTTCTTTCTTAATATATATTTTACCTTCATATAAACTCCCTCTCCTTCTCTGATTAGTGTCCTGAAGAAAAGTCCTGTTCACTTGGTCAAAGAAATCATTCTTGTTGACGACTACAGTGATAACCGTGAGTTACGCACACAGACAGATTACACAAACAAACCCAGTGAGATCAATGTTAGAAACAGAAATACTTTATTGATCCCTGAGGTTTACGTTAAAGTTTCCATTCAAGAATATAGATGTGTATAAATATAAAGAAATTATACAAAAATAGAAATTAATATTATTAAAGGTTATGCCTTATATTACAATATATATATATATCTCAGTCTGTACACACAAACTGAAAGATTGACAATAAAGTTGACTTTGACTCCTGACTTGAATATACAATTATAAGTAATGTGGTTCTAAAAAAATATATAACATACATTATATGTATTTTTGAAATATTTTCAAAGTATACAGCAATATATAGTACGTACTAATAATATTTGAAATGGGATCTATGATTAAGTGTGTTAAAATATTAAAGAATAATTGAGTTGAAATGCAGTATTAGTGCTAAAGTCACCCAGATTATTGCACAGTAAAATAATTATTGCACAAAGTGATTGTACGGTTAAGTCAGCATCGCACAGCAACTATACATAAATAATGGAGTACTAGCTGCTGAAAGGGGAAAAAATTGCAATGTCTGCTCTGTGTGTGTTTCAGCGGAGGATGGAGCGCTTCTGGGGAAAATAGAAAAAATACGCGTATTGAGAAACGACCGCAGAGAAGGTAGTGAAGAGAATAAATGAACGTTTTATTTCATTACAAGGAACATTAACTAATGAGGCTCCACCTTTTGTTTATCGGTGGGGTTGAAATCATTCTAAATGTGTTTTTATTGACTGGTGTTTCCCTCAGGACTGATGCGTTCGAGGGTCCGTGGAGCAGACGCCGCCGTGGCTCCAGTCCTCACCTTCTTAGACTCTCACTGTGAATGTAACGACCACTGGCTGGAGCCGCTGCTGGAGAGAGTGGCCGAGGTACACACACACACACACACACACACACACACACACACACACACACACACACACACACACACACACACACACACACACACACACACCCACCCTCCTTTATAAATGTTAAGTTTATTATCGTTCATATAAACAAAGTAAAAGATTACTTAATCCAGTTAAAAAAAACAATGATGGGACAATAGACGACAGACAATAGATGTGTTTTGTTTTGCCAAGAAAGAAACTTAAATATTGGTTTATTTCAAAGGTGAAACAGTGAGATACTATGAGTCGTTACAGTCCACACGCATCCTCGCAATCAAGCATCTTTCCTTCTCTAAACATGCTCGCCAGGCATCATTCAAAAGTGAAAGTGAGGATAAAATACATTAGTCCTCAACTTACATATTTGAGTAAAGCATCAAAAAGCATGAATTATTCTTAATCAACAGGGTCAGTGAACTTTTCTTTGATTGCAAGAATCAAACTAAATCAAAAAAAAAAAAAACACCAACCCAACAAATCAAAATCACTCAGTTTTAATTACGTGCTGTATCTCAGTGCTCAGAACTGATGTTGATAATGTTATCCTACGAAGCCCCCAAGTTCTGTCAGGTGATATCATTTTATCTTCTGCACACATTAATTAACTTGCAAGATAACACAAATATGACCCTATGGGACTCTAGGGGCTCCGTTATATTCATTTTTGTAGGGGAATTAGCTTTTTCACATAGAGGTCAGAGATCAGCAGCATCCTGCAGCCGTCAGTCAGTCAGTGTCTTGTTAACATTCATTTGAAAAACAAGGAGCGCATGACTTCAATAACACAGGAATGTTTGGACTCTCAGAGTAAAAGTACCATCTCACAGCTCCAAAAATTCACATTCCCCTTTTTTCTGATCTTACATGTTTATTCAGTTTAGATTAAAATCTCATGCTAATGTCAAAAGGTATATATATGTATATAATAAGCCAGTGAGACGGTAAATGAAATACTGATGTTGATCTTTACTTGGTTTATGCTGTAAAAAAAGAAAGAGTAACCCTTTTCAGAATGTGACCCCTCTGTAAATTGGCAGAATATCATTATCTCTTATCATCTCGATAATAGACGATGATAGTTTTATTTCAAGACTCAATACAGTTTTCCACAATATTTATTTGATCTTGAAAAAGAACCCTACAATAAACATCCTCAAACAGAATAAACCTTAACTCAATTACAGCTGAACAGTGTGTTGCTATTAAGTCTTTTAGTAATGACTTCAGAGTTTCTTGGTGAATAGTAATCTCAGTCTGAAGTGGGACTCTGTGGGTAATACAGAGGTTGTTTAAATATTTATCTGATATGACTGAATAAAGTCTGATCTGCTTTTGATCCTCCCAAACGCTGTGTTTTGTCGTTCCCTAGTTAATAAACACGTGGAGCCAAATCAAAAACAATTTGCTCTCAGAGTAATTGACTTTGCTTATCTTTGCTTTAGTTGCACTTCTAAATGATGAATCACTCGAAATAAAAGGCAAGAATGCCATGTGTGGGTGAAGCCTCATGAATCATATCAAAAGGTTTCAACACAAAATAAATAAACTCTCTCTCTGCACCTTGAGGCTTGTTTCTGGGAATTGTCATTTTTGCCACTTGAGAAACCCTCTTTTCTCTAAACTCCTGTGTGATGTGGCTCTGTGGGAGTGACCTAAAGTCGAGAAGACAGAGCTGCTCTCCTTGCAGTTCTCTGATACACTAAATATAGAAAGAAAAACCAAACATATGAGTCATATTTACTTTTGAACTACACAAAACCTGGTAGACTTGGACTTTATTTATTTATTAACAAGACACATTTCCTGTCATTCTCATTGTAAGTTTGTTCAGAGCTGAAAAGGTTTCACGGATTTATTTTTCTTCATACTTCCTTCTCAGGACAAAAGCAGAGTCGTTTCTCCAATCATCGATGTCATCAACATGGACAACTTCCAGTACGTAGGAGCCTCGGCTGATCTGAAAGGAGGTACGGTACACATGCAGAGAGTCACACATACACACACACACACACACACACACACACACACACACACACACACACACACACACACACACACAGAGACACACACACACACACTCAGACACACACTCAGACACACACTCAGACACAGACACAGACGATGTCCCTTGATGTTCGGTACTAGCAGCATCACTACCTGTTGAGGTCTTGGCATCCTGTGTGCTTCTTCATAAACAGTTTTCAGACTGTCTCACACACGACAAACGCTTCTGCTAATTATACACCTAGCATGTTTAGTTTAACTCCTCCTGGAAATAAACTGTTTTCCACACTGCATACTAAAATATGAGTGTGTAATATATTTATGTTGGTAAAGTTGGTGGAAAGATATTTAAAATCCACATTTAAATTTGTAAAAATGTCTATACCTATATATATTTTGTTAAATTGTGAACTACACATTTTGAGAAATACGTCATTTTTACGCCCTCTTTAATTTGGTTGCTAGTAATGTTAATGTTTAGCATGTGTCAATGTTGTGGTTGGTTGTCAGAAGCCGACAGAAATGTACCTTTAATCAAATTTCAAGCCATATTTTTATGATACAGTTCATAGGTAATGTACTTTGCCGATTGAAAGACTTTAAATAATGTGCTTTATTTGACTGTCATATCCCAGCATGTGCATCCTATAATAGTATATAGTTTAAAATCAGGACAAAACTATACATTGTCGAGTTTAAGAGGTGTCTCTCTCTGTGCTGACACATGAACACATACAGTACAGACATGTGATATCATGCAACTGCTGCTGTATCCAGTCAACTGACCTGAACCGGCTAGATCTAATGATATAACAGCTGTGTGCTACTTTATCTCAAATAATAGTGTTGTCCTTTTGCCGTGTGTGTGTGTGTGTGTGTGTGTGTGTGTGTGTGTGTGTGTGTGTGTGTGTGTGTGTGTGTGTGTGTGTGTGTGTGTGTGTGTGTGTGTGTGTGTGTGTGTGTGTGTGTGTGTGTGTGTGTGTGTGTGTGTGTGTGTGTGTGTGTGTGTGTGTGTGTGTGTGTGTGTGTGTGTGTGTGTGTGTGTGTGTGTGTGTGTGTGTGTGTGTGTGTGTGTGTGTGTGTGTGTGTGTGTGTGTGTGTGTGTGTGTGTGTGTGTGTGTGTGTGTGTGTGTGTGTGTGTGTGTGTGTGTGTGTGTGTGTGTCGGCAGGTTTCGACTGGAATTTGGTGTTTAAATGGGACTACATGACTCTGGAGCAGAGACGAGCCAGACAAGGCAACCCCATTGCCCCCATAAAGTAAGACGGACACTATCACACAGACATCGAGGGGTTTAAATGGCAGACTCACTTTGTCTGCCAGCTTCCACCCCACTTCTAATCTCTCTTCTCCATCCTCCTGCCCTCTGCCCCTGCAGGACTCCAATGATAGCAGGAGGTCTTTTCGTCATGGATAAGGACTACTTTGAGCTGCTGGGAAAGTACGACATGATGATGGACGTGTGGGGAGGAGAAAACCTTGGTGAGTGTTGCTAAAGTGCCAATGTAAATTCAATACACAGTGGAGCGTGTAGACTGTAGAATCACAGGCAATGGTGATTAGGAAATCTAATGTATGATTCTGTAATGAATTTTAGAGTGACGGAAAATATAGGTTATATGATATATAACCATGTATGAAAATGCATTTATCTCAAAAAGAGAAGATGCTATATGCCAGATTATGGCTAAAATGTCATTCCCATCTGCAGTCCGTGGACAGGTACACACATAACAATCAAACTAGATTAAGAATAAAACATTATAGAAATGAAATATTACTAGGTGAATGAAAGGAGCAATAACACATAATGGAGTGTAATTAAAAGTGGCAGGTAGAGCAAGAAAACTATCACTGTCAGTGTTTAGCATGAATGAACTTCTCTGTTGTAATGTGTTGTTGATGACTGTCTCGCTCCCTGACTTTCTGCCTCTGGTGATGAAAGACATGTCAGGAGTTTTGCCAGAAGCAGTAAATAGTTTGACATTTTTTGTAAATGCAGATTAGGAGATTGATACCAGAGATCACATGTCTGTAAGCTAATATGAATCTGCAGCGTTGCAGCTCATAGAGAATTGGGGGCTAGAAAAACGGGCTAGTCAGTTTTGTGCTTTAAAAAAAGTCAGTTAACATTTTAAAGTCAAACCATAGTTCCTCAAATGTTCTGTTCATTGTAAATTATACACTTTCCGGTTGAAAGACAACATTTCTGCTCTCTTTTGGTTCTAAAGTAGCTTCATAGATATGTCTCGCTACATGAGCTTATCTTGGGTTTGCATACTAAGAACGTGATAAAGAGCACAGAAAATCCTTTTTTAATTTGAAGGTAATTTCAGACTGCAGGGAATCTTAGAAATTAGAGTGTCAATGTGATAATGATTGTATTAGGTATTGAGAGAAATAACCATAATGCCCACAATACAGATCATTTGTAACCATTACAATGAGATGACAACAACTGCATCTCCCCGTGGCCTTTGTCTTTGTCATTCTTCTCTCAAGACGGCACAATGATTCAGAGCGGCTTTGAGAATTCAGATTCTGGTTTCCTTGAGATCACGCTCAAAGAACATTTAATCAGACGCAGACAATGTTTGAGCGGGAATCTGACAAACTCAACACTCTGCAAACATTAATGAGGTGCAGACAACACAACAACGCTGCTTACATGCTGTTCATTAAAATAACGTGGAAACAGTTGGTTGGAACACATGTTTGACGTGTGTGTGTTTTGACGTGTGTGTTTGTTTGTGTGTGTGTGTTTTGACGTTTGTGTGTGTGTGTTTCAGAGATCTCATTTCGGGTGTGGCAGTGTGGTGGCAGTCTTGAGATCATCCCCTGCAGCAGAGTTGGGCACGTCTTCAGAAAACAACATCCATACACCTTCCCCGGAGGCAGTGGGACTGTGTTTGCAAAGTAACACACACACACACACACACACACACACACACACACACACACACACACACACACACACACACACACACACACACACACACACACACACACACACACACACACACGATGGAGGTTAATGAACATTAATTAACCACCAAGGCTCAAGCCAAAGTTAAATTCTTTCATTAGATGACTGAACAACAATTAATCCCATTCACACCCTCGCATTGCTGCCAGTTCTCAAGCATACACTGGATTCATTTTGCCGTCCTTTAATGAGCCATAAGGTCTTCATTACGCTTTGTATAATTATGTTGTGTAGATTTGTGCATTGGGTTGGAATGAGAGGTATGTTTATGATGAATGCTTGTGTCCTGTATTAGTGATATTAGCGAGACAGTGATCTGTAGGAAAAAGAAAAAAGGTCATGACCCCTGCTAGTCTTTGGATAATTATTGGGCAGCTCAGCAGGTAATGTGAGATGTCTACTAATCGCTGGCTTGGTTGATTGAATGACAAAAATGTTAATTTCCAAATATGTCAAACTATTTGATATGCCTGGAGGGTAAACTCTGAGGAATATCGTGTGAAGTGTTCAGAAAAGCTCCAGAACAGTTACTAAAAGGACCTTTTCTCAACAAGCTGCACCATAATATTACAATATTCATAATAACCTCACATGGCATCTATTCCAATCTAATTGCAGTTAGTGGATATAGCACAGCTCTACCAATGTTTCATTTCTGGTTTGGAATATATATTGTAATCATCGTTTTCATGGATATTATTTATTCATTTGGGTTGATAACATTCGCCCCAAACAACTCTTTCTAGACCTCTCTTTATGCTCACATTAGTTTTCCTGTAAACACTGAAACATACATAATGGATTTGTATTCCAGCTTTGAGACTCAAACCAGTGTTGGATAATTAAAACCAAGCACCAGCAATTAAAAAACAATTAAAAAGTAATCACATGGAAAATTGGTTACAGACTAGAAAGGAATGTTCTTCTTAAATATAGCAGAGCTGTTCTTGCATGCGATTCCCTTTAGAGCTTTGATAAATATGACAACATTATCGGTGAGCATCAGTAATGGGAAACATGATACAAGGGAAGATATGCATCTCTCCTTTATTACAGTCTCCAACCTCAAGTAACAACCCTTGGAAACGAGCCAGACAAACCCACTGATAAAGAACTTTAACAAAAAGATAACAGGGAATGTATAGTAGCTGTGGTTTCTCTGGTGTGCCCAATGAAGTACGTATCACTGTGGAAAACACAAGTAATGAAGGGCATAATAGATCAACTATGCAGAGTGTTTTTGGGCTAGTCTTAAAGGGATAGTTCGGAGGTTTTGAAATGGGGTTGTTTGAGGTACCAAAGTTAGCTAGTTTGGAGTAACAGACAGGATTAACAGCACAGAGGTAAAAGGTTGTCCTGCAATTTGCTCGACTGCTGCTGCCTCGATTGGTTCGTTGTTTGTCTGATTCTGAACTTACCCTTTAAAACAGTGTTTCTCAAACTTTTTCATACCAAGGACCACTTAACCAATAAAAAAACACTCGCGGACCACCTAACTCCACAAATATATCCAAAAACACATCGTTTTTCTAGAACAGATTACAAATCGCCTGAAAATGGTACAAACAGGTGACGAAGGTGTTGCGCTGGGCTATATCGTGCAATCGAAAGCGAAACTTAAGCTCGCTCCATTGCGGAGATATTCCCGCGAGAGTGCGGAGAACTTAAATTAACTTATTTATTTAAAATGTGAAATGTTACCAATATACTCACGGACCACTAGGGGGCGCTCATGGATCACCAGTGGTCCGCGGACCACACTTTGAGAAGCCGTGCTTTAAAAAAACTAAAGAAACACAATAACACAAAGTAACTAACCAACTGTGACGGCAATAGACTTACATCTCCCGTGTTCTGTGGTGTGAAATCACAGTGTTTGTCAATGGAGTTACGAGTTTAGCTCCCCAATTAGAAAGGGTCTGACGTTAGAGTGGTGAAAATATTTTAAATATAGCAGAAAGCTAAACTGATATTGTTTTTTTAGGTGGCTTACACTGTTTAACTCCTGCCCGTCCACAACAGTAAATTGCTTCGCTGATATGTCTGTCTGTCTTTTTCTCCAAAATTGAGCATGCAGAATGTTCCCTTTTTAAGTCTAAGATGCTGATGAAGTGATATTTGTGATGCCAGCCGCAGATGAAAATGACTAAATGTTTTCTGATGGCATGACCATAAGGAATGTTCTAGATAGAAGTGAATCAAACAGTGCTCAAGTGAAAAGCACTGACCTCGTAATAATGGTATAAAACTGTGGTATTCCTTATAAATTGTGAATGGATGTGGACCTGGATGAAATAGAAAGTGAAGACTGCAGTGGATCTGAAGGAACTCAACAGTTTCAGAGCTGACTATAACAAGCTGTCTCTGCCATCTCAGCCCAGAGGCTTTCTGTGGACCTCAACTCCACATTTCTCAAAGTAGTTGCATAACCTTTTCCAAACTTTGAAAATGATAAGTTATTTATTGCTGGTGTTCTCTTGTATCAGCCTCAACAATGCAGAGCAGCTTCACTGTACTGAGGCAGCTTCAGTTCAGCGTCTTGCCCTTCAATTTGGAATAACGCCCCAGACACCCGGTCCCTGGAGAGCCTCGAGACAGCGCCTGCCCAGATGGGTTTATAATTGTTCTGGGAGCAGCATTTCTATCTAAACTACAATATCTATGTGTACAATCATGAAAAGGAAAGACAGTCTTGACTCCGCATAGAGTTCCCTACGAGTCCTCTGTCCAAACTATGTTCCTGGGCTGCATGTTGATCAGGATGAATACACAGATTTCTGCATAATGCAAGCTAAGATGGTTGTTGTAAATTGTAACGGCAACAAATACAAAAACAATATGTGATTTCACCTCCACCATCTGAAATCTAATTCCCTGATCTTCCGATCTACAGCGGGGAAATGTACAGTGTTACAGCAAAAGTGGCATAGCAGGTAAAAAAAAAGCATGTAATAATACAACAAATGTAAGAAAGGCAGACATTAGCATTGAAATAGAGAGAAATAAGTAAACAACCATGGCTAAAACATTTGAGATAAATAGCATATTCAAGTATTACGATCATTTATGACAAGATGTTTTTACATAGAATGATAATAGAAACGTACAATCACAAACAGGGGTTTACTGTATATTGCACAATATGTCAACAGTCCGTATTGTGTGGTGGTCTACGAGGGGGCCGTGGTGGGTCTACACAGCCTGACTGCTACAGGAAGAATGTGGCTTTTAGAAAAAAGAGAAAACTCTTCTTCTCTGTTTCAATATGAGATATGAGACACATTTCCTGTCGAATAAACTGTAGCCAGTTGTTAATCCTGTTTTAGAGACGAAAGCAATGAAGGAAACTTTCCCTTAACTGGTGTCACCACAATGCCACTTTAAAGTTTCACAAGTACAAGGTGTGTTTGTGTCTGGTGCAGGATGTGTCTTTATTTCATGAATCATAGGACCTGTTTTCAGTCTCCACATCCATCATCATCAAATGTATTTTGACTCTCAGTTAGGGCCTGTTATGAAGTTAAGGCCTGTAACCAACAATTATCTTCCACATGCATTAATCTGACTATAACTTTGTTGAATTAACGTTTGGCCTAAATGACAATGTACTTAAACCAAAGGGGACGTCTTTGGATAGCTTGTTTTGTACGACAAGAGATGTTCAGTTTACTGTCACTAAAGATAGAAAAGCATTAAATCCCACAATTAAGAAGCTGGAAGAAAAAATGTTATTTGCTTAAAAAACTGGGAAATTTACCCATTAGTTTTTAATTACATATACTGCCAATCAATAGATTAAGCAAATAATTGTTTCAGCTCTAATGAATTTTAAACAGCTCAGTTAAACCAACAGTGTGTTCACAGTGCTGAGTGAATATCCTTTTCTAAATGAGGCACACGGACTGAAAAGCTGTTCTGGTTTTGGCTCAGTTTTGCCAGTGGCGAACCGTCGGGGCCTTCAAGGTATTCAGAGAATAGCCGGGAACACTCAAATAAAACAAACAAAAAATCGATTTGATTATATAAATAAAATGAATAAATGAGATTCGTATCTGTGTTGTTGATCTGTAATATTACAGTGTTACGTTGATTTGTTTGTCCTTCTCGGACCATGCACTACGCATTTCAGTGGTTTTGTGTTAGAAAAGAAAGCAACCAATCAGATCTGTTTCTGGGTCTCTGGGTAGAATATCCTTCAACCAAGGTATTCTATATCCTTGATCGAATGCCCTGGCCGTTGCACTGAATGAGAGCGTACCTTGTTTGGACTGACAGTTTGATCAACCAATCAGATATTGATTTGTAGCCAATGGGCGTATTCTTTCAGAGTTCCCCTCGGTTCCAGGGTACTCTAGAAGGCCCGGTAGTTCACTGGCTTGAGACAGAGGATCTAGATGAATGCGACGAAGCAATTCATGCCGTGTTATTGTTTTTAACGTTGAAATGACAAGTGCAACAGGCGAAGATGGTGTGTGTGTGTGTGTGTGTGTGTGTGTGTGTGTGTGTGTGTGTGTGTGTGTGTGTGTGTGTGTGTGTGTGTGTGTGTGTGTGTGTGTGTGTGTGTGTGTGTGTGTGTGTGTGTGTGTGTGTGTGTGTGTGTGTGTGTGTGTGTGTGTGTGTGTGTGTGTGTGTGTGTGTGTGTGTGTGTGTGTGTGTGTGTGTGTGTGTGTGTGTGTGTGTGTGTGTGTGTGTGTGTGTGTGTGTGTGTGTGTGTGTGTGTGTGTGAGTTTTGCCAACTCGGTAAACTTCATTGGAAACATTTGTATACGAGTGTTTACTTGCCTCAATGTAACTTTATTCTTGCCGTCTGGTTTATTTAACTATCTCTCTTTTCAACAATGAGCACATGCATGATTTAAACTATGACATATTCTTATATTCAGTATTTTTAGGGCAAAAACTTAAACCATAAATCTGCTCAGTATCAATGACTGTCACTATCAAAGAAATCCAGAGCTGTCTCGCTTTTATCTGAGGGGAAACCCAGGGAATTTTTAAACCACAGTTTTAGAAAGAATATGATCCAGTTGAGTTTTATTCTGACTCCTGCTGACACATGGTCGGACAGAACTGGGTTTTATTATGAACAGAAAATGGAAATCTGACCAATTGTCGTTTGATATCTTGTCAACACTTTGCTGCTTGACCGCACGCACGCACACACGCGCGCGCGCACGCGCGCACACACACACATTAAATCTATCTGCCCCCTTTCTTCAATCCTCTGTCTAATGTTCTTTTTCTATCACTCTCTGTTTTTATTTCCTCCTCCAACCTTATTTTCCTCCCTTGCGTTTTTTTGTCTCCCATCAAACCTCTCCCCATTTTCTCCTTGTCTGCCATCCGTCCCTCATTTTCTTGCCTCTCGTCTCTCTCAGGAACACGAGGAGAGCAGCAGAGGTGTGGATGGATGAGTATAAAAACTTTTACTACGCTGCCGTCCCGTCAGCGAGAAACGTCCCCTATGGAAAGTGAGTACCATGAAGAGCGAGCCCTACAGGAGGCAGAGGGTGTAATGTAACAAGATCGTGAAATTACAAAGGCAGCCATGTGATGGGCAGATTAATTGGATTGCCGATCAGCAGTATGTCAGCTGTAAAATATATGACAGAAAGTTAATGTGGGTTAAAGAGGGCAAAAAGTCAAAAGACTGCTGTATTATTTGACATGCAGAAGGGATTACTGTAACGATGGTCACAATGCATTTGTAAAAATGAGCAAAGACCCATGAAATAGGGATTTCTTTATAAATCAAACAGGCTTGTTATAGAGGTTTTATACATGTCATGCAACT
The DNA here is from genome assembly GCF_949606895.1 of Notothenia rossii. Classification (NCBI taxonomy): domain Eukaryota; kingdom Metazoa; phylum Chordata; class Actinopteri; order Perciformes; family Nototheniidae; genus Notothenia; species Notothenia rossii. Next base: position 13,699,334 of record NC_136904.1, read on the forward strand.
GTATTTTTGAATTCATCCATTTTATGATATTTTCTGCTACTTTATTTCACTTTATCTGTAAACTAGGTGACTTTTGTTCTGTGCACCACAACAATAAGTACTCTCACATCCATACAGAGCAGCTGTAAGCTGTTATTTTCTGTGCAGGATGCCTCTGTTATCTGCCTTCAAAGAATGTCTTAGATTTAATAAATGTTTTGAGAGACAGTTAGATCAAACCTCTAATTCTCTCACCGTCTCTTCTCCTCTCTTTTTTACTCTCTCTCTCTCTCTCTCTCTCTCTCTCTCTCTCTCTCTCTCTCTCAGTATCCAGAGTCGTATGGAGATGAAGAAGAGATTAGGATGCAAACCATTTAAATGGTACCTGGACAATGTCTACCCGGAACTACGGTAAGAGAATTGGAGCTTTTTCGACAAAATATGATAGGGGTATAGATATAATATTACGTAATAAGAACTTAATGACATTTAACAAAACTTGTGAGTGGCAGTTTCAGTATGAAAAGAACTCAGTTGGTAAGAAACCGCAGCTCTGCCAGCAGTATCGGTATGACTGTGATCTCCTCTGTGCTGCCAGCTAAGGTTTCATCCTTTAATAAAGCTCTCTAGGGTCTGTGATGACACTAATGACTAACTCAGACTAGCAATTATGACTCAGGCCCATTATTACATTTTGTCAGGTTTGCAATTTGTCACTTTCAGGAATTATATTAATTATGTATAAATATCACAGATCTAAATTTGAATAATTTCAGATGCAACAAGGTTATATTATTCTATTTGTTAGAATAAAATTGCTCACCTTATTTAACGCAAACTGCTTTTTTCTTGTCTTTAGTGTCAGTTTACACTATTTACTTTTACATAATAAATCCTTAATATTTGGGGTGGGTGGAAAAAATAGAATCATGAACGAATAGAGATTCCTATCTTCTAGGATTTCGATAGTGAGCCTACACACCAGAGCGAAGTTTTCTCAAATAGAACTGTGTGATTGGTTAAAAAAACACAAAATAACAATTTTAAGGAAACTTATCATGCCATGTGTGACTAAAACTGTTGTTTTGTATACAATTCATTTTCTAAATTGGCCGCAAAAGGGCAGCTAGCCTAAGCCAATGAGTTGTTTTAATTTAACAGGCATCATTTATATATTTTTTAGCATAACCCTTTTTTTTCTTGAACTCGGAAAAAAACGTTCTAGTAAGAAGTGTACCTTAACGAAATGGTACCTCTTTGTTTCAGGTTTGCTGTGTTGTTTATACTGCACTCAGTTTAAATATCTTTTTAAGTATTAAAAACATAATCCTTTACACACTTTACTCTGCCTCCATGTTATCATTTGCCCACCGCCCTTTATTAGAGCACAGCGGACTGGAGTAGATGAAATTAGCAACCCTATGTACAGAGTGCAGAATCGTTTTGAATCCAATCGTGACCCCAAGAATCGAATTAAATCGTGAGAAACCGAACGATTCACACCCTACTTAATGTCTTAGATTTGATACAAACATGATGAGGGGAAATATTTAACAACACGGTGTCTGTGTGTATTCAGTGTACCGGACCACCAGGACATCGCGTTCGGAGCGCTGCAGCAGGGAGGAAACTGTCTGGACACTCTGGGCCACTTTGCTGATGGCGTGGTGGGCGTCTACGAATGCCACAACGCCGGAGGAAACCAGGTAGCGTTACTACGACGACACACACAGGTCAGCATGTCAGTTGCTTTGTTTTAAAGCCCCACGGTGGCAGCTGGTGACACTGGTGGTGAGAGAAGAGGGGGTATGGTATGGGATTTTACCAGATTCAATGTTGGTCTTTCAGTAACCCTGCACAAGATGCACTTTTTTAACTCCCACTCTACCTCATTGCATTTAGTCAATTAAGAAAACTGTCACTACTTTGCACACTTGTCTGATGCACAGAGTGTCCCATGACGATGTAAAGCCAACATGCATCCGGAAGACAATTTTAACAGGTGTGGTGGTCTTACTGGGTAAACAGTTTTCATACCCATTGGCTTCTCAGGTCTGGTTTAATAACATCATTTTGCATAAATTGCCACTTGACTTCAAATTAAAGTCTCAAATGTTCTCAAAATGAACTGCCACTCTTTTTTTTAGATATGTAAACGACAATATGGTTCTTTTGGCATAAATCTCCCTGTGATGAAATGCAGACACTGAAATAAAGTCTAAGTCCACCATCACTATGACATGTTGTTGTTTGTCAGATCTGCAAAGCACAAGCCATAACACAGCAACAACGTTCCTTTTTATTTCTTTTTGAATTTAAAAAAAGTTTAAATACTTGGAGAACATTGAAAGAAACGTTTTTTTTTTTGGAAAAGGTTTCTTACTGAGCGTTCTTACTGATTGTTTTGATGTGCAGTACTTCAACGTGTACTGTGTATTAAGTTATAAGATAAAACATCAGATATAAACATTATATTAGCCAATGCTCCATATAAAATGAATTGCTCAGAACATCCCTAACTCTAGTGTTCGAATGTGTATCAAACTATAGTTTTAATTCAATTAATTTGTATAATCCAAAGGAGTGGGCCCTGACCAAGGATAAGTCTGTGAAGCACATGGACCTGTGTCTGACCGTGGTGGACCGCACGGCCGGCTCCCTCATCAAACTACAGGGCTGTCGAGAGAACGACAGCCGACAGGTAAACACGGTAATATAAGAACATCGAATACATATTATTGCATTTTTACATACATCATATATTATAACACAAACTGCCTCTATGTATGATCTCTACTGACATCTATAGCTATCAGTAGCTCTCACCTTGCGGCTTACGGTTTTAAGGATGATGTGCAATGTTTTGTGTGATTGTCAATAGAGATTTCTATGATGCCAGGGACCATATTGGAAAAAAGTGTTTACTCTTTAGAAATGAATAACCCTTTGACTGTTTCATCTTCTATATCTTTGATGAAAATGCTTTTAAGGTAGATTTATTCATAAGCATGTAAGGTTACAAAAACGAGGTTAAGGATTTTTTGACCTCTGAATAATGCACATCATGTTTATTTTATGTGAAACCTTTTATGCTGAAGTCTTGGCAAGAATTCTGAATCTCAATACATTCTAGTTAAATGAGGATTAATTAATAATAAATAATTGAAACATTGTTGTGTCTCAGCAGAAATGGGAGCAGATTGAGTCCAACTCGAAGCTTCGTCACGTGGGTAGCAACCTCTGCCTGGACAGCCGCAATGCCAGGATGGGGGGCCTCACGGTGGAGGTCTGCAGCCCGAGCCTCAACCAGCAGTGGAAGTTCACCCTCAATCTACAATCATAGGGGGGGGGCTGCGGACCCTGGGAAGAGCTGGATGTTTGATAGAGACACCAACAGACTCTGAGACACGGATTAAGAGATGGAAAAAGACTGGATGGATAAACGGACCCCTCTCGCTCCTCGGAGGTGCAGCCAGTCTATACACCTCTCCCCCACCCTCACCCCTCCCAAAAGAGCCAAACCCACCAGGGGAGGGGCTTGTAGACGTTGCTGGAGTAAACAGGAAACGGACTGTATTTGTTGGATGAAAGGTGAAAATGATGATCATTATGAGGATAAAAGCGATGGAGCGACTTTCCATTCAAACTACATACCTCAGTGTTTTTTCATTGATGGTTCCAGAAGCAAATGTTGTTATTTTACGTTCTTTAATGCAGGTGAGGTAGAACCGTTTTTACTTTGAAATTATTTTATTATTAATATTTTGTATTGATTGCCGGTAACTCTCCGCGGAGGTTTCACAGGAACTCTTTTTTTCGTTTTCTTAAAGGAAGGGGACATTAATGTTGTTGTTCCTTTGGGCTTTCTCTCTGTTTCACCGCGCCGAGCCGGAGCCTGTAAAGGCAGGTGGAGGCTTCATGTTGAGGTCTGGGCGTAGAGTGATATGAAGGCTGGAAATGGACTCAACTCCTTGAGCTTTTCGTCTTATCATTAGTTCACAGGATCATTGGAGGAAAGAGAGCCACAGTGGAGAGAAGAAGCTGTGTGTTCTGCTTTGGTTCCTACACAGTTTCTTCTGCAGTTTGGGTCTTGGGGAAAGGGGAAAGGGGTTAAGGGAGAAGCTTCTCTGCTTTGGTCGGGGCCTGAAACTGGTTTGGTTTGGCCGGAAGTTCAAAACCGAAACCAGGAAGTGTCTTGAAGCCACCCCTCAGGGTTTACTGTTTGTCGTCGGGCTGTCGCACTGGCTGCCGCAGCATCTTCATGTCTACCCCATGATGTCTCTTTGAAAAAACAACTCTCTTAACACTCTTCTTTTGTCACACAAATAATGGAACCAAATTTTGATTGGATGTTTTTGTTTCAGGAATACGAGAACTTTGATTAAAAGGGTTTTTCTTCACAAGCTCTCGCTGCATTCTAACTGCTCCCTGTGGAGCCGCTTAATTTATACATCTCCTTTCCTGCACAGATCATTTTCTTTGTGTCTAATATTGCCATTTAGGGATGTTTACTGTCACACCCACTTGGATTTCATGTTGCAGTTTTACCAACTGGTTATGGCTGCAAAGGTACTACCGACATTTATCTATAATATTACCACAAGCATATCTTCCCAACTGAGATTTTTTTTTTACCTGATTTCAACATACACCTGCCTGCTCTTGCCCGGCAATAGAAGGAAACACTAATGTGTGGTAGACACCCAATGTCCATCTTTCTTATTGACAAAAGTAAAACATTGCTTATTCCAGCCTCCAGAACAGTTTTTATGCAAAAAGATAGAGGTTTCCTGACTAGTCAAACTGTACGAAATGTGCATGTGTTCTCAGCTGCATGGATCACCAGCCAGCTCCCCCACTTACAGTCGGTCGGTAGTGTCTCCATCAACATGTCTTTCTTTCCTTCATTGTGCCTGTTGGATGAGCCATCTGTTCTGAGGTTTGGATCTGTAATAAACAAGGTTTCACTGTTTGCCCCCCCCACTCTGTTCTGCTGCAGGTGAGCAGATCTTTCTGATTGCACAGGCAGGACTGCTCAGTTTCTGCTGATACAAAGTACTGAGGAGAACACCTTTTCTTTATTTTGACGAGCACCTTTATTCTGAGGAACAAGGTTTCCGTGTCCCCGAACCGCATTGTGCCACATCTTCATCTTTTGTTTCCTGATAGTGTTACTGATGCCAGTTACAGTTCATACATCTGTGTGCTAATCCATTACCTGACGCCTGTTTTGCATCTTTGCAACAATAGTCTCTCCTCGCCTTCAACACAGGTTCCTCTTAGCTGCTATGATTCTCTGTACTGGTAGTCACTGATGAGTCATGAAGGTACAATTTGGGAAAATCGTTTCGATTAAATTCAGAGCGACTCATCACTTGGCACCTTCAAGGCAACATGAACACAAAACATCTTTAAGCATACTGTACAACACAAATTGCCTATAATAATCAACTATTTCCTAGTTTAGTCTAGAAAGAGGTTGCATCCTCAAGTGTTGTTTTAATGTCAAATATCCTCTCTGTATCCCTCTCTGATTTTCACATCTGTTCTCTTGATTTTGTTTTACTGTGTTACGGTAACAGACAAAGACAGCTGCTCGTATTTACTGGGTTGTCTGGTTCTTTTCCATCCTCCGTTTCCATCCCATTGTTTGTTTTTCTACCATTTTGTTCCTTGTACCTGATGTTTACCTTGTCTTCAACATTCACACGACTGTAGACAGAGTGAGGGGCGAAGTGAAGGTCAGATCATACTGCAGCTGGATTCAAAATCATATCCTTAGACTTGACATGTCGCTGCATTGTGCTGCGAGGTGTGACTAGATGTGAGGAACGTTTTCTGTTGCTATGGTGACCAGGCTCAATGGCCCCAAGTCTGATTTCCGTTTATTTTTGTGTTGAGCAGCAGGTGGATTTACCGCTCCTGTTATGTCTTAAATTCAGATTAAGTAGAAGATTGTTGCAAATCAATAATTGTAATATTGAAGAACTAATAGAAATTAAAGTAAACAATATATATCTTATAATCAGTTGTTCCTTAACATCTCCTTTATGTGCATTACAACAGTGCCTCAGGTTTTAATTCAGTAATGGGGTAGATACATATGTTGTAGCCCCCACATTTAGTATCTTTTGACTACAAATTGTGTGGTAATCCTCAGAAACTACGTACAAAAGTCTTAAATTATGTTCACTATAAGAACCCAAAACTCTGAGCTATTCATTGTCAAAGCGTCTGGCCCTTGTCCTATGATGTGAGGATAAAATGCTGAGGTTTTTAATGGTGTATAGCGCCCTCTATTGTGGATAACAGCTATACAAAAAGGGACTAAAGGTATTAAACTTCTAATGCACAATGCACCAACGGGGACATTCCAAGATTTTTCTTAATCAAATTTTCTTCAGCTTTTTTCTATTATTAAAGTCTTAATCAAGCCCTGATAAAATAGCCAGCTGGTACAAACTTAACAGGCGTGAGAATCTAACTGCTAACCCCAGAGAGTGGTTGGTAATGCTGTGTGTTACAACTGTTCAGATATGTTGTTTGAAGCCTTTTCTTTGTAAAACCAGTCTTATTCTTGTGAAGATGAAAGAATTCTATTTTATTTGTTTGTTCTACGCATTTTGATTGGATTATTCAATGTTTACATCTTTAGCACTATGTGCCAAAGTTTTCCTTCCTATTTTCTCTGTATGAGGAAGAATGAGAAGGGGTAAAAGTCATTGGAAATGCTGTCGCAAAGAACTGAATGCAAACTGCAGATGGTATATGTTGTGTATCTCATTCTTCTTCCTAGTCCCAGTTAGACCTGCAGGACACACTGGGGTGTGTACGTCTCTAAGATGATGATGGTGTTAGTCTTATAATGGACACAGGTTGCAAATGTTTCATGTCTTTAGATGTGTCTTCAACAAGTCTGTTGTAGCAGAACTAACTCTGTGTGTTAGCTTAAAGCTAAATTCTAAAGGAGAACGAATGTTGTCAATATTGTAGACATGTATTATTAGAAAATACTTCACCCACAAAATCACCACCGTTTTTCTCAAATGCCTCAACGGTGAAAGCGGAATCAAAATACAGAGACATTTCTTGATTAATTGTAATAAATGGGAGCTGTGTTAACATGGGCTGAATTATTAATTATTATTATTATAATAATTATAATTTTGTGGTTTTAGTATTTCTTTAAAAGGAGGTGTATAACTGGTCACCAGTCAGTGAGCAAGAGCATTTCCCCAGCTGAGCAAGTAGGACTTTATTCATACTGTGTTTGGTGAACTATGAAGGTGAGCGCTGTGTTCTCTCAGCCTTTTACCTCAAATGGGAAGCAGAGTTATTTCATGATTCTTCCTCAGCCCACCTTAAATCCTCTTTTAGGGTTTACAGAAGAGTCCACTCTGATAAGTGAAAGCCCTGCGGAGACATCCAGCTCAGGACTGCTTAAGCTTCCCATCTTTTGCTACCAGTTTCAGTCACAGTGTGTGTGAGTCCAGACATGAGAGGGGCTTTGGACAAAATACTCTTCCCTTCAACCATGAAAGATATAAGGTGCAACAGTAATCAATGAACTACAGGGGTGGTGATGTGTTTTCTAAGAGGAGTGTGGCTTCATTGGAGGACAGTGGTGGGTGTTATGGCAAGAAACATGTAAAAGTGTATATTTTTGTATATACCTACATCAGTGTGTGTACAGTATGTACATATATACACAGTGTACTCAGCCGCGGTTCCTAGTTTTGTTGTCAGACTGTACAGCGCTTCTAACTGTCCCCTGTTTTATAGATTCTGCAGAAATTCAACTTTGAATGAGGAGAAATGATTAACTTAAATAAATGCATTTATATATAAAACTGTGTCGAGTATATTGGTCCGCTTCAGTGGTTGATGGTGCATGATCGCAAAAATGTCACTAACACGATTCATACCCAGAGAATATTGAAGTTTCTGTTTCAGTAATGCAGCTGTGTAACTGGACCACTATCTGCAAAAAACTAAGTGTTTTTCATGCATTATGAAACAAATACCAACAATTAAAGAAGATTTTTACATACATCAGTCAAATGTTTCTCTAATTTGGATCTTAAATTGAGTGAATGGCAGCATTTGTCAACTTTGAAATAGAAATTCTGGTAGACCTTTTGAATGAATAAATTACATATTGTGGTCATTATAACTGCATGATAAACAGTTCAAATGTGATGACTAATGTAAAAGTCTTTTAAGCCTCAAATTTCTGAAAAATGCAGATTGGTGATGTTTTCTCTGGTAGATGTGTTACTGGGGCAAATACTTCAAAAACACAATGAAGTGACAAATGTATAATGAGATGTGCATCATATGAACAAATGCTTGTTTACTTCATGTTTGAAATGTCATTTTTAGTTCTGTATTCTATACTCTTGGTCCTGTAATCTGCTGTTTACAGGAGAGGGTCGGTGAAAAACATAAAGCAGTTTAACAAGATTTTGTATTAAAAGCAGGCAAGGATAGTGGAAAGTAGCACATGAAATGCAAGAAATCTTTACAAAACAATGTGATGCGGACGATCACCAATTAAAACATAGAATATTATAACATTAGAAAATGAATATAGATCGAACCAAAAGGGACACACTATGACAAAACAAAACAAATGAGAGCAGACAATTAAAGTAATTAATGTTAATTCATTTGCTTACAGTGCACAGGGGGTGAATGTACTCTACTCAAGTACTGTAGTATGTTGAAGAACATGTACTGAAATGGAACATTTCCGTTTTGCTTATACTTTTATTCCACAAAATGTGTGTCACAGCTAAAGTTACTTCAGATCAAAATGATTCATTATTTTCCTTTCCAGTGAAAACGTTCCAGATGTGGTGATTAATTCAAGGGTAAAGTTCTCCTTTGTGTGTTGAGAAAATGGTGGTACTTTTTAATGTCAGTAAGCAAACAAAATACTATGAGCCAGAAACAATATACATCAAACGTTTACTGATAAAATAACTATGTATGTTATCACTGACAGAGCATCAGTAGGCCTAATTCATTGTTCACTACACCTAACAGTGGACTACAGTAGTGCACACCAGTAGCCGTCTGTGAGGTCTCCTCTCCGGCAGGGGGCGCTGAGAGCCGCCCGGACACCCAGAGGACCGGAGAAGAAGCCAGGGCTCAGGGCAGAAGCTGATTAGAGGAACAGCCAACAGACACAGGTGGTGGTCGGTGGCATCTGACAGGAGAACAATAAATAGACAAAACAACATGAACGAAGGTATAGAGGGGACGGAGCGGTTCCTGAGCCCGGGCAGCGGCAGGGGCCTGCGGGCGGTGAGGCACTTCTCTGCGGGGGAGCTGGTGTTCGCCTGCCCGGCTTACTCGTACGTGTTGACGGTGAATGAGAGGGAAGCACACTGTGAGAACTGCTTCTCCAGGTAACACCTTACCTCCATAACACAGCTGGGAAAACACCTCTGAGACGGCTAGCTCCAGGGTGTTGTGTTTTATTGTGTTCTTTTATTAAAGCAAAGAAAGGGACTGAAGGGTCCAGATGGACGCAGGCTAACCTCCATGCATAGCTAGGTTAGCTTGTGAACCTCTGCAGACTTAAGTGGGTCAGTGCAGGCAGTAGCTCACCTGACTGACTCTGCAGAATGTCTTCAATGCACTGCCGTCAGGAGAGCCTAAAATAGATGCAAACATTAGTAGTAGTGGTTATAAAGAAACCTGCTTCCCTGTTGTCACAATGAGTCTATTTATATGCTAGCACACATTCTTAAATAGGCTACTCATAATTACAGGTAGTGCAGGAAGAAATATTGACATATGTCACTTAAGTAACAGTATCTGTTACCATTGAAAGTACTGCATTCAAAATGTATATTAAGTACCTAAAGTAAAATCATGCAGGATGAAACATTTCTTAATCATAAATATTGCATTGCTGGATTACAATTTTTACATTTGTTATTATCCAATAATATGTTTATCACTTTAGTAGTGTAGTCAATGAAGGTGGGGCTCATAATATTCCCTTTTTACACTGATAGGTATCTTAACATATCAATAATTTATGGTTGAGTTACATTATGTTTTAAGATTATGAGAAAAATATACAATATATCCTTGTGAATTAATGTGAAGCAGAAGTATAAAGTAAAAATAAAATGGACACGCTCAAGTCAAGTACCGCAAAGTTTCACAGTATTTTAATAAATGTATTTAGTTATAAATTACCACTGATAACGGGTAGTTAGCTCACTTAAAGAGTCACTTCAGTCATGTTCTAACGTTTTTTTGTAGTATCACATTTCTGATTTCACCACCACACTTCAAGTACTCTCTGTTTATCTCTACGAATCCTACACATGCTTTTATGAACCTAAAAGTCAACGCAAGAAAGACAACCCAGTCTATTATATAATGTTCTATATTTGTTATTTTTAAGTATAAAGTTTAACTCATGTGTCAGTTGTACATTAATTCAGGGTGTGTGTGTGTGTGTGTGTGTGTGTGTGTGTGTGTGTGTGTGTGTGTGTGTGTGTGTGTGTGTGTGTGTGTGTGTGTGTGTGTGTGTGTGTGTGTGTGTGTGTGTGTGTGTGTGTGTGTGTGTGTGTGTGTGTGTGTGTGTGTGTGTGTGTGTGTGTGTGTGTGTGTGTGTGTGTGTGTGTGTGTGTGTGTGTGTGTGTGTGTGTGTGTGTGTGTGTCTTTTTGAGACTTTTTAGAGTTAAATGAACTTTTCCTCTCTGTCTGCCACTTTCATTCACACTTGCTTCCTACTCAAGCTGCCGTTAAGTTTCGTAGAGCACTAAAAGGTTAGGGTGCTAAATATAGTTGTCCATGTGTCCGAAAACAGGTGGAGAAGGGGTAAGAGTCCAATGGAGGTGGTGGACATGTGTGTACATCTGTTCATAATCACTCAGAAACACTCTATGAATGTGTCTCCTGCTAAGATAATCCTTAATCACTTGTGTTAAACAACTGACTTGACTGGACTGGAATTGGCTTGTAATTCATTTGGAAAGTTTTATGCATATGGAGTAGTTATGAATAAAAGGTTTTGGCAATTTATTACTTGCTGTTGTTGTTTCAGCTTATTTGTTATTAATTTGTGTATTCCTGCTTTTGTCACATGATTAAAGCAAACCTACAAGACTTTACGTTTAACAATGAATATGCCAAGTTTCTGAAACATTTGTGTTTAATCCCACGGTTAGCAACTGTAAGCATCAGGTAAAGACTTCTCCCCAGCTGAAGGAGTGTGTTATTTCATGTAGATGAATACGTTTATATCCTGCGGAAATACTGTTACACCAACACATTCATCACATCTGTAGTGGAGTAACGTGTTGTGTCTTCATGTCGTTGCAGGAGAGAAGACCTTTTTAAGTGTGGAAAATGTAAGCAGGCCCACTACTGCAATGTAGAGTGTCAGGTAAGAGTGCTTTCTGCTTCCCTTTTTGAATTTTCATGGCATGCTTGTTGTTTCTATTTGCAGATATGTGTACCAATTGATATGGTCAACTGAAGGAACTGAACACAAACAAGTTGATCTCTGTTACATCAAAATGTTGCACAATTTAAAATTGCTGAAAAACAAAATGTGCAGATTTTCCGTGCGATTGTTAACTAAAGAAAATGAAATAATATAAGTAATGTTTAGTTAAAAAAATATGTCTTAAAAATCTTCTTAATTCTTTGTTCTTGTAACCAACATTTGAACGTTGGACCCCACAGCTCCATGCAGGCACACATTTAAACTGCTGTTGCTATGACGATTCAGTCTATCCGCGCTCTGCCTCTGTCTAGTTTTAGTTTCATGTCATAAAACACACTCGGCACACTGCAGTAAAAGTAAGGAGTTTTCTATTGTCTTAAACAAATGCAACGGCCAATAATTTATAGATGATAATACAAATAATTTATCATCCATTGTGTTAATTTAAGTCGCTCTGTCTTCTTGTCTCGCATTATTGCTTTTGTCTCAAGTATTGTCCTGTTGAATGAGATGAATTGCTGTAATAAAGGAAGGTTACTAACTTACTAACTGTTCTCCATGTGTGTGTTATTTGTGCAGAGAAGTGATTGGACCATGCATAAGCTGGAGTGTGTAGCTATGTGTGCCTATGGGGAGAACTGGTGTCCATCAGAGACTGTCCGACTGGTGGCTCGAATCATCCTCAAACAGGTACATTAACAAGAAAAACAAGTATGTGTTAGCAACCAGTTAACCATAAGAGTTAATATGGTATTTCCCCGTCATCACCAGAGCATGGAAAACTAAAAGTAGGAACGTTAAAGAAGATATCGAGTCAAATAATATAAGTAGCTGTTCAGATATAATATAAATGTCATGAGCTAGATCTTATTTTAGGCAATAAACCAGCTCTGAGCCGCTGGAGAAACAATGCACCGACTTAACTGATCTCAGTTTAATTTGATACTTTTGCATGAGTAATGTTATAGGTGTTTAATTAGTTTAAGTTAATCAGCTTTGACCACATTAAACAAGCTCTGAGCGAGTTAAAACAATAACACAAAGCACTACTACTACAAACTATACTTTGGCAACGTGAACATAGCCTTCTTATTGTAATAGTTGACGTCTGTGTTTAAAGTAAATGTTAGTGCCATTTAACACCAACGTTTCTGAAGCCGATGCTGCTTTCTTGCAATTAAAAAAACCCCCAACATTTGCGATAATAAAGCCTAGAAAAAGGTTGTTTTTATTTTCATGATTATTCATTTAAATGTCTGTCATGTTGCAGAGAGTAACACCAGAGCGCGACCCTTCTGAAAGGCTGCTACTGCTCAGCGAGTTTGAAGCCCGTAAGTAGATATATATATATATATATATGTGTGTGTGTGTGTGTGTGTCTGTGTGTCTAGGAGTATATGAGCATGCACATGTTAGTTACATCTGTGTGTTCTTTTAGTTACAAGTGATGTGTGAGTGTGTGAGTGTTCTGTGTCTCTTCAGTTATAGCAGTGTCTCTATATATATCCTCTGCTGTAGCCTCCGGTCCTGGTTCTGTCTCTTTTTATTCACTCACAGGCTCCAGAGCTCTGGGATTTAAATCCCAAGGTTCTGGGTGCTGTAATTTCATTTTCTCTATGCTCCGTTAAAATCTACTGCCACTGTGCCCTTGGGCTAGGTACTGAACCCTCATTTTGGGGAGACAGATTGTACTGAGAAGCTCTTTCTTGATAACATATGTGCTCCGTATTCGTTGTCAGCCGATAATTACACACAAGAGTTGTGGTGAGAAAATAACGCTGTGTAAATAAGAGATGAAACTGTTACCTGATTTGCCATAAACCATGGTTATATTGCCAACGACTGGTATAAATGTTTCATCTTTAAAATGAACCATTATAGCAATGTTTCATTACCAAGATTTAGATACTGTGCAGCATTTTGCAGGGAATTGTGCGTAAGTAAATATAAGATAAATAACTTTTTAATCATACCATATTTATACAGATATCCGTGATAATTTTGGTCGCTATTAATGTAAAATTTGGTTTTCACAACCTTTCATTTATTGACCAATTCAAGAATTATAGCATAATCATACACAGTAAGTTAATGAAGGAGGGGTACAAAGAGTGTTTGTCAAAATACACATTAATGGGACTGTGTTTCATGTAAGTGCCCGCAAACAGTTTTCTCCTCTCCATTTGCTGTTATCATTTAGTCTAAACTGTTGTTGCAGACTCAATGTGTCATCAGAGGATTGTCACATAATTAACCTTCACGCCTGTCCCTCATGCACATAAAGCAGATCAGAGGCTGGCTGGCTGGCTGGCTGGCTGGCTGGCTGGCTGGCTGGCTGGCTGGCTGGCTGGCTGGCTGGCTGGCTGGCTGGCTGGCTGGCTGGCTGGCTGGCTGGCTGGCTGGCTGGCTGGCTGGCTGGCTGGCTGGCTGGCTGGCTGGCTGGCTGGCTGTGTGTGTGTGTGTGTGTGTGTGTGTGTGTGTGTGTGTGTGTGTGTGTGTGTGTGTGTGTGTGTGTGTGTGTGTGTGTGTGTGTGTGTGTGTGTGTGTGTGTGTGTGTGTGTGTGTGTGTGTGTGTGTGTGTGTGTGTGTGTGTGTGTGTGTGTGTGTGTGTGTGTGTGTGTGTGTGTGTGTGTGTGTGTGTGTGTGTGTGTGTGTGTGTGTGTGTGTGTGTGTGTGTGTGTGTGTGTGTGTGTGTGTGTGTGTGTGTGTGTGTGTGTGTGTGTGTGTGTGTGTGTGTGTGTGTGTGTGTGTGTGTGTGTGTGTGTGTGTGTGTGTGTGTGTGTGTGTGTGTGTGTGTGTGACAATGACACATGACCTATACTGCAGCAGTGGAATGCTACACCCACTAACACTGACTGCTTCTTTTGTGAAGCAGCTGCAACAGAAAAGCACTCTGTATGATAATAATAATAGATTTATTTTGTTAGCGCTTTTACAGGTGCTCACAGTCGCTTTACAAAGATAGTGAAAAGAAAAGAACAACAAATAAATATAGTTAAAGTCAAATCAAAATCAAGCAATACAAAAACAGTCACACATTAAAAGCCAGATTGAAGAGGTGAGTTTTTTGAAGGTGGTGAGGTCAGTGCAGTCTCTGATGGGATGGGGGAGTGAGTTCCAGAGGGAGGGGGCAGCGACGGAGAAGGCTCTGTCCCCCCATGTCCGGTGATTGATGTGGGTGGGGATGGATTGGAGGTTGGCTTCTGATGGTCGGAGGCAGCGGGAAGGGGTGTGGTGGTGCAGCAGGTCTGTGAGGTGGGGGGGGGGGCTGATTGTTGAGGGCTTTGTGAGTTATGAGGAGGACTTTGAAGTGGATTCTTTGACGTATGAATAGTAAAGGTTATGTTTAATATCTGTTAATGTCTGTTCTTTGTTGTCTCTTACTCTTTCTCTGTCTGTGTTCATTGCCTTTTTTCAGATTTAGATAAGATGGACAGTGAGAAGGACGAGATGAACAATGCAGACATAGCAGCGCTGCATCACTTTTACTCCAAACACATCAGTGATATTCCAGGCGATCAGGCTCTCACTGAACTATTTGCACAGGTACAATTATACAGCCCTTTGTCGTTCCCACCTAGAAATCCACTGCTAAATAAACTCTGTGATCCTAGAAGGATCCTGGACCGCCGGTGTGTTTTGTAGCCGTTGTTTGATTAGTTAGGAGAGAGGTTTTCGCTGACACATTGACAGCTGTTGACTTTTCTCAATCTCATAATTGCAACGTACACAAAAGAGATAACATGTTCACTCATTACTCATACTCAAAACATGCTAAACCCAAGTGTTACCAATAATGGAAAAAAACTAAACTATTTTACTTTCTGTACTTAAACTTATATAGTCATTCAGGGCTTCCTAGTTGCACAGAAGAGCACATCATTTCATGTTTTTACAGGTTCAGATTAGGGCCAAATGTTTGGATAAAAGTTAAGAAGAATAAAAGGATTTTGATGATTTATCACTATTTCAACCGTAGAAGCTTTTTTAACACATTATTTAGGTAACAAGTTCATAACATTTCTCAGTTTGAAATGTTCTCTCTATGACAAATGTTGTTGGGTTCAGAGTGTTGCTTGTGGTTTCTATTTCTCACATGGTTGTCATACACTTGTTATCGGATACACATGTAAGCAAACTAGAATCTGTCACACACACACACACACACACACACACACACACACACACACACACACACACACACACACACACACACACACACACACACACACACACACACACACACACACACACACACACACTACAGCGGTTAGCCCTTTAATTTGATCCGTCTGTCAGTGCTGCTTTCCTCTTTCTCTCTAAGCTTCACCAACAGCCCTGTTGTCTTCTCCTCTCAAAGCAACATTCAATCCCCACTACCGGATTTCCTCCTCATTAGAGCAGGCATTACAGCACATTATACAAATATCATACTCAAATATATTATTCATATCTTAGTACTCATCCTGCTGTTCTCTCTTGTTTGTCTTCTTTCTTTCTGGCTCCATTTCTTCTTTCGCTCCCATTTCTATTCTTCTTTCTTGTCTCCAGGTTAACTGTAATGGTTTCACCATAGAGGATGAGGAGCTCTCCCATCTGGGATCAGCTGTTTTTCCAGAGTAAGTAGTCAATGTGACACATCATCAACAGTCAATCCAATAATCAGTGTATTTAAATTTTGAATATGACTCATCTGCTTTGGATTTGCTTTATTTGTTTTATTGTAGGTGTTTATTCTCAACATTAAAGAGATGATTAAAGGTGGGGTAGGTAATTTTGGAGAAACCAGCTCGAGTGCAAATTTGAAAATACACAACCGGAAAAAATCTGCCACTTCCTTACAGAGCCCCTCCTCCAACACACACGAACGCGCACATGACCAATGAGGGCACGAGATAAGTTTGTGCACAGATGGAAGCTTGACAGGTAGGTAGGCCATCCAGTTACTTTAGCCGGGCCGGCTCAGATGATTGGTCGTGCTTTTTACAGTGCCACGGCTTCCACAGATGACATTTTTTTAATGGATTTTTTGTCAAAGCATTCATTGCTATCGGGATGTTAAGAGCATTCCATGGAATATAACAAAAAGTGTATCTCGAGCTGGTTCCTCAAACTTACCTACCCCACCTTTAATGTTATTATTTCTCTGATTTCATATATTTTTTTAAACCGTTGTGCTTCTCCTCCTTTCCTTCTCCTTGTAGTGTAGCACTGATGAATCACAGCTGTAGTCCTAATGTCATCGTGACCTATAAAGGCACAGTGGCAGAGGTCAGAGCAATCAGAGAGATAGACCCTGGAGATGAAGTAAGTGGACAATGGACTAATCACACAACAAAGATACCTCTCAGTGACAGCAATGCTGATAACACTCACAATCATGTAGAGAAACAAGAAAGGCTTATTTCTGTCATTATTAGATGTTCTTCCCCCTCTCCCTCTGTAGGTCTTCAACAGCTACATAGACCTGCTCTATCCAACAGAAGACAGGAAAGAGAGGTTGTTAGATTCCTACTTCTTCTCATGCCAGTGTACTGAGTGCACCTCCAAGTCTAAGGTATGATAGCCTTATCTGTCCCAAGTTTTTTTTGTCTATATTGTTGCCCCCATTAGCCAGTAAATAGTAATTACCATTTGGCAGAGACCACTGCAGGAGCAGCAGATTGTAGAATATAATGTAATCCAACGTTTCTGGAGTACGTGCTTTGAGCTGTTTGGGCTTATGACAGTTAAATAAAAACAATTCTCCAGTCTTTAAATTATTCTTTTGGAAATTACACCAAACTTGTGGAAACATGTATCTAGTATCAATAATCAACAATTTTGCCTTTGGAAAAATGTGAAAATCGTATCTAGTTTGTCATTTTTTGAGTAGCTCCCATTGTGCATAACTCCCTTAATGGTTTAGATTACCTTATGTATGATATGTTTCCGTGAAATTGATCCTCAAATCATTCCCTTTATTTTCTTTCTAGGACAAAGCAAAAATGGAGACCAGGAAGCTGAGTTCTCCACCAGAGCCGGCGAAAATCAAAGCCATGGTCCATTACGCCAAGATTGTGATCGAGGAGTTCAGGAGAGCCAAACACTACAAAAATATCCTCTTCCTCGGTTTACAACTGCATTTCTCTTACATTTCCAACCTTTCACTTCCCAGCCTCCTTTTCTTCTTCTCAGCATTGTTTGTGTCATTATTCCTTGACTCTGGCACCCCCCAGTGAGCTGCTGGAGATTTGTGAGCTCAGCCTGGAGAAGATGGGAGCGATATTTGCAGACACAAACGTGTACATGCTGCACATGATGTATCAGGCCATGGGAGTCTGCCTCTACATGCAGGACTGGGACGGAGCGTTGAGATACGGAGAGAAGATCGTTCAGCCGTACAGGTGAATTCATCTTTGGGGGATCTGTATAGAATCAGGATTGAAGTTACAATAGATCCTTATAAGAAGTAACAATGAGTTATAACGGCGACACAATCTTTAGACAAAGAAGTGGATGATAAAGCCCTGTAGAAACACTCCAGTATTGAAATGCATTTATGACATTTCCAGGCAAAATATGCTAAGAATATGTATTTTATTCCTATTTTACTGCTTTAATTAAATGAGTTAACTGGACTTTGCCGCTTAAAATAATACAATATGACTTTAACCTTTCTCCCCATGAAGAGTTCTCTGTCCCGCTTACAATATACAGTATATACTCTACAACAGATGTTATATTGGGTTGTTTGAATACACTCACACTCAACATATTTCCCTCTGTGTTACACAACACTCCACAACATCTGAAATATCTTTCATATTTTGCTGTTGAACTCTACTAGTTTTATATGTTCTGAACTTGTATAGTACAACAACAAAACCCGTTGTAACATCAATCAACATTGTTTCATCTCGCATTCACAGCTTGGCTTGATGTATAAATAATGTTCTCTCTGCAGCGTTCACTACCCGGCCTACTCTCTGAACGTGGCGTCTATGTATTTAAAACTGGGACGTCTGTATTTGGGGCTGGAGAAGAAGAAACAAGGAATCAGAGCTTTGAAGAGGGTACGTTTACTGACATCTGGACATTATGCATACCAACTCATTTGTGCTTTTGTCAAACAATATTTCACTTTATTGTATGAAATAACGATAGTCCCATGCACCCAAGGACTTAATACAGTATGATTTTTTAAAATGACTTTATCTCATAATATACAAACAAATAATCAAGTATTTAGAACCTATGAACTGGTAATAATATAATCTAAAATATACACAGACATTTAGTGTAAAAAAACCACAAACAATCACAACAAATGGTTTGGTGCAGTTTTCCATATAATTCTAAATATAGTCATACTGTAGGGCACAAATTAGTTATTATTTGGCAAAGTGAATACAGAACATTAAAGTAAAATGAAAAGCATTAAATAAGTGAGCAGAAATGTAGACATATTAGGTAAGTCAGTTTCTTGTTTAATAACCATGATTTGTGATGTCCTACCTACGCTGTACGAATGTTTAGGAAACAAAACACATCACACATTTGTAATCTCTAGTTATTCCAAATATTGTAGTTTCTATGATTTTCATGCTTTTCTGTTTTCAGGCTGTTGCCATCATGGAGATGGCTCATGGGAAAGATCACAATTATGTAGCGGAAGTCAAACGGGAAATCGAGGAGCAGAAATAAACAATGAGAGTTTAAAGAGAGACGCACTGGAATAAGGAACCTCTCTTTAAAGCAGCAACAACAAAAAGAAACATCACAAACGCATGCTATGCATCTTATACCTCTCTGTTTTATGGTCACCCACTTTATTGTTTTTCTTGCCTGATGGGTTTTTTTCATGTCTTTTTTTCAACACTTTATTTGATGATAATCATGTTTTCTACCTGAAACTCCACACTTCCTGTCAGACCTGGAGTCAAAGCAAACAAATAATGGTAAAAATGTTTGGAATGAAAAAAGTGACTTAAATACTTTCTGTGTGCTAAAACTCAATAAACCCATTCAACGCGATAAAAACATAACTTAAAACTGCCTTTTTAAAGCTGTCTTTTCGGGGAAGCACCCCTTTCATTTGAACGCCACATAAACTACATGTTCTGCCTGTGTTCATTACACCCATCAACCCACGTGTTTCATCATCATTTATGTCTTCGTCAGCCGTTTCAGATGCACAGTTGTCCTCCAGAGAAATTGTTTAATGATTTGGACTTCTGTACAAGCTGGTAGTTGTTATAAAGGGCATTATACTGATACCCAGCCAATGCATTTTATTCTATCAAACTGATTAGCTGGCTTCATAGGTTCTTATTTAAAATGTAAAAATATGAGGACTGACCATGCATCAGACACTCTGTAGCAACGGAGAAGAGGATGCAAAGAACTTTTCCTAAATGAATAACAAGTGGTTTGTTTGTCTTGTTTTAAAGAACCAGAAAAAGTGTTGCATGTTTATGTAAAAAATGTTTCATATGAGCCTTGTTGACCAAAGGGGCCATGGGTTATTCTGATAGGAACCAGCTATAATCCTCTATTCACAGTCTATCCTTAAATAGGGGTGCTGATCTGAGACCATGCTGCTTCTTAAATCCCAGTGAGGACATTTGAACCATTACCTGACCAATGATCCTGGGTCAAGGCTCTCAGGAAAAAAGGAACAACACGGTAGCTTTTGTTGCCTTTTGTCCAGAAATGCATTATTGTACCTTGTTTTTTAATCAGCATGAATGCAGATTGTCATTACCTTGGGAATAAAATTTCTTGAGCACCTGAGGGCAGATTTTTAACACGCAGTATTTATTTTAGACGCAGGTGATCATTTCAGAGGTATCATCCTCACAAACTTTGAATTTTATGAACATTATTTAAAAATAAATTGTATCTCCCCTATATATATCTGCATGGTTGTCAAGTCATGTTGACAACCAGGATTTTCAGAGATGCTCAAAGTGTTTCTTGTGTTTAATTGTTTTCAAAGAACCCTGACATCATTAGAAAAAAGGAGCAGTTACATGTTGTAAAACTGTCTCTCTTATGAGTGAGCATGCAGTGTGTCAAGGTGGCTTACAGAAGTTTGAACTTGAGGCAATGCCAAGATCATCACCTAGGCCTTATGTTAGGGTTCTTGTTGCACTAAATCTTTTTACAATTTCTGTGACAAAATGATGTCAAAATGACATGTAAGCACATTTTGTTATGTTTTCTTAATTTATGTTCATGGACAGTTGGCCTTGCTGTCTTCACATCATGCCCCACCAGAAAAACTACAGTTATATCTAATTCCTTTATTCTTTTAAAAAGCTGTTGCTTCTCCCTTTTGCTTACATTTGAATATGGACGCAGTCTTATGCATGGGTTACTGAGGGTTAGTATTCCCTTGAGTATGAGTCGCCTCATATTTGTAGCAACCTCTCCAGAGGTGACACTTTTTGTAATCTGCAAAGGTGAATCTAAGGTGCCTGCCTTTTGCATACAACATGTCATTCAAAAGGTATGTTCTAATGTTTGTTTTATAAATGAAAAGGGGTTTGAAGTCTGCACAAACCATAAAATATCAAAACCCTCAGTTTGTCAGATTTTAGCACTTCATTTTATTTTCCGCCAGACTGTAGGAACATGCATTTGATTGGTTTTCTGTCATGAAGAAAAAGCATGTTGCACTTAACAGTCAAATCCATGCTCATGCCGCACAAAAAAAACAGATTAAAGGCTTTTCTGCATTTCTGTGATGACTTTTTACTTTATGAGGCATGAATGTTATGCATAACTAAAACTGAACCTCTGATTCTTTATTTATTATGTCACTGATACTCAATAAAGGGCAGTATGGCACTTGCTTCACATTTATACCTCTTTATTTCTGTTTACCTTTATTTAACCAGAAAGTCTCAAATACATTATCCCTTTCAGAAAAGAGACTTGCACACAATTGCAGTGTTCTGAACCACCACTATGTTTGTATATACATCAGAGTTGTCCTTTATCTACATTCAAATTAGTCTCAGGAAATCCTACCCCGCCCATACCAACTGATTTAATTTCCAAAAGATCTGAGGCAGATATACTTCAGTCAACTGTTACAGTACTTCTAGACTGTTTAGTAGGCTTACTTTTTCATCATGCCTGGCAGAAGATCGTTTTCCTTAGTCCGCTGTGCAGATTTTATATATATATATCTATATATAGATATATAGATATATATATATATTGTAGGATCTCAAATATTTAAGTTACAATGTAAAATGTAGTCTTAACTTGGCTCAAGCTCAAGACGAGCTTGTCATCCCGACCTAAAGTGTATGTATCGTGGAAAACAACGAATAAGTTAGAAGGTATTTCAAAAGTCTATCTGGAGAAGACGTCCAGATATAATAAAGAGAAGAAATATAAAAATGACCTTCCTTTTTTTTGTTACATTCAGCTCTACAAATTCACACCACACGGTGGCCCTGTTGGGACAAACGGAACTAAACCAATCTTGTTGAGTGTATGATTTACGTCACAAAAACTGAAATGTTGTATGACTGACGTCACATGAAGTAGCCAATGAGCATAGAGCTGAGTGAATTTCGGTTTCCTCCGGTGAGTTTGAATTTTCCAACGAGACCAACCCCAAACAACCTGTGAGATAAAGGAGTAGCGCGCCCAAAGTAAGTGTGCATCTATCTTTAATTTTAACTCTTGTAGCGATTCGTTTAAGCCATACGTTTACTTCAACACAACATGCCATCTCGTTTCACAAAGCATGTTGTATCCGCCCAGCCGTTAATTTGTGGAGTTTTGTTTAAAATCAAAATCAACGTTTGCTCAAACAATTTTCAACCCAGCTAAAGTTAACGCCAGATCAACACCAACATAAACAGACTTCGCATACGTTAACGTTTCTTCTTATATTGACAGTAAGTGCAGTGTCGACTATCTCAGACGTGCGTTTATCCAGTATTCTGTAAAATGTTTTTGCATCGAGTAGCTGTCCGTTACGTTAGCTACGGTTAACTAACGTTTAGTTAGCAAACGCTAGCTAATCGATAAATGCTAACTCCACGATACCCACACTTTTGTAAAATACGGCTGTCTGGGGCATAACCGTTTTATTAAACTAACTGAAAGTTAAACTCCAGCGAACGATGCTTTCAAAGTTTACGTCAACTTAGCCTAAATGTTTGTTTATGAGATGTCATGCATCAACGCAAGCCTGGCAAGCAATTGTTGTCGTTTTTGGTAACCATTAATTATCTCGCGACAGTGGCAGAGAGTAACTAAGTACATATGACATATTTGTAGTTAATGATACGTTACACTTCTACTCAACTACATTTTAGAGGCCGATATTGTACTTTTTAATCCGCTATATTTATTTTAACACTCATACTTACTAGTTACTTTATACACATAAAAGACATGTTATACTATTATGGTATAATGCATTACTGTACTACTAATCTACGCTTGTCCACACTGACAAACTACTACAACACTAAAATAGAATAGAATACTAGAAGATAATAAAATAACCATAATAATAACATGTTGTGAACATTTCCATTCTGCAATGAGTACTTTTACTTCCAATGCTTTAGGTACATTTAGCTGATAATATTTCTGTATTTTTGTTTGATTCTGAAATGGGTCATTGTGAGGAATGTAAGCTTTTACTTTGAGGACTTTAATACATTGTGATGCTGTACTTTTACTTAAGTAAAATGTTGAACTGCCCAACGCTTAATTACGTTATGTTTAACACAAGTTGTATTTTGCACACAAGACCTGATTTACATTTGAACTATCGCTACCCATTTTTGTATCAGCTCATACCCTAATATCTGTTACTTATGGGTCATATTGGAATCATTAATGAGTTGCAGATTAGTGGTATTGCCTTTTCCCTTCAAATAAATCCATGTCTGTTCATTCAGGATTTAAACCATGAGCTGGGCTGTGGAGGAGTGGAAGGATGGACTTCCAGGGAAAGCCCTGCAGAAGATCCAGGAGATGGAATCGCAGCTGGACAAACTGAAAAAGGACAGGAACCAGAAACAGTTTCAGCTGGACTCCTTAGAGGCTACCCTGCAAAAGCAGAAACAAAAGGTCAGTGTTTAAGAGGAATGCATTGTAAATAAATGAATTGAATAGGTATAGATCACTTAAACTTTTGAAACCCCTTGCATAAATTACTGGTGCATTGTCCTAATGGGAGTGGATACCCAATATTCCAACATGTGCTAAAAGAAAGATTGTTGATTACTTCTACTTGTTTGTCTTTCTCCAGGCGGACGGTGAACGTTCTGAGACCTCTGCTTTGAAAAGAGAGAACCAGTCTTTGCTAGAGTCTTGTGACTCTCTGGAGAAAGCTCGTCAAAAGGTCGTCCATGACCTCGGAGTCAAAGAGCAGCAGGTCAGTTACTGATGTGAGACAGAACGGAAATATCAGCTGCGGTTTATTACTATTTAATTTGAAGTTAGAATTTAGTTTAATTCTATTGGACACGGTTACAAGATCAGTAATACTTACCAGCCAGTAGTCATGTATTTCAGATGTATTTAAAACAAACCAACTAGACCTTTTTTTTTTATCAACTGTATTGAAAGAAAACAAAAACTAATAATTGTTTTCCCAAACCTAGGTGAGCTACCTTGACGGTCAGCTGAACTCTTGCAGGAAGACCATAGAGCGACTGGAGCATGAGCTTAAGAAGTGAGTGACGATAAATTAACAAAGTTGCTGCTGCTGTTCCATCGTAAAGTACTGATTAATTCATGCTTAACATAATTAGATGTACCCTATTTGATCCTGACTTCTGAATGAATGATTACTCTTCCTTTGTTGTCTTTCCATCTGCTCAGGTACAAGAATGAACTGGACCGTTCGCAGCCTGCTGGCTCTTCCTCCTTGTCGTCCTCCTCCTCTTCTGATATTCAGCACTACACGACTCCACAGAAGAGTTACCCTACCCCAGTTTCTGGAGCAGCCTACAGGCAGCAGGGTATTTTTGTTTTGTTATTATATAAGTTGTATAGTTTCCTCTCAGACTGGTTTTAATATAATTGTTAAATATGTTGCTTCTTCTCATCTTTTTTTTTTTAAAGACATGTATCTTACTGACTCTTGTGTTCCATAGATAACAGACAAGATGTGCTTCAGGAGAAATACAGCCAGGAGGTGGAAGAAAGAAAAAGGCTGGAGACTGAACTCAAAGTCATGCAGGTCAAAGTGAGTACATTTGTTATATTTATTATGTGGTTTATTTTTTGTAGTCTCTTATGTTTAATTATCTCTTCTCTTCCAGATGTTGAACCAGTCCTCAGTCAGTGTTAGCCACAAGGACATAGCTGCTCGCCAAGCTGGATCTTCGATATTCCCATGGCAACAGGATCAGGCCCACAGCCGCCAGTCCCAGGATGCAATGGAAACGCCTCTGAAGAGGCGGGGAGCCTCCCTGTGGGACGCCCTGGAGGAAACCCCCATTAAAAGCAGCCAGCGGATGAGCTCTACCAGAGCGGCGCAGAGTCCCTGTGGATCCTCCCAACAGATGGAGCAGCTGAAGACACTCAACCAAGGTAGACTGTTTACACTTGATTGGGAAATAATATATTTTATAGTGTTGGTGGTATCCTTTCATTTTGCACATGTACAACCTCTGAAAGATGTATTTTCAGAGGTTAAACTTTTGAGTTAAATATCCCTATTACGTCCTGCAACAACATTTCCATTATACCTTCTCATCCTCAGAGTTGCGTGGCCGTGTGTCAGAGCTGGAGAGGAACCTGTCCACTCAGGAGAAGGATATTCGTAACCAGGCCTCCAAGCTGCAGGAACTTCAAACCCAACTGACCCAGGCCCGCAAAGAGCTGACTGAGCGGGACAGAGAGGTGGCCAAGACCAGCCACGAGCTGAGTCAGGCCACAGACAGACACCAGCAGGTTGTGACCAAGGTAGGATCTTATGATTGGTGCATGGTCACTCTATTAATATGGGATATATTGTTTTTGTTTAATATCTGCTAGATACCCTTGTTCAATATAGGCAAGCCTTTGTAAAATCATAAGAAAACATTTGAATGACTGATAACAATTCTGCCTTTTATTCCTTAGTGTTCATCAATTGAACAGAAGCTGAAACAAGTCTCAGAGGAGATGAGCTGTCAGAGGCACAATGCTGAGAGCTGCAAACGAGCCCTGGAGCAGAAACTCAAGGACCAAGAGAGAGACAGTCAAAAGGTGCGACAGCCTAGAGCCATAATACCATCAAACCTTTCCCAAATATTCTTTTCTTTTCTTAAACTTAATAAAACAACTTCTTGTCTGTTCTGTGTAGGAGCTAGCTCAGCTGCAGAATTCTCACCAGGCTTTGGACCAGCAGCTGAACCAGACCAGAACCAAGCTAACACAAGAGATCCAACAGTCTAAAAAAGAACACAACGTACTGCAGGCTGACATGGAGAAGGTAACTTTGTACCATCTCTGTTTTGCTTTCCCTTCCTCCTCTCTTAATCGTTCTTTCTTCACAGAGCTATCACTGAATCCTTTGAGGATGGCACATGATCCTGTATTTATTTTAGGGCTGTCAAATGATTACAATTTGTAATCAGATTAATCACAGCTTAAAAATTAATCAATCATGATTAATCACCATTCGAACTATGTCCAAAATATGCCATTTCTTTATGTATATTGTTGTGGGGATGGAAAGATAAATGAAAGAAGGCGGATATATCCATTTAACAAACGTATGTATGTTTATTATAACATTGTTCTGTGTTCACACATATCAATCATCAAACTGTGGGGTCTTAATTCATTAGGTGTTGATTGTGGGGGGGGGGCGTGAACGTTGTGATCAGCTGTTTTAGCGCAGTTCTCCAGTGAAGGGGGGGGGGAAGTCTCTCTCCGCAGCCGGTTGGCGTAGTTTTGGCACAATTCCGTCCGGTGATCTAACCGCCTTCTGGAAAAGCTTCACAAGTACGTTGGTACGCAAATGCGCTTTGTGACACAAGTGACGGTACGCATTTCAGATTGTTGCAGCGCATGCATACCTGCGTACCAGTCATGTGCACCCCTGTACTACAGCAAAAGTATTCTCCGTCGGGACTTCCTGCAACAACACCACGCCGTTATCTTGATTCTGATTGGCCAGAAGACATTATCAAAGATGTTCTATTGAGAAGACGATCACTACGTGACAAAAGTTTTCAAAACTGTTTCTAGTCTTCGGCATTTCCAGACAAGTGGCTACTGAAATCAATCTTACTAACTGCTGTCTGCGCAATTTACTCCGCGAGTTGGCAGACTTTATTTTGCTTACTTTAACATCATTTTTCATGGTGGGATTAAGCCATTTCTTGGTATGGGTGTAGCCTACCCCAGCCATACCCTGGCGCTGCCACTGGTGGGATGTATGGGGCGGGCCATTCTGCACATGCGTTAAATATTTTAACGCAAATAATTCAAAAAATTAATTACCGCCGTTAACGCGATAATTTTGACAGCATTAATTAATTAATTTGCCCAATATTACTGGCTACACAAATTATACTATTATATAGTATAATACATGGCATACATGGACCCAACTTTAATGATTTGGATAATGGCTGTGAGAATATGGAATTTACCTTGAGGTCTGTTGCACCACTTCCCTCTTGTACTTTTCTGTATGTAGGCATGCCAACTGTAGGCAACACAGAAACTTTTGTTTAGCAGATCATATTTTCTCCAATATAAGCATGTAGTTTCCAGCTGTTTGCATCAGCTGCTCTCAATGGTGTCAATGGCTGGATGTGTCAGACTTTCTACTCTTGTGTGTACTTCTTCCTTCTCATTTTAACTCTTCTTACCGTCTTTTCCAGGCGTCCTTTCAAAAGACTCAGACAGAGAGGGAGGTGGAGGAGCACAAGCAGAAACTGCTGAGGTCAGAGCAGAGCCTCCAGGTCAGTCAGACCAAAGAGCAGGACCTCCGCAAGAAGATGGAGGTGGGTTGCTTTTCATAGAATATCCACTTCATATAATTCTACACTGACAACCATCTTGCAAATATGCTGGTATCACTTTATTTATTCAGTCTGAACAGCCGTTTCTGGCCAACTAAAAACAACATGATATGTTATCCTTATTTGTTGCTAAAAGGTTTTGGTGTACAGTATTAATCTCAACACTATGGCCAGGTGTCTTTTTGCAACATTTTTGTTCTCACGGTCTCCATGTCTTCCCTTAACTCATGTTCTCTTCACATTTCCCTTGCCTCCAGGAGCTGCAGAGAGAGAAGAACAGTGTGACTGTTCAGTTGGATCAGAGCAGCAGGCGTGTTAGTCAACTGGAGGAGGAGAAGAAGGGTGCAGATCAGAGCTTTAAACGCACCCAGGGCTCACTAGATGACCTCAAAGGTAAGTTAGTTATAGAAACGTTAGCAGCAGAATTTATTACCGAGAATAACCTCATGTTTAACTCGTTTGTCTTTTTGTTCTCAAGCTAAATCTGAAGGACAGACGGATGAGCTGAAGAGACTTCAGACTAAACTGGAGCAGCAGACTCAGAATTCAGCCCGAGATCTGGAACATTTGAAAAAGACACTTTCTGATGCAGAGACCAAAAATGACAGGTAAGCATAGTAGGGGTGCTCGATTATGGCAAAAATCATAATCTTGATTATTTGGGTCAATAATTGATATCACGATTCTAAAAACGACTATCTATTTACTTTGAAAACATCCATTTATTGAAAAAAAAAATGGGAACAGTTGATTACCGTGAACTTTAAGTCAAATTCAACTGAAAAACCATTAAAAAAAAAATCGTTTTATTTCGATTATGTTGTTTTCATAATCGTTGCAAACCAAAATCGTAATTGCGACTAAAATGCGATTAATTGAGCAGCCCTAAAGCATAGTTGAACTGTTGGAAAGAACGAAATTCAGTCACATATTGTTCACCAGGGTGTCCTCTGGGTCTTAAAAAGTATTAAAAGTTGATCAATCAATTTAGCGAAAATTAAGGCTATTAAAAAGTATTAAACGGCATTTTCCAAGGTATTACACTTTGTAGCTTGTTTTCAATAAGTCGGCCCGTTTACGCCGGTTGTTAAACAACATCGTTATGAGGAAACGCAAGTTTGCGTCCAAATGGTTGGAAGATAAGGAGGAAGGACAATCAATACTGTATATAGTCAATGTGAGGTAAAGTGTGTCGCCAATGTAACCGGTTAAAACTCGAAATGGCGATGAGGTCTTAAAATGTACGGAAAGGGTCTTAAAACAGGTCTTATAAGGTATTACATTTGACTTCAGGATTCCTGCATATACCCTGTTAACGAATAGAAAACATACGTTACTATGATATTTAACATGCTCAACAATCATCTCGAATGTATTTATCAACGTAGATCTCAGAGTGAACTGCAGAAACAGAAGCAAGAGACGGAGAGGCTGACCAACAAGTTGACAGTTTTGGAGAAGGAGAGCCAAGAGCTGCAATCCAACCTCAGTACGAGTCAGAAGGAGAGCAAGGAACTGAATCAAGAACATCAAGTTCTGCTGGAGTGGAAGAAAGAAAAGGAGACCGTGGTTAATGAAACCGAGGCTGTGCAGAAAGTCCTCTCTGACAAGATTGAAAACTTGGAGAAGAGCATCAACTCGCTAAATGAGGCCAATGAGGCAGTTAAGGTACAGGTCTATAGTTTTCCAATTAATGAACTTAAAGTATGGGTTTGGAAAGATAAACGACACAGTTTAACCCTTAGATGCACGAGTGACTGGACCCTACACTCTTCCATAAGTGGGTCAAAAAGGACCCGTATTAGAATAATGTGTGTTTTTGTCATTTTGGTTAAGAAAAATCACTTGTATTGAGTATTATATTTTGGTTCACGCTAGAAATATTTAATTTTTCAGTATTTAGACTTTTTTCCTATTTACATTTTGAAAAAAAAACGTTTTGAACATATTGATGCAAAGATCTCCGCTATTCTGAGACCCTCACAGTATTCCAGTCCCTTTTCAAAACTCATCTCTTCTCCTCTTGTCTACTCATAGCCCTCCCCCTCCATCAATCCATGCCGGTTGATCAAGTTTTATAGTCCTATACCCCCCACCCTAACCTTCCCTTATATTGTAAAGCAATTTTGAGTCCTTGAAAAGCCCTATACAAATACCATTTATTTATTTACTATCTTGCTGTGTAAAATAATCTTCCTGAGAGGTGTCACTTGTGATCTAGTCTGTGTCCCACAGTGAATGTATTCCTGACAGCAACAGGTGATAAGAATCAAAAGTTCCCATAGGATTCCATAGAAAATGCATGTGGGTCCTTTTTGACCCACTTATGGAAGCTTGGGGTTTAAAATACAAAAACTACAATTTCTTAAACTGTAAATAAGAAATGTTAATGGCATGATATCCAAAACATGTCTTTTAAGGAATAGCTGGAATATGAAATGATAAAAAAATTATTGATTTAGAAAGATACTTCAAGACAAGCACCTCACCGGGTCAAAAAAGACCCACTTATGCATCTAAGGGTTACAGTCATTGATAAGAACCTGTTTTTTTATTCTGTCATCTAGTGCATCATAAGACGTGTTGATGTGTATTTATTTTCAATTAATTAACCCTGGCTTTTGAGAATTTGTGGGCTGATACATTTCTTCTCGCTATTGTAGAAGCAGCTCACGTGTGTCGAGGGAGACAAGGTCCGTCTGTCTGCTCACATCGATTCCCTGAAGGGAGAACTTCTGAACAAGAGCACAGAGTTGGAGGAGAGGGAGCATCAGTACAACCAGCTCCAGTCTAAATTATCAGAGGTTGGACAGAAGCACACCAAAGACCTGGAGAATGTGGCTGTGCAAGTGGCCCAGCTTGAAGCACAGGTGATTTATTATATTGCTGTTTTTTTATTTATTGTTTTTGTACAATTAATAGTTCATGTTACATGTTGAATGTGTGAATTGGAAAACAAGATATCCCTTCTTTCCATTATGTAATGGGTTCATAAACATAAACAGATTCTCATCATTTTAATGGCTCAGGATACCAAATAACACCATTTAAAGCTGGCTGTCCCTAAAGCAATAGAATAAACAGCCATTGATTACATGTATTCCTTGTTTGTCCTCTATTATCGGCACAGGTCAAAGCTCTGGAGTTGCGGTTGCAAAGGGAAACAAGTCGAGCAGAGCAGGCGGAGAAGACAATCACAGAGCTGCAGGGGGAGCACCAGGCCGCCTGCGACCTCGCTCACTCCAAAGATCAGCTGGTGGAGTTAGGCCAAGCTGAGATCAGCCAGCTGAGAGACAGCCTCGCTCAAACCTCTGCTCAGCAAGAGGAGCAAGCTGCCAGGTGGGAGTTCAGTCTGTGGTTCAATTACTAATATTGAATCAACTCTTTCTAACAGTCCTTTAATGAATGTAACTTTGACAAACTTCACAAATTAAGTTTTGCTGGGACGGCATCACTGTGTAACACATGATTAAGAGGACATTTGATTTTGCCCCTATAAAATACTTATGTGTATCTATAGGGATGGGTATCGTTAAGGTTTTAACTGTACTACTACTTTTATGGATTCCGCTTATTGATCCGGTCTTTTAACCGTACTCTTATCGGTTCTTTTGGAAGAAAAAAAAGGAGGTACTGTAAACTACTAAACAAATTGTGAACAAAATTAACATTACTTTTTATTTAAATTAAATACATAATATTTCACATCAAAAGAAACAACAATGTTTTAACAAATCGTATTAAATAATCTGATGATAGAACTGTAAACGGAATAGCTGAAACTTTAACAAAATGAATAACTCAGTTACCTCTAATCATTAACCCATGTTTGTATAATTGAGTTAACTCAGTGTGTCGCTGCTAGCATACAGAACACCTGACGTGGATGGGGCTACAGAGCTACTAGAAAGACAGTCGAACCCGGTGCATTTCTCCGTCTGAATGTGGGGCACTTTTGCAAAATGTTTAGACAAATTGCTTGTGTTACCGCCCTTACATGCTAAACTCTTATTGCACTTTTGGTAATGAGCATTGTCCACATCGAGACGGGTAAAGTTTAACCACACCTCTGAGCGCTTACTTCTCTCCGCCATGTGTGTGTGTTGCTGCATGTAGCAACTGCGTGTGTGTAAACTGCCCGGCCCCCTCGCAAGCAGGCGGGGGAGAGAGATCTCTCGTCTGGGTTGGAAAGATCAAAAATACAACAAATAATCAGACGCATTTTGCAGTCTTTTTGCATATTAGAAACGGAGTTGGCGACACTAAAACTGCAATATAATGTTTGTGTAGCGTAACACATATGACATAGCTTTGTTTTAGATGTATCCAGTACCGATAACGTCGAAGCTTAACGGTATCATGGTCTTTAATAATTCCGCCCCGGGGACCCTTTAATACCGGGGCGCCGTACCCATCCCTAGTATCCTATGATACAAGTATGACATGGTACTGTAACCCCATTGGTTTCTTTAAGTAAATAATAGTTATGTTTTGCTTCTAACATGCATATTCTTTTTCTTGGTGTCTAATCTCCACCAGGTTGGCCGAGGAGAAGGCGGCCCTGCTGAAGCAGTGTGAGGAGAGCGTTTCAGAGAAGGTTGAAGAGATCGAGACCCTCAAGCTGCAGCTGGAAGAAGTTCAGCAAGCGCTGCTGCTCACCCAAAAACAGGTCTGTTTAATTAATTGGACTATCACAGAAACTATTATTAAACAGATTACCCATTACTTAGTTAAGTTAAGTTATTTCTTTTGGATGAGTACATTATGTATGAATATCTTTGCTATCGTACATTTTATTTGTGGCTGTGGCGCATGGGAGTAGTGTGTTGGTGTTCGGATCAGGGGAGCACAGGTTCAAACCCCACTGCAGTCAGCATGTCGTTTTGTCCCTGGGCAAGACACTTCACCCCAAATTGCTCCTGTGGGGATTGCCCACAGTATTGAGTGTGTAAGTCGCTTTGGATAAAAGCGTCTAACAAGTAACATGTCATTTGTATACGTATTATTATATCTTGCAATAGAAGAAGAGTATGTTGTGTGTCTCTGATTTCAGTGACGGATCACATTTGGTCAGTAAGTTCTATATTTTTGGGGGTATTTTTCCTTACTTTTGTCCTTGTGTTTCAGATCAGTTCCACGCATCATTTGCTAAAGGTCCAGGAGCAACTGGGAGCTGAGCTTCAGAAACAAATCAAGACGTTGTCTGACAAAGAAGAGGAACACAAGAAGATGCATGAGAAGAAATCAGAAGAGCTCAAAGAGTTAGAGGGGGAGCTGAAGGGTCTGCAGAGCCAGGCAGAAGAGAAGGAGAAGCAGCTCGGAGAGGCGGACGCTCACATTTTGTCTCTGGAGAAACAAACGGCTGAGCTGGAAAATGCAGCTCAAGAGTCGAAGAAGGAGGCCGAGGTAAAATAGTCCCCCAAAAATGTATTATGGTTTGTCCATGCTTCATATGTTTTCATACTGTGTATACCAGGGCTATTCAATTGGCGGCCCGCGGGTGATATTTACTGGCCCTTTGAGTATAATGTTAAAAAGTAATCATCAAATTTGATTTATTAAGATTTTTTATTTTTGGGGTCAGAGTGCCTTTATTCCAGAGAGGGTGTTAAATCCAGAGATAGAGGGGAAGACATTGCCTGAAAACTTCTGCAGGCTCGGGTTTCGAACTCTGCGTGAATGATTAGATCACTTCACCTAAATTAAATCAAATTAAATGATGGTTAAATGAGCTTCACATGAGTTCTGAACTTGCCATTTAGATCTCTAAAGGCCTTGGGGCTATGTTGTTTGATTTAATTCAACACAACATATGCACTCCACTGTGCTCTTGTAGTATTTACTGTATCTGAAGCTCTTAATATGATTGCTCATATTTCAAGCCATCTTTTTCCCGGCCCCTTGCTTTGGATCGCCCCCATTCCAAACTAATTGAATAGCCCTGTTGTATACCATGACCTGTGTTTCTCACAAGTAATGATTCATTCTGTTTCTTATGAAGAACCTCCAGCAGTCTCACACTGAGAAGATCAACTGCCTTCTGGAGCAGATATCTTCCTTACAAGAGGAGCTGACTGCGAGCAAAGACGAAGCAGAGAAGCTCCCAGCCTTGGAGAAAGAACTGGAAGATGTCAACCAGTCCCATGCTGATCTTAAGAAGCATCTAGAAGCTCTTGAGAAGAGTCACTCCTCTACTATTGAAATCAAATCCAACTTGGAGAACACCATGAACGAGAAAAACAATCTAATCTGTAATTTGGAGAACGAGGTTAAGGAGCTCGGAGAGAAGGCGAGCAAAGAGTCGGCAAATCACACTTTGAAGGTTGAAAATATGATCAACAAAGAGAAGATCCTCAAAGAGAAGCTCGAGGCTGCGAGGAAATTAGTTAATGCATCAAAGACAGAATCAAGTACTCGACGAGGAGAGATCAAGACCATGAAAACGACTCTGTCTGCTGCTTCACACGGCTTAGAAGAGAGAGACAACGAGATAAAGAGTCTGAAGGAGAAGCTCAATAACGCTGAGGCAGAGCAGGCTAAATCATCAGATCTCTTGAAGGAGAAGATGGTTGCCATGCACAAAATCAAGGTTGGTTACTGATGTACTCTGGCGGGACCATAGTGTGTCACTTTTGCAACGAATCAGAAAATTCAAAAACGTTTTGTAATTGTTCACATTAAGGTTCAGCTGGAGATGCTTCAAATGGACCTGGAGGACAACGAGACAGTCATGAGCACTTGTGAAAGTCAGGTGGAGGAACTGAAGGGAACCATAGAGTCGCTGGAGGCTCAGCTGACTCACAACAACACCCAGATGACTGACATGGAGGCAAGACTGGAGGACAGCCAAGCCCAGGTAGAGTCACAGTTACACTCAAATCTGTCCAAATCATTTTGTGCCACAGATTGTAGACTTACTGTGGAGATAACCTTTCATCATTTGGAGCTCAAGAGGCGCTTTCACACCCGAGTACTTTTCCCGTTTAGTTCCGATAGTTCCTGGGATTTTGCGTTCACACCAAAAAGATAACTTTTCCCCCCTTTTCAGTCCCTGCTAGAGAGCAGGTACTTTCCTGGGAAGAAAAAAGTTAAAATTTCTGTTTGGCTGGGCGAATTGCAAACCACGCCCCGTAAAACTCTGAAAAGTTTTGTGAAGCCGCCATTTTATTTGCTGGTATTAGCGTTATTAGCATTAGCCCTGCACACCAACGCAGAGGGACTGACTTATGTCAACACAAAAGAAAACATGGGAGCGGTGGAGATGAGGAGGTGTTGGCATTCTGGCGATTTACTCTGAAGGCTTCAGTAGAAGC
The DNA here is from genome assembly GCF_949606895.1 of Notothenia rossii. Taxonomy (NCBI): domain Eukaryota; kingdom Metazoa; phylum Chordata; class Actinopteri; order Perciformes; family Nototheniidae; genus Notothenia; species Notothenia rossii. The sequence goes on from NC_136904.1 coordinate 13,734,091, forward strand.
TGCTGGGAGTCCCAGCAGCTTCTACTGAAGTCAGTCCCCAACTCCGGGGACTTCCGGCCGGGGACTTCGGGTGGCAGTATACGCCGTGAAGTTGTTTGCTGCCTGCCAGTACACCCAAAGCAGAAGAAGTGACGTCAGCGGCTTCATTTGTGTAATCCTCCCTCAGGGACTTATTCCGGTGTGAACGCGATTGGCTCTTTAGTTCCATGGGGGTACTAAGTGCTGGGAACTAAGTATGGCAAAGTACTTGGTGTGAAAGCGGCTAATGACACATTTCACATGTCTCATCAATGAATTGTCTAAACTTCAGGCAGCAAACTGGCATCATCTTTGCCAGCTCCTGTTGCTCTGTAGGCAAGCAAACATACCTAATTAGATTCAATCTACAATTATTTTCAGGTCTCTGTCCTGGAAACCCGTTTAGACGATGTCCAATCCCAGAACTCGTTGCTGGAGACGCAGTTTGTCACAGCGAGGGACGAGCTGATGGAGAGGAGCTATGAAATTACTCGTCTCGAAGAGGACGTCGCCAATCAGAAACAGCTGGAGGAGAGTGTTGCTACTTTTGAGTCTAAGCTCTGTCAGGCCACAGAGGAAAATGTCAAGTTAGAGACAACTCTCAGGCAGGTCATTGAAGACAAAGATAATAGTCTTAACCAGTTACAACAAGAGAAAAACTGCCTTGAAGCTTCTTTGAAACAGGTAACAGATGATAAAGAGAAAGTAGAAACTGAAATGATTCGAGTAAATGCAGAGAAGAAACAGCTGGAGGTCAGTTTGGATGAGCTTTCTGAGAAGAACAAACAACTGCAGAACAACATTCAGCAGTTAACTGAGGAAAATCAGAAGGTCGATGAACTCACCGCTCAGAAACAAGTCGCTGAATTAACTCTGAGACAGGTCAACGAGGAGAAGGCCCAACTCGATGTTACCCTCACTCTAATTACTGAGGAGAAAGTCCAACTCGAGGCTAAACTAAATGAGCTAGCCTCTGAAAACAGTAACCTCGTCACTAAATGTAATCAAGTAGTTGAGGAAAAGCTTCAGCTAGAAGACAATTATAATCAGCTGACCGAGGAGAAAATCAAACTACAGTCTAGTGTGGATCAAGTCACCGAGGAGAAAATCAGACTACAGGCTAGTGTGGATCAAGTCACAGAGGAGAAAATCAGACTACAGGCTAGTGTGGATCAAGTCACAGAGGAGAAAATCAAACTACAGGCTAGTGTGGATCAAGTCACAGAGGAGAAAATCAGACTACAGGCTAGTGTGGATCAAGTCACAGAGGAGAAAATCAGACTACAGGCTAGTGTGGATCAAGTCACAGAGGAGAAAATCAGACTACAGGCTAGTGTGGATCAAGTCACAGAGGAGAAAATCAGACTACAGTCTAGTGTGGATCAAGTCACCGAGGAGAAAATCAGACTACAGGCTAGTGTGGATCAAGTCACCGAGGAGAAAATCAGACTACAGGCTAGTGTGGATCAAGTCACAGAGGAGAAAATCAGACTACAGGCTAGTGTGGATCAAGTCACAGAGGAGAAAATCAGACTACAGTCTAGTGTGGATCAAGTCACAGAGGAGAAAATCAGACTACAGGCTAGTGTGGATCAAGTCACAGAGGAGAAAATCAGACTACAGGCTAGTGTGGATCAAGTCACAGAGGAGAAAATCAGACTACAGTCTAGTGTGGATCAAGTCACCGAGGAGAAGCTGCTGCTACAAGACAGCATAGAGCGGCGGGAAGACGAGGTGGCTTCACTTAAAGAGCAGCTGGAGAGGATGGAGAAGAGGACAGAGGAGGAGAACAGAGAGAGGTACAGTTTGATTTACGAGTTACATTTTTATGTGTATATATACTTTTTTTATGTATTCAAAAAGCATAAATACTGCAATGAAAACAGATATTTCTTCTACCACAAGTTACTTGTAATTTTTCGGGGGTAAACAAACCGTTATTGACATGTCTGTGGGTTTATTTTATGAGCTCAAGTATTGCAGCTCAATGTCTTTTGAACCCTCATATTCTGTACATTAAATCAAGTTTAGAACTTTTTGTTTTTATATGAATGTGTGTTCACTTCCTCCATTTTATAAATCCCATGTATCACAGGAACCGACAGTTTGAGGCGGAGCAGTCCGAGCTGCATCAGAAGTTGGCGAGTTTACAGACGGAGCTGACTGAGTTGAAGCTGCAGTACGACTCCCTGCTGGAGCAGGTGGGCCAGCAGCACAGCCTCATACAGCAGCTCTCTGGACCACAAGGTACCCAGAACTCAGGAGAACAAATCATCCTCATGGACAACCAGGAGACATTGGATATTGTTGGTGAGTGTGAACCAAAACTGCTTTTAATTCAGATAAACATATTTACATTTATGTTTAATAATCGTTCCCCCCCCCCCCCCATCAGAAGCAGCAGTACAGATTGATGTAGAGCCGACACTTGATACGAGCACCAGTCTTGAGTTCCTTCCAGTAAATGAACAGCTGAGCCCTGAGGTGTCTGAACTGGAACTTTCCCACCATTCTGACAAGGACTTCAGGTACAATGCGTTTTTATAAAAGCCCTAATACATTATTATTAGGAATGGGTACCGGGCCCCGGGGCTGAATTATTAAAGACCGTGGCACTGTTGAGCTGCGACGTTATCGGTGTTGGAGACATGTAAAAAATGTCATATGTATTCTGCTACACAAACATTATATTGCAGTTTTAGTGTCGCCAACTCCGTTTCTAATATGCAAAAATACAAAGAAATGCGTCTATTTTTTTAATTTAATCGTTTATTTGAAGAGGGACAGTGCACATTGGTGAACATTTAAAACGTAAACATGCCGGATTTTAGCTTTGAGCTCATTTCCATCCGTAGTCCCTCACATACAACATTTAAGAACCTGACATTTATATACATAGCAAAGATAAATACATGATATGCAGAAAGAGCATGAGCTGCATATACAAGCATTTACCACATGGCAGTACAATGTAGCAGCTACGACATATAAAGGGCCAGAGGAGATACCCCTGTATTAAAGTGCATTTAGCGGTGATTGCACGTTTGTTTGTTTCTCAACCATTCTTTTAGTTGACCTTTTTTTTAAACTGTTCAAATTGGGACAATCCCGTAACTCAGTTGGGAGGCTATTCCACAATGAGCTGCCCTTAACTATGATTCTTTTTAGATAAAAGTACCGTTGAAATACTGGATCGATAAGCGGTATCGATAAAAGTAGTAGTACCGTTAAAACCTTAGCGATACCCATCCATAATTATTATCCTGTTTGTTTTATAATGTGATCAATAAATGTAATCTTTCAACCTGGCAGTGAGACAGAGCTGGTGTTCAAGGAGGACATCAGTGAGCAAGAGATGATCCAGGAACAGCTGGAGGAGGAGAGGGAGGCAGGTGTGGCAGATGTTGAGGAAGCGGGCTGTAACGAGGAGAAGCATCAGGTAGACAATTAATACAAAGTCTGTCAGTTTTTCAGTAACGATCCTGTAAGGGGTATATGTTCAGGGGTACTTTATTTATTGATTTATCATACATGTACTCGGGGACTTGATAGTTGTGACTGATATGTCTTTACTACCTGAATTGATTATGACATTGTTCGAATTTCATCTTGTTTCTTGAAGCTTCCTGAAGACATCAGTAGTCCCAAAGATGTCCCTGAAAGCACACCTGAAATCTGTGAGATGTCTCTACCACCATCATCCATTGGGGAGAGACGACACTTGGAGTCCATCGGTGAGTAATTTAATGGTGCTCTTGACTCTTATCAATTACAGATTTTGTTCTTACAAAACACAAGTCTCACAAGAAGCGTCTAAATGAGCCCTGAGAGAAAAAATTCGAACACCCTTAGCACAGAACTCTATGTATAAATACCCTTATTACAAATCGGATCTGCACAAACAAGACATCAGATAAAGCTGAGATTCCACAGTTTCTACAGGTATTAGTATCATCCCTGAGCGATCAGAACTCGACAGGGGAAGCAAACACAGACATCACAACACGGAGCTTTACAGACATTCTTGCCACGCATCACTCATTGACCAATGGGTCATGTTTAGATGGATTTTAGGAACTTCCCCTCGATTCTATTGGTTCTAACGGTTAGAAAGAGATGTCAATCATCAAAATCGAACGAGGGGGGCCGGAGATATGGCAAATCCATCCAAATGACCCCAGAAGTGTTTTTTTTTTGCTAAATCTCTCTAAAAAGGTCAAATGTCACCTGTTTCGCATCAGTCTTGATACAGGGTACTTGGGCCTATTATATGTTATAGTTTGGATTCCTAAAGCTTTTAGTCTACTATCCCATCATTCAAGGGTGGTTTTCACTGTAAGTAATGGGTTTTTTTTTTGGACAGAAACTATCATTTACATTTTTTTACTATGTTCAATCTGAATTTACTATAAAATAAAAACATTCTATATTGATTCTGACTTTTCTGCATCCAACTCAAAGGTTTATCATTGCTTTGCGAAAAAAGATTATTAACTTACCCCTTTTTAGAAGTGAAGTTATAGTCATTTGTTCTGGGAATGTCATTTTCGAACCTGAGACCTGAAAAACAGGCCCAGGGCTTAACAGGTTAAAGTGATCATTTAAATAAAATAAAAAGTTTAGAACTTAAAAATGAAACTAATTGCTATTGCTAAGGCAAGAAGAGTCACAACCTTGGTTAGACTCCCAGGGTCACAGACTTAATGATGATTTAGATACAATCTGATTCGCACTACATTGTACAACTTTAAATCTGAACAATTCTGTTTAAATGTCTTGTTTTCAATTTTCAGAGTCATCCCAGGTCCAAGCTGACACAGCTATGATCACAAAACAAGAACTCCAGACCCTGCGCTCAGACTTTGATTCACTGAGTTCGGACCTGGCACTGAGAATGGAGTTGACCTCCGAACTGGAAGTCCAAGTTCAAAACTTAGAGACCAAACTTCAAGCAACAGAGGAGCAGGCACAGGGTGCAACGCATAAGCTGAGCATCGCTGTGGAGGAAAAGAAAGTCGCTGCTGACCAGGTTTGAGCAAAGAAATTGTAGAATTAATACCACTTAAATAATAAATGACAAGTTTACACTTCAAAGATACTAATACCATGTTCTAATTGTAGTTGTTCCAGCTGTCAGAAGAGAGGGAGACCTTAACTCAGCAGCTGCAAACAGCTAAATTCCAGCTGACTGATGTGATGGAGATGATGGAAGGACTAGAGATGGCCAAAGGTAAATATCTCTCTGCATGTGAGCGATTAACTTCATCATACTAGATTATTTACGGATCTTAAACATCAGTCCTCAACAAGGTGCTAAATGTTAAATACATCTTGTTGTGAGTGCCTGCAATTCAAGAGCAACCGTAGTTTGTGTTCATATGTTTAGGAGCAGCTTACACTTCCCTGCACAGAAAGGGAATGGGCAGGCTTTAAGGTCTGTTCTTTGTAACTGCGTGTTGGTATTGATTAGACACTTTCCTCGGTTCTGTAGGTGGTTGGGACGAGAAATTCCTTCAGCAGGAAAGTGAGCTGAGGAGGGTTCGCTCTGAGAAAGCTAACCTGGAGCAGCACTTCCTGGGCATGGAGTCTGAGCTGGAGACCCTGCAGGGGCAGAGGAGCAAACTGGGGACTGAGATGGAGACGCAGAGGAGGACATGTTCAGGCATGGAGCAGCAGATAGAAACTCTCAGGACAGAGGTGAGCACTCGTCAAGAGCTAAAACAACATTGTGTTTCTTAAGCCTACTGATCCATTAGTGTTGCATTACTATTCTCAATCCTTCATTTTCTCCAGACAAGCCAGCTCAGGTCTGAACTTGTGTCCTGCACCGAGGAGAGAGACGACCTGAACCAGTCCATGGGCCAATGGAGAGACAAAGTTCACAACCTGGAGAACACGAACTGTGACACCAGAAACCTAATCTCCATCCTGGAGGATGACATCAGAGCAGGGAGGAAGGAGTATGAAGTCCTTCAAAGCAGCATGGAGAAACTGAAGACTGAGAGGCAGCAGGTATTTTTTACTTCAGGATTCCTGCATATACCCTGCTGGTAGCATTAAGTAAAGTCCACAAGTCTGTCATCTTGTTAGGTTGGCTTCATCAGGCCAGAGGCACAAACTCCAGATGGGTATCTTGACCTTGTGTTTGTTTTCTTCTCATATTTGAAGCTGCTGGATCAGGTTAAGGCACTGGAGCAGGCAATATCCCATCAGAGTGGAGAAAGAGATGAGCTGATCGGGAAGCTGGACCAAATCCAAGAAGATCACACATCAGCCGATAACAACACAGAGTCCATGTTCGGCAAGATACAGGTGAGGGGCTGTTGCTTGTTGTGTCTAAGTTTCCTCATTATTAAAACAAATTGCTATCTTAGGTTTTATGTTTTCAAAGCATTATCAATTAGATTTAAGTTTAGATTACATACACCAAAATACCCCCTAATTGTTACTCCTCTTTCTCCTAAAGGCGTTACAGGGAGAAGTGTGCCGCCTCTCACAGTCTCTGGAGTCTTCTCTTCTGGAAAAGGGAGAGATTGCCTCTCGCCTGAACTCGACACAAGAGGAGGTCCAGCAGATGAGGACTGGCATTGAAAAGCTGCAGGTTCGCATCGAGTCAGACGAGAGGAAGAAAAAGAAGATGGGAGAGATGCTCAAAGGTGACTCTTAAAATCTTTGAAATGACAAAACCTATTTAGTTGTGTGAGGTGGTGTCTGTGTGATGTGGTGTCTGTGTGGGGTGGTGTCTGTGTGAGGTGGTGTCTGTGTGAGGTGGTGTCTGTGTGAGGTGGTGTCTGTGTGAGGTGGTGTCTGTGTGGGGTGGTGTCTGTGTGGGGTGGTGTCTGTGTGGGGTGGTGTCTGTGTGAGGTGGTGTCTGTGTGAGGTGGTGTCTGTGTGAGGTGGTGAAGTGGTGTCTGTGTGAGGTGGTGTCTGTGTGAGGTGGTGAGGTGGTGACTGTGTGAGGTGGTGACTGTGTGAGGTGGTGTCTGTGAGAGGTGGTGTCTGTGAGAGGTGGTGTCTGTGAGAGGTGGTGTCTGTGTGAGGTGGTGTCTGTGTGAGGTGGTGTCTGTGTGAGGTGGTGACTGTGTGAGGTGGTGTCTGTGAGAGGTGGTGTCTGTGAGAGGTGGTGTCTGTGAGAGGTGGTGTCTGTGTGGGGTGGTGTCTGTGTGGGGTGGTGTCTGTGTGGGGTGGTGTCTGTGTGAGGTGGTGTCTGTGTGAGGTGGTGTCTGTGTGAGGTGGTGTCTGTGTGAGGTGGTGTCTGTCTAACTGTGTTGATTTACCCCTCTAGCTGCCCAGAGGAAATCTGACTCGCTGCAAGATCGCATTGCTGTCCTGGAGAGAGAGAAGGAAGACCAAGAGGAGAGTCTAGAGGAGGCTTTGCTTCAGGTAGTTTCAAACATGCATATGTTTAAAAAATAACCACTGCATCCTTCTTGCATTGTAATGTCTCAATTTAACCATTGTATGGAAGAAACGCACATGTGAGGATGTTTGGTAAAATGCCAACATTTGCTTAGTAGTAGTAGAACCTTTATTCAGCTAGGAAACTCAATTGAGAACAAATTCTTATTTTCAATGATGACTTGACAGCAGGCAAAAGGCTTGCTGAGGGGATGGGGGTTGGGAGGAAGAAAATCAAAAGACAGACTCCTGGCACTACAGAACCCAGGAGATGACACAGAGCAGAGATAACAGGCATAGCAGTTAAACATAACATATCTAAAATAATACTGCTGGAGTTCAATCAGTCATTAAACTAATATAGAACATTCATCCATCCATTCATTCATCCATTCCTTCCTTCATGGCAATGCATACTATAGGAGAGGTCAAGACAGAAGTTTGTGTTAAATGAATGTTTGATGTTCCTACACAGGCTGAGACAGCCACAGCTGAGCTGGAGGAGGAAAGGATAAAGGTATATTCACTTTCATTAGCGTTTGGCTTAATGTTGGCGTTTCTCATGTATCTATACGTTCTCAATACCAAACAATATATTAATCCGATGTCTCGTTTATTTTCTCTTATGCTGCTTTTTCCCTTTCCATCCTGATTTTCTTCTCCTCCTTTCTGAACTCTGCTGCTGTCTGTCTTCGACCTTCCCCTCCAGGTAGAGGAGGAGAAGAGGGAACTCACCGAGAAACTTTCCGAGCTGTCTGCCACACTGGACGACCTGAGATCAGAGAAAGAACACATGGAGAGAGAGCTGGAGACGAAGAACAGAGAGATAGAAGAACTGAAGTCCGCTAAGGAGCAGCTGGAGAGAGGGTTGGAGAAGGCAGAGGTGGAGAGAAGAGAGGGAGAGGAAAGGCAGAAAGGGCTGGAGAAAGGAATGAGAGAGGAAGCCGAGCGGCAAACAAAGAACATGGACGACCTCCAGGCACAGCTGGAGGCCTCCCAGCAGAGAGAGGCCTCCCTGGAGCAAAGGGGTGCAGAAACAGAAGGGGGGAGAGAGAGGCTGCAGTCTCTGCTGGTAGAGATGGAGAAAGAGAAATCCTGCCTGCACACTTCTCTGGAGGAGTGGGAGACGGAGAGTAACAACCTGAGGAACAGTATTAAGGCTTTAGAGGAAGAAATAAAAGAGCTCCAAACACAGATTAAAGAACAAAAGAGGGAAATGCTGGAGAGGGAGGACGCTTCAGCAAAATCCATCCAGGAGGAAGTGCTCTCGACTCTGTCTTCAGTGGAACAAGAGAGAGATCATCTGCAGTGCACTCTTGCATCTGTAGAAGGAGAGAAAGAAAGGCTGGAGCAAGAGAGGGGGGTGTTAGCTGAAGAGAAAGAAAAGCTACAGGCTGACCTCTCATTGATCGAAAAGGAGACGCAACAAACGCTATCTTCATTGAAGGAAAGAACAGAGCAGGAGAAACTAAAGATCGATGGGGAAAAACAAGAACTGCAGTCTTCCCTAACTTCGATTGAAGTCGAGAAGAATAACCTGTCCTCGGCTCTTTCCTCCCTGGAACAAGAGAAGGAGACACTCGCAGGAGAACAAGAGACTCTTCAGTCTACTGTTGCCTCCATGGAGAAGGAGTTGGAAGAGTCCAAAGAGTGTGCAGCAAAGCTCAATGAGCAGGTACACACACACACACACACACACACACACACTGTAGTGGCTTTTTAACTTTATCCATAAGTAAGCCACTGAGGGATGGGAACGGGAGAACTAAGTTTGGACGCGTGTTCCAGATGACAAAACAATGTCCATACGAGTGTATATCTTTCAATCCATCGATCCATTTATTTTGTTTTCCATATAGCCTTTCTGTTACCATTCAGATACCAATAGATGCACGCCAGTCACGCTGAATACAAACAGGTTTAACACACAGCTCATATTAACACGGCTTCTGCCGACACGGTCGAAAACTGTTTGCTTCCGTCCCACACACCTGCACCTGATCACCCAGTGATTACATTTCTATACACACACAAGTGAATACTCTATCTTGTGTAGAAGGTTGGAACTGCATAATTAATTAAACGTCCGGATAAAATACAGACACATGCATTATGGCTCCAACACACACATAGATCTATTTAAGTCTCAAATGTCCCCACGTGCCAACCGTTCGGCATGTATCCTAATAAATAAGTGAATTTGAGATAAACCGACAACATAGTGTGAATGATCTCTTGTTTCATTTGATGTTATGTTATGTTTAGCATGACTAAATCCTATCTCTTTCGGTCTGTTTCAGGTGTCACAGCTAACGTCTCAGGCCGCTCGTCTGTCCAAAGAGAGAGACTCTGCCCGGAGCAAGATGAGTCTGTTGATGAAGACCTGCAAACAGCTGGAGCAGGAGAAGCAAGAGATGCTGAACGGCTCAGGTGGGGAAACACATTCAAATGCTTCTGTAATAAATACATAAATAAAACACATATTAAAGGATGAACATACAACTTTCATGACATGCAAGACCTGGGGACAATGTGTAAGAAATCAGGATTGACCAGAATTCTCTATCTGTACACAGACATTAGTTTGTGTTTGCAAATCAATCCAAGATGTCATGAAAGTATGTGAATGATTAAGTAATTAGGTTGTATCATTATACCAGCTAGCTACGGTATAACTATAGAGAGGCGAAGTCCCTCCCTTTCCGGTGGACCTCCATGGGACCTTATTTCGGAAAAATTATGTATTGAAGTCGATGGGGAGAGAAAGATTATCTTTTGATCCCGTTTGAATTGTGCCACGAATTACACATATGATTTTTGTCAATCTTTAAAAAATACTTTCCATGTCAAAAAAGTCACAGTTTGTCGTAAAACTGTTGAAATGTAAGACTATGAAAAATACGCAACTAGAAAGACTACAAATCCCAGAATCCCGGTCCTGTATGATGGCTCTTACGGAACCAACTAACAGCTCTCAACATTCCCAGACTTGGAATGATTTTCACCTCTTTTAATACTTTTCGCCTCATTCTCAAAGAAAGAAGTGAAATGTGCCAACGTGACGGCCGTCTTGGTGTGTGGTGCGAGACGGGAGATGTAGTTCATTGAGCGATTTCACACAAAAAAATGTGTTACTTCACAGTTTTACGACACGTTTTTTTTTTTTTACTTGCAAAGTTATCTTTTAAATTGACAAACATCATATGTGTAATTCGTGGCACAATTCAAACGGAATCAAAAGAGAATCTTTCTCTCTCCATTGACTTCAATACAAACTTTTTCCGAAATAAGGTCCCATGGAGATCCACCAGAAGGGGAGGGACTTCACCTCTCTATAATATCCAATTGAGGTTGGACTTGGACAACCAAAACAAGACATTACCTTTGACTTTGTTCACTATAATCGAGTATTTTATAGACAATAATCAATTTAGAAACATGGCGACTTACTCCCTCGACAGTGCAAACTAATTATTTTGTTAACATGGGGCACATGTGTCACAGGCGACGTGAAGAGCAGCGACGCGGTGCAGCTGAAGGAGGCGGCAGAGCAGAGAGAGAAGGAAGTGGAAGACCTGAAGAGTGCTCTGCAGCAGAAGAAGGTGGAGGCAGAAGAAAAAATAGTGGAGTCACAACAAAAAAGTAAGGAAGTGGAAGAACTTAAGGCTGCCCTCGATGGAAAGAAGAAAGAGTTAGAAGAGAGGAACGGAGAGCTGCAGGAGATGAAGAGCGAGGTTGACGAACTAAACCAAAACCTGGAGGAGAAAAGCAAGGAGGCCGACGAGAGCATCGAAAAATACTGCAGCGTTATGCTTAAAGTCCACAAACTGGAAGAGAGCAACGATTCACTGACAACCCGGCTGGAGCAGCTCACTGCTAGCCGACCAGCTAACGAATCAAACGTCCCCTCCAGCGGCGCAGACGCTACTCGCTGGCGCCGCTCAGGGAGGAAGTCTTACTCCAAACATCCCGAGGAAAAACTGGATGAGAACACGGAGAACATGGCACCTTTAACTCTGCAGAGGTCTCCTCAGGGGAAACGAGCTCACCGTGACATCAGCAATAAAGACAGCGCCCAGGAAGCCCTGCACAACCTGACAAAGAAGATCAAAGCCAACGCAGTGACTACAGCCAAACCAAAAACTGAGCAGGAAGACGATGAGTTCAGACCAGAGGGGCTGCCTGAGCTGGTGCAGAGAGGTAATGTAACTGCAACTCAAGCTCATCAAAATCTAGGGAAGAAAAAAACCTGTTTCTTTTTTTTAACCCCTTATGGATTTAGATGTATGCAGTAAATGTAACTATTTAAATGCTGGTGCAATTTTACAAAACATTTAAGGATGAGAAAAGTAATAATTTGTTCTCTGGCAGGTTTTGGTGATATTCCTCTGGGGGAGGCCAGTCCGTTCATCATGAGGAGAACCACAGTGAAACGCCGCAGTCCTCGAATCGCTGCCAAACAGACGGTTCCCTCTTCTGATGGCATGGTGAGCAGCAACACACACACACACACACACACACACACACACACACACACACACACACACACACACACACACACACACACACACACACACACAGTCTGTGCTACTTCTACCCGACAGCCAGCTACACAAAATACACTACTTTTGCATGTCAACACAAGTGGCATGTTCTTCAAAACAGCTAATCTTGTTGCTACTTTCTAATGAATACATGGTATAAAGCAGAGCAAACTGATCAATGGAGTCCAGTTCCAGGCACAGTCCTTTGTTGTGTTAAGTTCAAATATTCACTTCCAATTCTTTTTCACTCTTCTTATCTTGTCTTGCTCTTCCTCCGCAGGTCTTGGGGTCCATGCCCTGTCTCTCCCCGAATGCTGAGGAGAAATCTGCAAACCGCTCGCTGAGTGTTCACCAGACACCAGAGAAACAAGAAGACAACTGCCACGTCCAGTAGATTATGATAGACAGTTTTGCACTTGGGATATATTTGGAGAAATATACACATGCATGCGTCATTAATATAAACAATCCACCTTTTTAAAATCACACGTTAACATAAAGACTCGTTTATTTTCTTTATATTTGGGGTTGGCAGGCTGTGTGTCACTTTTTTCTGGGTCTTTAAAGTCACAACTACACCTGTCAATGTCTCATTTATCTGTTGGATGGTTTAAACACATTACAAACAAATCAATAACCAATATAAGATGATGAAGCAGGTTAAACGAGTGTTGAGTTTCTTCAAAGCACTATTTTTCTAAAGTGATTTTTAAGGAAACTTCTTGAAATGTCAGAAAAGTGTTCTACTATGAATGCGAACATCCCCTTGTTCTGCTCCTCTTTCTTCATGGCTTCAGCTTGCAACTGTTTCCTTGTCTTTACCACTCCGTTTGTACTGTATTTGTGTCCTTTGTTTGCGAGAGTCTTGAACCGTGTACATAGTCGATAATATACAGTAAATCAGCTATTCATCGTCTATCTGTTAGTCCTGTAACATATCATATATTTGCTCATGGCAGCTAAGATTTTGTAGATTTTATGCTTTCATATTTTTGTAGTTAAAAACTCAAGAACACGTGTTTTTTAAAACATTATTTTCTTACTAATCTTTGCAGGATATGTTAAAAGCTGATGTGATTTTATAACTCGTTTTTGTATGTTTATAGTTAATTGTTACTGATCATTGCAAATAGTTCATTTCCCTTTTTATACTAAACTTTTACTGCTTCATAATGTGCCTGGTCTTTTTTTTTACAATCACATGGGTGCAGTGGCGTTTTTATATGTACAAAAGTGGCGGGGCACAAAAAACTTAGATGTCTATAAGCTTCTGCAGTGACGTGCAGTGAGGTTCATGGCTGGTGAGGCACTGACTCTTCAGGTTTACAAATATAATATTTTGACCTAAATCAAAATATAATATTATTTTCAAAAGCTTTTTTTGTCTGATGCTTCGATTAATTTTAAACAGACAGTTCAACAAAAGGATACCCAAAAAATCTAATTTTATCATTCACATATTTAATTGTTCTCTCTTAGTAAGATCCCATTTTCAATAAAATTGCAGTCTTACTTTGACTTGAAGATTAAGTCCATTTGCCTATCCTTCTTGACAAAAATCTCTATTACTTTTTTGTAAAAGTCCTCCTTATCATCTTTTAGTTTAAAAAGTTTAATCATAAATCTAATCGATATATTTATGATTAGAAAATTATAAAAGTCGGGTAGATATTATCCGGCTGAACAAAACGTGCATTTATCTAACTGGTACGTTTCCCACAGATCTTATTTTGAACTATTTTCTAAAATCCTATGGAGAAATCTCATTGCTTTTTTGTCGAGGGAACCCATGCGCAGCTTACTTCCGGGTTTTAGGACGCGTCACTGCCACTGCACCTCTCTCTCGTCTCCTCTTGACACACCACACTTTTCGCGGCACACGTACTTACAGCCAATCAACTCTGAATTATGTGAGATGACGTATGGTGGGGATGGCAGCTCAGTGCCCCTATGGTCATTATTGTTTTGCCACACACATTAAATAGGAAAATACTCTGAGCATGCGCAGTGTAGTTTTCACAGTCACCATTCAATTAGACAGTGAGAGGGAGGGGAATGATCGGGTTTTGTCCCACATAAACAGCTGTACACACTGTAGACACTAATTAGAACACAGACTAAAACAGCAATGTACAGACGAATCAGATGATTAAACATGATCTTAAAATATCTTTTATATATATCTTTTTTTTTTTGCAATCATTCTTTGTAATACTCTCTGCTGACACTAGGTGGGGCTGTGCCCCTAATGAACAGTCGCCACTGCATGGGTGAGTGTTAGTTGCTAAACTTGCTATCATATGATAACTTTAAAGATATACGAAATAGCAGGAAGCACAATAGAGCAGGGGTTCCCACATTGCCCCTACAAATAGAATCAAATTCTGTGGGAAACACTGGATAATAAAAAAATATTTTTATTATCTCGCGACCCCCACTTTGGGAACCCCTGCAATTGAGTACACAGTATGCAGCTGGTTTACAAGTGAGTGCACAGTTCACTCTGCCGCCACAGGGTGGGGGGGTAGAGCCATGTGGAGACAGCGTGTTGATCAGAGTTCAGCAATCTCAGTGCAGGGGATACTTCACCTAAAGCTGTCAGTGGAGGATAAAAAGGGTTAGAGTTATCAGGCCAGAAACTAGATAGTGGTAGACCTAATTTAAAAACAAAAGCATGAATTCAGCTCAAGCAACTGTGTATGAAAAACAAGTTTTTTAAATCTTTTTCTGAATGCCAAATTTACTAACGTTTTTACCTTACATAGAAACCTATTTGCTCATGGATGGCAATACTAATACAGGGAGATATCAATTTGGCTTTTACGGAGATCATTGTGACATTTTAATAATGCAGTCTGACTTTTAGTGGCTCTACATCTAGATTAGGATGAGGAGAAAAAAATTATGTATTTTGTTTAACAGTTTCACTTATAATAGAAAATACCTTATTTAAATGTCCATAGTGCATGTTACACGGCCCGGCCCCCTTACATTGGGGAGGGTTGTTCTGTACTCTGACAAGATTTTTTGTTTGATTAATTTCTGTCAATATATAATTTGTCAGCCCACCTGTACTTGGATCAGCCTAACGGGCCACCACTCATCTTACATCTAGTTAAAGTTACTAAATCACCAAACGGTGGTGTTAGTGACTGAGCATAAACCAGCTGCTCCGCCTTTTCAAGGATGAATATATTCATTCAGACCAATTTCAAAGCACACCTAATTACAACATGCTCATAAATGACACAATAGAGGAAAGCAATCCAATGTTTTCATGATGCAGGGCTGTAATTCATTTGGGCTATTGAGTTGTTCAAGTGAAAGCAATCAGACCTTCTATATTAACAACAACCTCTGTGCTTAAATCATGTCCCAGCATGCCACTGAAGAGACATTTCAACATCAGTACAACACACATTTAATTGCAGATGTTTTATTTAAATCTGCAAAGAAAAGCATTTACGCAAATGAAAAGGAGTAGGACAGATATCATTTAACGTACTGAGCATAGAACTGCATAAATTAGACTTTTATTATACAGCATGTGGTTCCAAATTTAGTTTAATTCATCAACAACTTTCTCCGGTTTTGGACTCTTCACCATGACGGCAAGTGAGGAAAACAAAGTTATCTCCACAAATTCAAGGAAACACAAGGTGAGTAATCTATATTCAAATGATCATTTGGGGTTCAAAGGTTTTTCTTTAACTTGACAAACCCTCTCTGCTTTCAGATATTCAAGTTGAAAGCAGCTTGTTGCACGTCACTTCTAGCATAATAAAGCATCCTTAATGCTGTCTGACTGTGACAATACAAACACATTGCAGCTGTGGCTCTGCTGATTGGAAATGTCAGGGATTATTAGTGGGATTTCTCTGGGTGAACCTTTAGGATGCGTCTGGGGAACACTGCTCTGATCAATGACATTGATCCTCTGCTGCATGGATGGCAGATAAGATTATTGATCTGAGCCGACCTTTTGGCCTCTTGATCTTCTGAGGCTGTAAGGACACATTGAGATGACAGATTCATCAGGATCTTGTTTGAAGCGTCAGTGAGAACATCTGTTTTTTTTTCTTCCACTCATCATGGCTTTTTATTTCTCTACTGGCTGGAAGCAGGGCATGCTGGGTTATTTGCTGTGTTTGGAAGGTTACTTTTGACTTACTTGACTTGATCCTGAAATCAGCCAATGTGCAAAATGAGTAGGCCTACATTTTGATGCTTTTATATGTTCACTTGAGTAACATTTTGAGGACTTGTATTTTTTCTCTCTGTGGTATTATACTGCTGAGAACTTGTGCCCAGTCCCTCTTCCGGTGATGGGAACAGCTCGCCGCGGTCTCGGTGCTCTGATGTCCGGCTGCTGGAGCTTTTTAGCGGAAACTGCAATGCCAGAACCAACTCTGGACGAGGACACGGGAAATGAGGAGATGTGTCCGCTGAGCTGTGTTATCACTGGCCCTCAGAATGGTGGGTGTGTGTTTGTGTATGCATGTGTGTGTGTGTGTGTGTGTGTGTGTGTGTGTGTGTGTGTGTGTGTGTGTGTGTGTGTGTGTGTGTGTGTGTGTGTGTGTGTGTGTGTGTGTGTATGTGTGTGTCTGTCTTTGAAACGGACAGACTGACTGACCGTCGATCCCTCTGCTGTATGCATGATTTCTCCCATTCTTCCCGGTCAGCCCTGTGTAAGCAGCCGCTCTCAGTCACCCACAGGAAGTTTGTATGAACAGGACAGAGGGGAAGAGGCAGAAAAAAAGAGTTCAATTTATGGTAATACACTTGAGTTATTTTCAAAACTAAGTTATGTAATCTGCAATGTGAAACCCACTTGCAGCTTTCTGTCGCGGGTGAGAGGCCTAAATGGACCGGTCAATACTCAACATGGACACCACATTCAAGTCACCATTTATAAACTACTTGTACGTGTTAACCATGGCTTTACAATGGTGGATGAATAATTTATTTTTAAAAAGGGCTTTTCACTTGAACTATTTTCCATCAATTAGAAGGAAAGGTATTTTTCAAAAAAACTCTTCAACCCTGAAATTACCATTTGCATCCCAAACAACCTGTTACATTAAATCTGTGAAGACACTTTGTTGTTCTCAAATGCTGAACAAAGAAACCAAAAACTGCGAGTACAAGTCTTGTATAATTGAAAGGATTGCGGATAGAATTTAACAATGGCAAAACTAGGTAAAAACATCAATTTAAAACAACTATACAAGCAGTAGATTACGCTTTGTGACTAGTAGATTGAAACTGCGTTGTGCCTATATAAATAACACAATTGAATCACATGCAAACAACAACAATCATGGGTATCCACCACTATAGTCTCTTAGAGTTCGAGAAATGATTGTTTTCTTTCTCTTTGGTTTTGGTGGGTCTGTGGACCAATTGTCAGCGCAATAGCGTCAAATCCCTGACTAATACAGTCTCAGAACTTTGCAGATGTGTAGACACAAGTCACATGACTTTTCAGGTGTGGTGTTCAAATCAAAATGAAGACAACATTCGTAGATTGGTGTTGTCCAATCAAGGGCATTGGACGTTTAGAGGTGCCTCTGGTCAGATTTGGCGTAGCCGCTGTTGTCATCACCTCCAAAGATTGTCTCTCGTTTGAGGTCTGCATGCTAGCTACTGTATGTGGCTTGTTCTGCAGCAGGTTACATTAAGTGTATGTTCTGTGGGGATCAGTTTGTGTCGTCCGTCTACATGTCTGAGTCCTCTGTGAGGAGAGACTATAAGGCTGGAAACCAACAGACAGAGGAAGAGAAGAGGAGGAAGAGTCCCATATTAAGATCAAATTGATAAATGATTAAAGATAAATCTTGAACGTGCATATCTTTAAAGGGAGATAAAGCAGGAACCTGCCTGACCGAGCTCGCTTGACGTCACACAGGATCAGCTTCCTTCTGCATTGAGATATAATGTTCAATTACACAAACAGAGAACAAGCCTTTTTCAGGCTATTGTACAGATCATTTCTAGCAAAGAATGACCTATAAGTGTGCAGAACTACAAATAGAAACCATTATAATATAACAACCTAAAAGCCTCTGGACGCTTCAGGCCATCTGACTTCTGTTGTTATAATGTTACCAAACTTTAAAATCAGGGAAATTATAATGAAAAACGTATGTTACAGTTATAGAGCTGTGGCAAAAAGGCAAGGGGAGATAAAGTTCTTGTTGCTCCATGAGGCTGCGTCTGAGCTTTCAACGGATGTTACTGTATTTACTCGTCATAGCCAAGGACTTACAAACAGCAGAAAACTTTAAGTAGAGCTGGGTAAATACCTAATTACCAGTGCAGTTCTGATTTTAAACGGTGTGCAATGGAGATTTTTTGAATGTCTTTCATGTATCACATCTACAGGTTTTGTACTGACAAAAGCCGACTTTAAGTAACAGGGAAGGACATTTTTTGAAGTTTCCCTGGCATTTTGTAGACCAAACAGTCCAGACAATAATCAACAGAAGAATCTACAATGACAATAATTGTTAGTTGCAGTCCTAATATACACCAAGATAATAAATCAGCGCTATAGTTAAGTAAGAGCCTCTGGCTTGATCGTCTTCATATGCTCTAAATGTAACGTATATTTTAGTGTATATGTGCCATCACTGTTTAACATTATCAATAAATACAAGGAAAGGTAATACATTATGCTGTATATAAATGATAGAACGAAGCTATAGGTTACAAAGGGTACGTGAAGAATATGACAATGTCAGGTAAATTAACAGGTTAGCGGTTAGCGGTTAGCTTAGCCCAGTGGTTCTCAAAGTGGGGGGCGCGCCCCCCCTGGGGGGCGCAAAGGCATACCAGGGGGGGCGCGAGAGACCAGGAGGAAAAATGGTAAAAATGTAAAAGATAAAAAAATAAAAAATCATAAATTGAAAAATTATTTATTCGAAAATAATATGATGCAGTACTATTACGTCTGGGTCTCTGTGTTTCATTAAAGCTCGGCTCTGTGTGTGTGTGGAACGAGCCATTTTGTGTGCGCGAGCGAGAGAGAGAGAGCGCACTGGTACCGGGGATCGTTGTTGTTAGCTTCTGGTGCTAGCGAGCTACGCTAACGGACATAAGGAGCTTTTTCAACAACAAAGTGGAGGAGAGTCCTCTCCTGTCAGACTGAGAGACTCAGTGAGCTAAAGCAGGGGTTCCCAACCTTTATTGTGCCAAGGACCGGCAGATACATTAAAAAAAATTCGCGGACCGGTTGTCAATTTTAGCTGATTTTAATATTTACTCACCAGCAGGTGGCAACAGAGGCTAATTGTTTTTAACAGCCTGAAGAAATACTAATATGCATCCAAAACATATTAATAACGTTTAAAACCAGGATACAATTAAAACAAAAAATTAGGACCGCTTTACAAATATTAATATAATATATAATATAATATAGCCTAATATGGCAATATAAGGCTGTTACATTGTATGTAACAAATAATAGAACAATATGCATCCAAAACATATTAACAACGTTTAAAACCAGGATACAATCAAAACAAATTAGGACCACTGTACACATATTGATATAACTGAAATGTCAGGGAGACCCCTAGGCTTGTTTGCCTGCCATAATAACGTCATACCGGGACGTTCGTTCCGGTGCACTCCGACAGCATTTAGAACTACATCGAGATTAAGATTAAACTAATTTATTTTGGGAACACCCACATACCTATGGAGTTGGCCAGATGTGTGTAATTACTGTTCATGGTAATTTGAAAACAAATGCCGTTGTTGGACACACACAAACACACCGAACATACACACACACACAGCGGAGCTGAGCAGAGCACATACACACACACATCATGTGCCTTTGTGACCGGACATTTCCTTCATACAACGAGTAATAGGGGTAATATTCAGGCCGTTCGGTGTGTGTGTGTGTGAAAAGTAGCAGCCTGCAGTGGGGAACACAGTGAAGGCTGTGTGTACACGCTGGTGCTGCACTTCTCAGAGGCTGCCTCCTGATGCTGCAGCCATTTCATGAAGTGAAGGAGGTTTTACAAATAAAAAAAATAGCTCTACACCCCTGGCCGCAATGTCCTTAAAATGAAGTCCGAGTTCGAAATATATCTCAAATAATGTATGCACTGCCACTTCCCCACATAAACATAACAGTCTGCGATTAAACGGTTGTCTCCTGTGTGCTCCACTTCCTATTGGCGCACCGGTAACTTTCTCTGTGCATAAATGAACAATGATAAAATATTTTTAAATATTTCTAATTCTGCAAATATTACGATAAACTCACAGCCATTTCGCGGCCCGGCAGTAACACCTCCACGGCCCGGTACCAGTCCGCGGACCGGGGGTTGGGAACCCCTGAGCTAAAGGACTCTCAGTGTTTAGATAGTTCACTTTAGTCTAAGTTATCTCAGTGGGTCTCAAACGGTTTGTTCACGATTAATGTAAACAATTATTTCTGAGGCACACGTTTATATGATCATTATAGTCATAAAAAAATAAGAGAATAAATGAAAAACAGGTATGAAATACTATATGGCAGTAAAACAAGAATAACGTTTAAAAGGGTGATTTGTAAAATATCCATAAAGAAAAAGTAAATCTGTTTACAGTTCTGTTTCATATGGGTGTTGAGAGATGTATCCATAGATCTCTTCATTTTGCTCTCAAAGTGCTCCAGATTGATGCATTTAACTTCAATATTTAAAAATAAACCTTCCCGGGGGAGCTTGCCCCCGGACCCCCCTATGTGAGGTCCACACACCACCTATAAAAATAGCACTTTACCCTATGCCGTGAGCTGATTATCGAGCCTTCATTGTAACTGTCTCACTGTGTGTATGCGTGGGGAATGTTGCAGTAGAAAATTCCACTGTAGCGCCCGGTACATTAATGGGAAACCCTAAATGTTTGAGCACCCTCTATGAAACGTCAAGCTACCCCACAGCACCCCCAAAAGACATTTCTGGCGCCGCCACTGACCCTGACTATTTGTGTTGGGGGGGCCCGACTTTTTTTTTTCTCCAAAGGGGGGGCCTGACAGAAAAAGTTTGAGAACCACTGGCTTAGCCTAAAGCCCGGGAACAGGAAACGGATAGCATGGCTGTGTTAAAAAGTCAAACAAAAAAACCTTCCAGCACCTCTACAGCTAATTTCCTTGGTTTATTCCGAACAAACAAGTATACAAAGTTTTAACATTTAATTGAGGATTTACAGTTTGATGTGAGCCGACCTTGGCTCGCAGGATGTGCTCTTACAATAGAGAAAATGTCCTGGTGAAATGAGCCGCTGTACTGTATCCATCTCATTGTGAGCTGTTGATTCTGCTCTGTACTTCCTGCTTTGATAACTTTCCCTCATGCATCATAAGATCTGCAGCCACATGCCAGTCACTCATACAGGAAGTTTAAACACTAAAAATTACTCACTAGCTGTGAACTGTGTGAAAGAAGAGAAGATGCATGTACTTATATATATCTAATAAAGCAGAGTTAGGTCTGACAGTGAGTAGAAGTTGGTCATTTCACGTCTGAGAGGAACTGGATTAACATTACAGGTTATTTGTGTGTTTATAACTTTAAATCCTTATGAACATGCAAAGTTGTTAATCAATGACTGTGTCAGTGTGTATTGTTAAGATATGATTGACAGTGACAGTAAAAAATGCAAATATATGCATTACATCTGCAGCATTTATGCAAGTGAAAAGGGTTTTAATCAGCTTGTACATACTGCTGTACAATACATGCAAGTCAAATATCACTACTTAAGTTTGAAAAATATCAACAACAATGGAATTCAAACTTTGTTTTGCAATGGAGAGGAGAGAGTGTAGGATCTTGTTTGCAGTAAAGGTCAAAGACTTTAAAAAAGACAGCAAACAGAAAAATTATTGAAATCTGATATATTTTCAAGTTTGATATTGTACAAACATCTCTGTTACATTGCGTTTTGATCAGCTCTACAGACATTATTATTACAATGTGTTCTCAGTTAAGAAAGTACTCTACAAGTATAAACATACAGTTTATAAAAATACAGTTCTCATCATCATAAAAAGCATTCACATTTCTAGCACATCAGCAGAAAATAAAATGTCTTTAAGTTAGTTTCTTTTTAGCACAGCTGAAAAGGATGATTGTGTTACATTGTCATATGTTTTCTAAGGAAAAGAACGCAGACCAACAGCCTCTACAAAGCGTACGTCACTACTGTTTCCATTAGTGTTAGTACTGAACCTGCAGACTGCTAGTCTGCTGGAGAGAAAATCACAACATGTATGGGACTCTCCTGCTGACCCCTCACCCTGTCTTAGGTTCGTTTTAGATATCTAGGAGGCTCTTTAACAACTCTTTAGAGCGTCCAATAGAAGTAAAATAACCACAGACAGATTTTTACCTGCTGTTCTCAGAGTGTTATTTGCACCAAACAACTAAAGCTGCACCCCCGACTTTCTTTGTCAATACATTCAACAGATTCATTAAAAAACATTTTAACTTGAAATCGAGTCAACCTACAATATGGTTTTTACTCCTAATGTAATCGGAAAATGTTCGAAGTGTTAAATGATCTGTGTGTTTCAAAAGAGCCGTTTAAATTATATTATTATAGAAAACACAATTGGTTTGATGCATATAGGCACGCATGGCTCCAGGCCTGTAGTTACAGCAACTGATTTGGTTTTGTTGGACTAGATAAACACATCAGCAATGACCTTATGAAACACCTTATTTAGTATAGTTTAAATACTTATAATTGTTGCACATATGAATAAGAACAACCTCTTACAATGTGTTGTGCTAGCCTTGATTAGGCATAATGAAGAGTTTAAGGCACAGCAGCGGTTTGACAAATGTCAGACATTAAGTGATTATATTTCTTTCAAAATGATATCCAGAATCAGAGAGACTACTTTGAACCTCATCCACCTTCGTCCTCTTGACCAACACCAAAAAGAGGTGGTGGACATTTTTTACTGGAAATAATCCAATGTCAAATCAAAATTATGATGAGATCGAAACCTCAAAAAGTAATGTGGAAGCCGCAGTGGTCAACCCCATTAATTATTCTCCATTGTAGTCTTTAGTTTTCTTCGTTACTTAATGACATCACTACGTTACGCTCACTCTTCTAGTGGCTAGCGCTCCAACACATTGTACGTGAAAGGCTAAGCGGCGGGACATCTCTAAGCAATTGACCAATCACAACAGAGCCGGCCAGCAGACTGAGCAGAGCAGACTGGGCCCTGGTTTCAGACAGAGGGTAAAAACAAAATCCTTTGTGAACATTAAAGCATGGAAACACGTCACAATAGAGGCACAACATGCAAATATGAACCTGTAAATGACCATAATAGGGCCCTTAAAAGTTGAATATTTGGGTCAGGACTTTTCATTCTTGTTAAATATAATGTTTGCTGAAGAGGAAAATCTGATAAATACAGCTCAAATAGGATCTAGAGTTTGTAGCTTGATCAGCAGCACAGTTTTCCATCAATGTTGTTCTTCAGTACGGCTGATTGTACGATAAACCAAAGCATATCCCCTCCTCTCAACATCTTCACATTCTGCAGTCTTTAGCACAACATCTGCCTCTGCCCACCAGAGTCTGTCATCTTTGTATTTCATAATCTTCTGTACCTTTTACAACTCTGATATCATCACATCAAACCATCATAATGACATCTCTGACATGCCTTTTTTTATTTCCTGATAAAAGTCTGATTGTCTGATTCTCAGTTTCTGCACTAGGAACATTTCCCCCCAAACTAATATTTCATTAGTTTTAAAGCTCTGTAGTTAAAATATATCCTTAATTGTAAAATATTGGACACAGACAGGTACCATCGACATCTTAGGCCTTAGGGCATTTCAATTTAGTGTATGCAGTATGTTGGACACTTTCATTTATTTTGTCTTTTTAGAGAACTGTCGTTTTTAAATTGTCATCTCTGCTTAATTCCAAGATCTTAAGTTGACAGACACTCACTTAATGTCGTTTCCAACAAGATCAACTGTTCTGTAAGTCCTCCATCTTGCTCTTTATTTCCCTGGCGGTGAAAAGTGTCACGCTGTATCCACAAATGTTCTTCAGCAAGGCTTACATTCCTGCAGCGGAGTGAACATGTCTCATCTGGGGTCACAGAGTACCACTTTCTCATTGTCATACTTGTTTTTCAATAAAATGAACTTACCAAAGCTGAAGTAGATGGTCAACTTCATTCATTTTCTTTCCGTTTTACTGATTTTAATCGCTATACGCTGCACCTCTCTCGTCTCCTCTTCACAACTACACTTTTCGCGCCACACGTATTTACAGCCTATCAGCTCTCTGAATTATGAGATTACGTTTTGGTGGGGTTGCCAGCACTTTGCCCCACTGGTGAATAGAAAAAGACTCTGAGCATGCGCAGTGTAGTTTTTACAGCACCCATTCATTTTGGCAGCAGAGAGAGAGGGGCTTGCCCCACATCGCTCAACACGGCTCAATAGGCACACTGTAGACACTAGTTAGAAGAACGCAGACTAAAACAGCAATGTACAGACGAATCACACGACTAAATATGATCTTAAAATATATTTTAACATATATATATTTTGCATATTTTTGGAATTATTATTTTCATTACTTTCTGGTGACACTAGGTGGGGTGGTCCCTAAAGACGAGTCGCCACTGCTTCATTCTCATCAGGCCACCAACAGAAAGACCATGGAACTATTTCTCTACTTGAAGTGGTCCACGATATCTCCTCGCTCGGGGTCCAACCCGTTCATGAAGAAGCCTCCGTTTCGGGCCAGAGGAGTGATCAGGCTCTCGCTCCGCTCGTCGCTGAAGTTGACGGACATGGTCCTCCTGGGCAGGGTGAGCTCAGGGCCGGGGATGAATCCCAGATCAGTGGACAGTTTGCGTTTAATTGAAGTGGCACGCTGGAACTTATCGTGGATGTCCACGCTAACACGCCGCCGTGTCTCTTTGAACTCTGCGGAGACGTTAGCCGTCCACTCTGCAGCGTGAGCTCGGATCTCCACTACCTGCAAGGAGAGATATACATTGAAATAAATAGAGATTAAAGGTGGGGTAGGTAAGTTTGAGAAACCGGCTCGAGATACACTTTTTGTTATATTCCATGGAATGCTCTTAACATCCCGATAGCAATAAATATCTGCCCACCAGAGTCTTTGACAACAAATCCATACAAAAATGTCATCTGTGGAAGCCGTAGTACTGTAAAAAGCACGACCAATCCTCTTAGCCGGCCCGGCTAAAATAACTGGATGGCCTGCCTGCCTGTCAGCCTTCTATATGTGCACAAACTTATCTTGTGCCCTCATTGGTCATGTGCACGTTCATGTGTGTTGGAGGAGGGGCTCTGTAAGGAAGTGGCAGATTTTTTCCGGTTGTGTATTTTCAAATTCCAGCGCACTCGAGCTGGTTTCTCCAAAATTACCTACCCCACCTTTAAGGGAGGAAACACTTAAAGTGGACCTATCATGCTATATTTGAATAATATAGTGTAGGACCATACCTATATAAGGCATATTCATACTTTTCATTTTTCAAAATACCAAACAGATCATGCATTTTAGCCATTCCTCATTTCGCTCAATGTAACACTGCCTTTGCATGAGCTGATTCTGTGAGAACAGCACCATCTACAGGCCTGGCATATGTACTACAGCGTCTCCAGCGCTTTGGAACGGCAATGTCCGTGGCTGTCTCCTCCTGATTGGTGGAGTTGGCCCAATAGCTGTAGCGCCACTTCTGTGACGTCATAGAAGTGTTCAAATCTGGATCAGTCTGTATCAGATCCGTTGCAGCCCCTTTTTAAGAGATTTGGGTATGGAGGAAAAGAGAGATGGTTGTGTTTTCTGACACTTGGTGAGTTCCCTGGAACACCGGGGACACATATTTATGTATAAAAGACGTACAAAAGTGCCTTTTGCATGATAGGTCACCTTTAAGAAACTGCTGGAAAAACGATTCCTTCTTTGGTGACAGTGGCAAAATGTAAAATAATTTTAAAAAGACATAACCTTTAAAAAGCGTTTTGTCTAAATGTCTCACCACAGTGACCTGTTTCTTTTTGATAGAGTTACCATATATTATTATCACCATTTGATAATACAATGAAATTACTATATCCATGGACAATCAGTTATCCATGACCTGTCAGTCGATGACCAAATCACATTATGTCTTTTCCATGTTTGAATGTTTTGTTTTTTTGTAAATGTTTTCCCCTCTGAATAAGATGTTTTATATAAACTCAATAGCTGTAACATATAAGTGCATGCTATTGTCCTTTAGTTAGAAAATAAATTACGTTCTGTAATTGCGCTCCTTCCCTCGAAATCCAAATTAGGGTAGGTTGAGAAAAAAAACGTGTTCAATGTGTTGAACCAGGATATTTATGCTGATGAGTAGGCTTCAGTTTTGTCTTTAGAACTCATTAAAAGAGGACTAGAGCCGTTCTGTTAACACATTTCAAAGCCTGTACTTCAGACTATACCCCACTAATAAGAACACACACACATCACCAATTAACAGTTTCAGACCTGAATAATACAACTAATTATGTTTAGCTAAGGGTTACACCATGTCATGTCAGCATGTTCTTGTTGAAAGAGTAGTGCTATAAGATTTTTTTCCTTCTGATGAAGACGTCATCACATGTTGTCTGAATGACCCCTTTCTTCTCTGGAGATTCTCACGGTAATGGTATACGACTGCGTTTATGTGTTTAGATGGCAGACGGTGGATTGGATTAGGAAACAGTCTAATCATTGAAATGTCGTTAAGCAGAGGGCAAAAGTTGAGGCACTGTAACAGTAGCATGAAGAACCTGAGTCACTTTACTGAAAGACACAAATACATCGAAAGATAAACAGATTTCTAATAACACTGCATTACATGATAAAAATGTTTTGATAAATGTTCACTTTATTTAATATCAATGCCTTTTCTATTAAACAGCCTGGGCGCAACATTTTATAATTCCCCCTGCATTTTAAAATTATTATTATTATTATTTTTGTCATCATCACACAATGCAGTTTTCTTTCCTGAAAATGAAATATCACATACATTATGAAATAACAAAACCAAAAAAAGGGAAAAATTGGAGAAATCCCTGAACATCAAACCAGCGCTCTCATACCTCTTCTTTGGTCTTCTTGGAGATGACTCGGAGCCAGTCTCCTATCATGCTGAGGATGGCAGCAAAGTAGGCGAGTCCCACCAGAATCCAGAACCAAACAACTGGTTTATAGTAATCTAAGTACTCTATTTCTGAACCACCTAGACATGGAGACAGAGGCAATGAGTGTGACACATCAAGAAGAGTTCACCAGGTGATACAGGCAGAGAGACAGACAGGTTTAAATTAGCTGTCTGTTTTTGCTCTTCAGTCATTGGCTTTGTGTTTGTACCTGCCACAAAGTCTCCAAATCCTATGGTGGTCAGCGTGATGACCACAAAGTAAAGGGACTCCAGCACAGACCAGCCCTCGATGTGTTTAAAGATGGCCGCTGGCAGCGCCACAAACAGCAGGCAGCCGAACAGCACGAACAGCAGCGTGGAGATGACCCGGATCTTTGTCTGACTGATGTCCCAGTGCTGAGAGAGAGGGGCAGAGGAGACAGGACACGTCAGGTACCTTTACAAACTCTACAGATGGGCTGTTTGTGATCACTGTAAATACACATGAAGCTTTTGTGGTCATTGTCTGTTTAAATCAATTTGAGTGGCAACAAGTAGCATCTTGAAATGGATCCAATGTAGATATGTAGATGCTAAAATATGTACATTTAACTTGTCCATCCGTGAGAAGCACTTGTTGTTCAAACCAAATGTATCTGAGCAGGGCGCATGAGGAAGACTTTGAATTTATAAAGACTAAATCGAATTGAATTGTAATCAATTTGGCGCCATTTTTGTCTTTTAATAAAACGTTATCAGCTTCATCTTCATCAGCTCACAATTTCTTTATTATATAATACCTTGGTTTATGATCAAAAACTGGTAATCCAATGACAATTTACAGCTTCATCAAATGTAAACTTGGAGGGTGAACATAGTATAGATCTATCACTGTATATATGTTTTTTTGACTCATTGATAGCATTGTAACTCAGTGCGTTTACCATTTACATTCAATTGTTAGCAATTAGTGAGCAACCATGCATTCAATATTTCTTTGGACATTTAATTTAAAACCAAAAGTCACAAAGATTAAAAGTCAAAGGATTGACAAAGTGATACGATTCATCTTCTGGGATGCATAAATGTTTTTACAACATTTCTTAGCCAGCCATTCAACAGTTATTGAGATATATCAGTATGGACCAGAGAGACAACAGCTTTCGAGGTGATTTGGTAAAACAGATAGACGCTGTAAGTAATAATAGCCTTATTCCATAAATTGGTCCCCTGGGTGCAGTAGAAAGAAAAGACATTCACAGTGTTCACTGGGGATAATGCTGCAGTCTCACACACTCTGGGCACAGAGCAAAACGGCTTTGACAACACCCACACAGACACAGACTAACACAATGAACTTTTGTCCTCTGTCCTCAGCCTTAATCATAATATTCATTACTCCATCCCTCGGGTGCCCTAAGAGCAGCAGAAGGAGCAAATCGTTCTACACTGCACACTTCAGCTCCTTTCATTCAAGGCTCGAACGCATTCAACTTTAAAAACACACATTTTCTGAGCTTTGTTTCTCTTATTGGGAGCTGAAGACTTGACATAAAACAACAATGCTGAGGCATTCCTTTAAAGACTCAACCATCTCCTCTTAGAAATACTGTTTTTACAGAGACACTACAGGTGAATCTAAAAAACGACACAAAACAAACAAACTAATCTCTAATTCTAAAAGGGTTTGCATGTAAACCCTTATTCTGCCTAATACCTCATCAAAACCTTAGTAAGCACAAAAACAAAACCCCTCGTTACTGTAAGTCATAACAAACTATAAGGACAAAACTCAAATATAACCAAGTAAAAACTTCATAAATCAGAGAAAACATTTATGTCATTTCAGTGTTGGTTAGTGCAGCTTTCAAAGATAATGTTTTTGTACGTTTGTTAAAATGCATACGTATCACTACGTTCTTTTAATGTATTCTTGTTTATATTCCATAGGTTGACCCTATAACTATCACCTCAATATGTTTCACATTTATCTCTTGATGTTCGTTATTCAGGGAAGCCTAAAGAATTCAAATATGTAAAACAATATCTGTATGTCTGCCCAGCGTACGTGATTGAACTTTACCCCGGACTCACCACAAACATTTTCTCCACTCGGGCGATGCCCTTGCCGAAGATGGTGCCGAGCTGATCTCCTACGCCGGCCAGGAGGAAGCCGAACAGAGGAATCCCCAACAAGGCGTAGATGATGCAGAAGATCCTTCCTCCGTCTGTGTGGGGAGAGGTGTTCCCGAAACCTGCAGAGAACAGAGACACCAAAAGAGGATATCAATCACCATTTCATACTTCCCACAGCAGTTGAAAGAAGCACATTGAAATAACACATAAACATGCAAGTAGGGGTATGTGGTTATCTTGTTATATACTCTACATGTGTTGGGAATTTTTAAACAATTTATTATTCTTAATCTCTATTTTATTCTTTTAGAGTGAACCCTCTGAACTTCTGTAGCAACATGGCAGTGCTCCTGTGAGTAAGTGTGAGTCATTTTAAAGTAATTGAAGGTCTGTCTGATAGGAGGAATTTGAGAGGGATCAACACTGTGTGTCCTACCGATGGTTGTGATGACAGTCCCAGCAAAGAAGAAGGCGGAGCTTAGGTCCCACAGGCTGCTGTGATTGGTCAGCCTCCCTGCAGGGTTCACTCCTGAGCGGATGGCAGACACTACTTGCTGAAGAGGAGAAAGAGAGAGGAAGAGAGATGTTTAAATGTGTGTTTCAGATCAACAATTAGTATTGATTTACCATTGGAAACTATCAAATCCTGGTTAGAAACCAAATATTATGTTGTGCAGTAAATATTATCACGAAACATTTTAGCTGGTGTTTTTGAGCTTTGTCTTTCTTGTAGTGCTGCAGGAAGGATCCAATAGAAGACGGAAAATACAACTTGGCAAACTGGGCGGGGCAAGCTGTCTCCTAGAATGCACTAAAGTGTGAGTCCCTGTGAAGGGTTTAATCATTCAGAAATGTAACTGGATGAGAGTATCAAAACAGAAACACAATATCTGTGGCTATACATGTCCTCCTTCTCCTCCTAAGCAGCTGTAGGAGCTGTCCATGGTGCTGAATCCACTGGACTGTGCTGCATTATAACTGTTCAAATACAGAACAGTATTTCAATCAAACGTATGTAGTTTTTAATGTGAGGCAGGTCTAACCTTAACCAGCTCCTCCAGCTGGCTCTGGTTGACACAGGAGTGTGTGGAAAGGAACTCCAGCTTCTGGGTGAGAATGGCCAAACGCTGGGCACTAAAGGGAAAGTATGGGAGAAATGTTTCTGATCATTAGTTCATATTTCACAATAAGAGTCCACCTTTCTCAAAACCCTTGTTCGAAAAACAATACAGTAATAACTCTGAACGATGACTTTACGGCTAATTTTCTTAAAATGAAATGTGTTTATCTTTTTTTGTGTGAAAATGACTTGACTTGTGAAAGATCATATTTAGGCTCTAAGCACTACAGTGAAAAAGATAACATAGAGATGTCTTCTTGCTGTAATCACCCACTAAGGCACTAAGTCTACAGCAGTGATTCCCACCCTAGGGTCAAGGCTTTGTGTGCTTTGTGGTTGTTAAAATTAGATTTGGAAATGTATAACTAAAAATCATAATAACACACTTACTGAATAATGTATACACAAGTCTGTATACAAAGTAATTTAGATATACATGGTTTGTCGTCAAAATAGTGGTCTTCTTAGTACAGGGGTGTCAAACTCAATTTCATCACGGGCCACATTAGCATTATGGTTGCACTCAAAGGGCCGGTTGTAACTTTTAAGACTATATAAATATACATGTATAAATATATCGTATATATAAAATAATGTATTATATTACATTATTGCCTCTGAATTGGATTATTATCGGATAGGGTAATAACTTCATAATTAACTAGGTCTGAAAGCAGAAGTCCAGGGGAAATAACAGCAAGTCTCTTCAGTGCGCACGTCACAAAACGAGATGCATTGTGGTACATGTAGTTTAGGGGCAACGTGCTTCTGTAAATCGGCATGTAGCCGTATAATAAACGTATTATATTCTTTGCAAGCGGTGGGGTTAGGTTAGGGTTAGGGTTAACCCACATAAACTGAAGTCACATGCCGGATTTGGCCCCCGGGCCTTGAGTTTGACACCCCTTTCTTAGTAGGACACACCTCTGTGACCTCTCAACCTCTGTGACTCTCTTTGGTGGCTCAGCCTGTTTTTCCTGCAGACATTAGTATCTCTAAATCATGAACGAAATCTAAAGACATCATCAAATACCAAATGTGCACAGGGGAGCGACAGGTTTGAGATTGAGGGATAGATGGATGTTTGTTCTCGTAGCGCCGCAGACAGACAGCTGTAAATGTATTTCTCCCGCCTACCTCTCGTGAGGCTGCTCCAGGGATCTGAAGACTGCTGCTCCCATCACCAGGTACAGGACCACCAAAAGAAAGATGGCCGTCACCGTCTTCCATTTCATCACTGTGGCAACCATCTACAACACTTCAACTGATCAATCAACTCACATAAATACTTTATAAACTTTTAAAATATGTGTTTTTCCCCACTGTTACATGAGCACCGTGTGAATCAAGAGATAAAGAAATTACTTTTAAAAATCTGGACTCCTCTGTTTTTTCTCTCACCTCACTCTCCTCCCGGGGAGTCAGTGTGATTGGCTTTGTGGAGAAGGAGAGGCGGGGCTTGGTGTTGTGAGTGGCGGATTTAGGGTCCAATAAGTCTGGAGCTGCCACTGTCAGGGGAAATTAGATAAAAAGACATTGAGATTTGTGTCCTCAAACATCTTTTCCCCCCTCCAATCAAATATTGATGTCTTTTGAAATGTTTCAAATGGAGGTGTTTTGTTTATCTGTGTGGTTCTCTTCTGTCACTTTTTTGTCATTTTGTGTATTTTTATGGTAGTTTTGCACCTTTTGTGGTTATTTGGCTTTTTTTCCATGCCTGAGGATTTACAATTAGGTTTAACAGGATTACAGAGTTTAAAATACAGTCTGAAAACCAGGGCAAGAAGTTCCTTAAAGGCAATATATAAGATCTTAAAATCATTCCTAAAACAGTGTGAAACAGGTGTGATGAGACTTTTGGTTCTGGTTGAAAGCCTGGCATTGTTGTACGAATTGAGACGGGAGTACAGGCTGTTGTTATAATGAAGGCCTGAGGAGATTTTGAAGGCATTACATTTGATTTTCTTAGGGGCAGCTTAACATGTTCGGGAAGTAAGTGACACACTGTTGGACCCGCCCTGCCTATAGTGCATCCCAGAGAGTACGAATGTGTGTGTCCGTGTGTGAGTGTGTGTGATGTCTGAGGGGAATGAATGAAGAAGCAGTGCAGCGGAGAGGAGGAGAGGTTAAGGGAGGGTCAGCAGGATAAGGAGTCTGTTCCTTCAGACAGAAGAGGCGAGACATTTTGATAAAACATGTTTTATGAAAAGTAATTATATTTGGACCCAAAACATCAAGGCATGAAATCTTATAACTGTTTTTTCCTTGTATAAAACAAACTGAACCGAACTGAACGTTTGTATTCCTGTTGCTGTTCAATTAAGTCACAGGTGACACTACGATAAAGTAGCCTACAACAAGCATTGATTTAATGTGAGCCCGTTTCTTTAAAAATTCAGCAATCATATCAAAACATTGTATTCAATTTGAATGAGATTGAAAATTGTTCAATACAAAAAATCTGGTTGTTTACCTTCCACCACATAAATATTTCTATATTATTTAACAATGTCAGAATAATATGATCATTTATCAAAATATCTTAAACTCCCGGTGTTTATGTAAGAACCATGTTAACTGAATGTCTGACAAGTTGAAATAGTCAACCTCTCTGTGTTAAGGAAAACCGACCATCTGAAAAACTCACACACACACACAGACACACACACACATACACACACACACACACACACACACACACACACACACACACACACACACACACACCCACACACACACACACACACACACACACACACACACACACACACACGCATACACACACACGCACGCACACACACACTCAGACTATGCAGGAATAAGATAGGGTGAACAATTTAACAACCTAACATCTTGCCTGAGCTACATTACTTTTGAAAATGGTGTACCACTGCAAAACTAGCTTGAAATTGTTTTTTTAACAATGCAGCCAGTTTGAATTGTAAGATAAGATAAACCTTTATTAGGGAAATCCAGCCACAAAAGAAGGGTGAAACACAGGATAGAAGAGGAAAGGTAAGCTCACACCAGGGTAATAACAATAAAAAAATAAGTATTTGACATTTTAGATTAAATCAAACTAACCATAACAACAACTACAATTGTATTGAGCAGAGATGTTGAAACACTTGTTTGAAGTTAGAGTAAATTGAAGTTTGAGAATAACTTATTTCGACTCACTCCTTGTTGCCTATCCGATGCCCTCCGCTCTCCTCTTCTCCTCATCCGACGCTCTCACTGTGTTTAGGGGAATCTTTCCTCCCCTGCTTGTCTCCTCCCTGCGGTGCTGACCCGGGGGGACGAACAAGCGCTCCGTGTTTCTTCCGCTGCTCTCCTCTACTTTGACCGCGGATCGGACACCGATGCTGCTGCACTACCAATGTGCATTTATTGCGTCCACATGTCCCTGCACAGAGATGTTTCCTCTGGTGTTTCTCTTTCAGTTTTGGACCATCTGCTCCTCTCCGCCTGCGCTCCGGCTTTTGAACACACCGGTGCAGCGGCGGGATATCACGGAGAGGGGGGAGAGAGGAGGGGGGAGAGAGGAGAGGAGGGGAGAGATGAGGGGAGGGTGGAGGTGCAGGACAGGGAGGTGGTTCCCAAACTCAGAGGGAGGCCAGACTTTCAAAAGCCCCCCTTCACATGTTCTATGGTTATTGACTTGAGGTATAGGAAAGTACTGTTAGGTGAGGATTTTGGCCATATAGGCTCCTCTGATACTTTTACTTTTACGCAAGTTCAAGATCTGAGTACTTCTCCCAGCTCTGCTAATATAAGAGCAGAGGACTACCAAGGAGGGCAGTGAAACAGCTTTTACAGTTTTTCAGAGGCCAAGATACTTCTGCATAGTTTCATTCAGCCTTACAAGTATAGCTAACCGTAGTGAAGTCTTATGATGAATCAGTGTCTTGTCTCTTGTCATAAATTGCATATGTTGTTGGAAAAACTCCACCACAAAATGTATTTATCTTCAGAACTTGTTGAATATTTTCTGGATCTGGATTCTCTAATAATCAATCTTTTTGCTAGAAAATCAAGTTTGTCTGAAAAGCAGACACAAACACATGAACCTGTTGACCTTATTGAGGGGTCACCCCAAGATTGGAAACTGCTGTTGTAGAAAAAAAACGCCAGGTTTGTAAGATGTCTGATTTAAATAAATGGATATAGGCTAATTGTTTATGAGGATTTTAATATTCCTTTATATAAAAAATAAAATGTTTATCATGTTGTAGATGTTCTTTTCACTGTGCTTCCCATTGGAAAACAAAACAATCCATAGTAGGTCCAGTCTGTTTGAACTGCATGGCATGTATGCAATGGAAATGTTCTGGATGTTTAACCCGTAGGTAAACTCTTTGAGGGAACACAATGCTGGTTTATTATCTCACTCATCCTCTACAATCAAACACATCCTATTTGCTCAAGGACATAAAGCAATATTGCCATGGTCGTAATTTAAATGTGTTTGGGTCG
This sequence comes from Notothenia rossii, assembly GCF_949606895.1. Lineage (NCBI taxonomy): Eukaryota > Metazoa > Chordata > Actinopteri > Perciformes > Nototheniidae > Notothenia > Notothenia rossii. Next base: position 13,768,979 of record NC_136904.1, read on the forward strand.
TTAAAAGAGCGTAATGCTGAGTTTCCGAATTTCTTATGAGCACATCTCTAGTTACTAAAACATTTAAAGTTGTCCCTTTGCGTAATTATTTGTGGAATGATTAAGAATGTATGTAGTTGAGGAAGACAGTTGCTAACTAACACATATAAACAGTTGCTTTTATGTGTTAAGTATCTATAATAAACACTGATCTGGTATCATCCATCTCTCGTTCTCCACTGGTTTCTCTCTTTCCTTTTCTTTCCATCAATCCCCCCCCCCCCTGCCTCTGTCTGATGGGAAATTAATAGCAGTTTAAATGTTCGTGTTTCCACTTCATGACTCCAACATCTAAACCTTAATTATACGCCTATTTATACAGCTAAAGATAGATACTGTGCGTGTGTGTGCGTGTGTGTGTGTGTGTGTGTGTGTGTGTGTGTGTGTGTGTGTGTGTGTGTGTGTGTGTGTGTGTGTGTGTGTGTGTGTGTGTGTGTGTGTGTGTGTGTGTGTGTGTGTGTGTCTGTGTCTGTGTCTGTGTCTGTGTGTGTTGTGACAGTGTGTGTTGGTACTCCAAGTGGGTTGTTGTGTAAGTTGCATGCTTTGTAACACATGTAGTGTGTGTGTGTGTGGGCCGATAGGATATGTGTTACATGAAGTCCCTTTGTTAGTGCACAAACACTTGTTATGTGCATGGTGTGTGTGTGTGTGTGTGTGTGTGTGTGTGTGTGTGTGTGTGTGTGTGTGTGTGTGTGTGTGTGTGTGTGTGTGTGTGTGTGTGTGTGTGTGTGTGTGTGTGTGTGTGTGTGTGTGTGTGTGTGTGTGTGTGTGTGTGTGTGTGTGTGTGTGTGTGTGTGTGTGTGTGTGTGTGTGTGTGTGTTAGAGAAAGAGCATAATCAAGTGTTACGGACTCGCCCCACCTGTCTAAATTTGACAACACACCTGCTGTTCAGTGTAGGCAGACAGAAAGACCAGATGTGTCCCTGTTCTCTCACATTGTGCAGAACCTGCTGTTCCGTGCAGTCAACTATGTTTTGATCATATCAATTAAAAGTGTAGTAGGTGTCATATAAACTCTTAATTATCATCATTAATGTCACGATATTGCTTGTATCCTGTCATTCCTCAACTGCCCTTCAGTTGAAGACTTTGCTTCAACCTTTCCTTGGCCAATATGTTTTGAGTTTGGTCTTCATGGCTGATTGCATTTATTGTAGGTCTCCTTGGATATAAGCGTCTAATAAATAAGACGCTTATAATAATACAATTAAATAATAAATCAAATGTATTTTGATGTAATACAAAAAACTGATTGAACAAGACTTGAAATCACCTGTTTGCTCAACTGTTCTTTATTCATTCACTGGGCTGCTGGTTTACATAATATTTCCCGATCAGTTTGCTATTCTTTATCAACCTATAAAGGTTTCATAATGTGTCCATCTCCTGCATCTTGTGTCTCTCTCCTTTTGAATCAAGTATGAACACATTTATGTATTTCTTTATCTATCAATTTTTTTACAAGTCTACTCCAAACAGGGTGGTCCTCTTCCTCTGAGCAAAAAATAGACTGATGTCTAACACTCAACAGAAATATTATTCCAGCTGTGTTTTACGTGCCTCGGTTTCTGTATATCTTTGTGTCTGGGGCTGCAGTAGCAAATTAAGAAATGGATTGCTTAATGATAGCAGTCAGTCTGCATGACAATTACTGACGCTGATACTTGGTCACAGTCAATTTGCACAGCAGGGACCAAATATAGAAGTCTCATTTCAGCTTGTTTTCCATCATTTATTATCAGTGTTATTCAATCTGTCTGAAGGATACCTTTAAGTAAAATAAGTTATCCTGCATTGGAATGAAACCTTGTTTTAATTAAAACTTAATTGAACATTTTTGCTCCACTGATTTAAGAAAAAGAAATACATTTAAACTCTATATTAGTTTTACAATTATGGCCATCACGAAAACAGTGGTATCATGTAAACCTTTAATTATGAAGTGAACAAAGAAAACAGTTATTTTCATGCAACAGTGGTGATTTTTAATTGGTTGCACCTGTATTCATATTAATTTGTCTGATTCATGCAGAAACACACAGTATCTGCCCAAAATAAAAACTCTCTTACCGTAAATTAGGTAATTGGTCTAATGTATTTATATCTTCAGGTCAATAAATTGAATCTGGTTTGAAGTTAATAAATATTTCAATGGGTCTGACACAGACCTTTGACTTGGGAGGCTGTGGCTCAGTGGATTAGTGCGCTGATAGTCGATAGGGGAGCACTGGTGAGCCTCTAACAAGTGAGATGTAAGGAATTATGAGAACCTCTACTGTGTTTTACACATTTCCAGATGTAAATCTAATAGGTGGATTTATGAAATGCTGTGGTAATGCTCTTTCCTGACAATACCACAGCAACACGACCTTGAAAATGAGTTTCTGTTTATGCTTCACGATCACTTTTTTCCATCTGTGTGCAGTAGGGCAGTGCACCTACAGTATGTGTACCTGTGTAATGGAATTGTATTTGATCAGCAGGGTTTCTCTAACAGGTCATTGGTCCTGACAGTGTGGTGCCCCCTCAGATTCCTGTGGAGAAATGCTGGACATAAGCCTGCAATTAAGTGACAGTGGAGCGGAACTGCCCTCTCCTGTGTGTGTGTGTGTGTGTGTGTGTGTGTGTGTGTGTGTGTGTGTGTGTGTGTGTGTGTGTGTGTGTGTGTGTGTGTGTGTGTGTGTGTGTGTGTGTGTGTGTGTGTGTGTGTGTGTGTGTGTGTGTGTGTGTGTGTGTGTGTGTGTGTGTTTGTGAAGAAGTACAGTATACAGTATGTGTTGCCAGGGTGCTAGAGAAACATCCTCTCTCCGTCAGTCTAGTAGAAGCTGCTCTATCTGTGTGTGTGTGTGTGTGTGTGTGTGTGTGTGTGTGTGTGTGTGTGTGTGTGTGTGTGTGTGTGTGTGTGTGTGTGTGTGTGTGTGTGTGTGTGTGTGTGTGTGTGTGTGTCAGTGTGCCACTAATATACTTAGTGCTTCCTCTGGTTTTCCAGTTGTAATGACCTGAACCCCGAGGACTTGGCTTGTGGAATGTGACAGCAACTATTTCAAAAAAACTCGTACGGAAGTGTATGTGTGCGGTGTGTGCGTGTGTGTGTGTGTGTGTGTGTGTGTGTGTATGTGCGTGTGTGTGTGTGTGTGTGTGTGTGTGTGTGTGTGTGTGCGTGCGTGTGTGTGTGTGTGTGTGTGTGTGTGTGTGTGTGTGTGTGTGTGTGTCTGTGTGTGTGTGTGTGTGTGTGTGTGTGTGTGTGTGTGTGTGTGTGTGTGTATGTGTGTGTGTGTGTGTGTGTGTGTGTGTGTGTGTGTGTGTGTGTGTGTGTGTGTGTGTGTGTGTGTGTGTGTGTGTGTGTGTGTGTGTGTGTGTGTGTGTGTGTGTGTGTGTGTGTGTGTGTTTGTGTGTTTGTGAAAGTTGCAGGTCAAGCAAAACTTTTTGCTAAGATGACACACTTTGTCCCAATTGGAGTCAACAGAACCTAACTTGTTTTCTTTACTACATGTTCTCCTTGTCACGAAGGTTTTATTAGCTGTTGTACTACAATGTCCTATTATGGTCATTGTAGGTACAAAAATAGCAATGACAATTATCTAGCTAGTGGAGGGGGATAATTTTCAGAGAAAAACTGAGAATTTCCCAAATTAAAGCTTATCATGCCTGCAGTAGATTACCTTATAATCCAATTATACTTTGGATTCATAATTAGCAAGAAGGAAATACTCTTGATTCTAGCCCAGTCTCACCACATTATCATAAAAGTCCTGACATCGGGCGTATTGGGAGAAAAAAAAGATTTAAATGATGAAGTCATGTTCGTAGCAACTCCTCACTAATGTGTGTGTTTACCTGCAGTGTCTGTGCTGCAATGAGGTTGAGCCAATCTTGCAAAATAAAGTTTCTTCTTGTAAATGAAAACCATTGACTTAAAAATACAAAAATGTTCCCATGGTTTAGCTGCCTGTGTTCAACTTACAAGTTGTGAAAACTTGAAAGATGTTGAGCCCAGTGAAGACATTTGCATTTCAATGTTATGTTCTCTACATGCATCCATCCAACATCGATCTTTGCTTTCAATTTACAAGCATTATTACTCTCACTTCCCAAATTATAACTTAAACTATGTAGCATGACTGTGACACTCAAGCTAACATAACTACTTTTCAACACTTGTGATTGTGCTGTGGGCTCATATTGATTGTTTAATATGACTAAGCAAAAAGCTTCAGCTCTAATACTTATAGTCAGACTCACTGAGGGTCTTAAAATAGTTCCAAAGCTTTGAGTTGCGGCCTCAGATGTGTCGATGAAGGGACAATGGCTGTTGCTGTTGTTATTTGAGGCCGTTAATATTGCCATTACTACGGTAAGCGTCTGTTGATATTATATTGAGGTCCAGGGTTAAAAATAGTTTGCATAGTTTGGACTGTTGGGGCCAGGAGACAGTGGAACCTAATCCTTGTTACATAAGGGCTTCTGTATAGGAACTGTGTGTGTGTGTGTGTGTGTGTGTGTGTGTGTGTGTGTGTGTGTGTGTGTGTGTGTGTGTGTGTGTGTGTGTGTGTGTGTGTGTGTGTGTGTGTGTGTGTGTGTGTGTGTGTGTGTGTGTGTGTGTGTGTGTGTGTGTGTGTGTGTGTGAGTGTGCAGGGGGGTATGTGTCCAATGTACAGACTTGTGCGAGTATGCATATGAATGCACTTGGGCTTTGCTAAAAACAAACACAGCCATGCAGTTACGTGACATGCTGCTGGGAAGCGGGAACAGCCATCGGAAAATACCATTCGTAGTTTACAGCTGGAGATGTTAAAGGCGAACGTACATTATGTTACATGTTGTTGCTGCTTTTTGGAGCTGTTGTCTGGTGGGTGCAATTAAATGTGGCACAAAATTCAAACATTTTTGAAAATGAACGGGAAGCTTCACGGCTGACTGCAAGTGACCACTGACTTATTGCCTTCGACAGTACACAAGCATCTGTGACTGGAAGCCATATTGTCCCACAGCATGGTCAGACTAATTATGCTGGTTACTCTGGTGTTTCTATTTAACCAAAGCACAAACACAGCCGGGGCTACAGGAGACTCGTGTTAACAATAACAGCACATTCTGTGCGGTGTGATCTGTGAGTCGCTGCCCAACAGTCCAATTTTCTGCATCATGTCTGCCTCAAACTGGCACCTGTTGGCCTGCTGTGCGTGAGAAGGCAAAGTGTTTTCTAAATGAAATGCAATACCATGAAATACAAACACACAAAAACACACACAACTAACGTTTGTAGTCTCATTTCAGTTGTTAAAGATTGGATTGAGGGGTGAAAAGCAGTGGTGAGAGAATAGAGTAACAGAGAAACTGCATGGGGTAAGAAGAAATGGAAACAAAAAGGGTGCGCAGGAAAAAAAATTGTAAAGTGAAATTGAGATAGAAGCCGCATAGCAGAAGAAATAGTTTGAAATAAGAAGAGATTTGTTCACAACACAATGCAATCAGTGTGTGTGTGTGTGTGTGTGTGTGTGTGTGTGTGTGTGTGTGTGTGTGTGTGTGTGTGTGTGTGTGTGTGTGTGTGTGTGTGTGTGTGTGTGTGTGTGTGTGTGTGTGTTTGTTTGTACAGATTTGTTTGAGTTTTACTCAACCGGATGATTGGACTATTACCAATAGAACTGCACAGACCAGCGTGCACACCCACACACACACACTCACACGCGCGCACCCACACACATGCACACACACACAAATGCATGCACACACACACACACACACACACACACACACACACACACACACACACACACACACACACACACACACACACACACACACACACTGTGTAATCTATACCAGTTGAGTGCGGCAGAAGGTCAGTTCAAACATCCCTGATCTTTTCATGTTGGGATATTTGTTGATCCCAGAGGAGAACTCCAACTGTTTGAAACTGTGTGGTTGAAGGACAGTATCACTACTAACTACTGTAACCTGCTTCCATGTCACCTCGCATTGCTGCAAGACCTTCGTAAGTTGAGTGGCCGCCGTTTTCATTTTGACTTGTACTAACAGTAAAATGTGGTTTCCACTGGCTGCGGTCAAAAGTGCCGCTGGGGTTCATCTCAAACAACTGATTCCAAACATTAAGTTGCATGCATTTTAGTACCTGTCACGATTCTCATGTTATGTCACGTTTATAGTTTTGTAGGTTTGGGTGTTTTTGCTGTTTTCCATGTCATGTTTTCCTTTGGGTTATTGTCTGGTCCTTTTCCCTGTGTTTTCCTCTTGTCATTAGTTTCCCTGGTGTGTCTAATTGTCTGATTATGTTCACCTGGGCCCCTGTGTTTTCTCCTCCCTCCTCACCTGTGTCTTGTTGTGTGATTGAGTCTTGTGTGTATTTAAGTTCTGGGTTGTCTGTCTGTCTTGATCGGTTCGTCTTGTTCCCTGACTAGTTCTGCGGTGAGTGTTCTATTTTGTCATTGTACATATAGATCATAGCCTTGAAATAAAGGAAGTTTCAGTTTATATCTGCATTTGGATCCTGCTTGTTTCACAAACCGTGACAGTACGAACCGACCAAGAAATGGGCCCAGCAGATCCGTTCGAGTCGGAATTATTAAATGTTTCCTTTTTTTGGCTAACTGCTCGGATAGATGGAAGAGAGCACCCGGAGTTCAGCAGCGGGAGGCTGTGTTGTCGGAGGCGCGCCAGATGGCTAGAGAGAAACCAGGTATGGTGAAGTTCTTACCTGGCTGGATTTCAAAGATCCTCCCTGTGTGTGATTCCGGGCCTGCTAGCCCCAGGCATGCTAGCTCCCGGGCTCCCAATTCCCAACCTGGCACCATACGCCTCGGTGGGTTCCGTCTGCAGTCAACCCGTGCTTCTGCCCCAGTTCCTGCTCCTGTCCAGGAGTCATATTCTGGCGGCTGCTAAGAGGAGTCGCCGCAAGGCCAAGCTCAAGCCCCAAGAGCCATGGTTCCGGCTCCAGAACCGGACCTTACAGCCATGTTTCCGGCTCCAGAACCGGACCTTACAGCCATGTTCCGGCCCCAGAACCGGACCTTACAGCCATGGTTCCGGCCCCAGAACCGGACCTTACAGCCATGTTTCCGGCTCCAGAACCGGACCTTACAGCCATGTTTCCGGCTCCAGAACCGGACCTTACAGCCATGTTTCCGGCTCCAGAACCGGACCTTACAGCCATGTTTCCGGCTCCAGTGCCGGCCCACACAGCCATGTTTCCGGCTCCAGAACCGAACCCTACAGCCATGTTTCCGGCTCCAGAACCGGACCTTACAGCCATGGTCCCGGCTTCAGTGCCGGCTCCAGTAACCATGGTCCCGACTCCAGCTCCTCGTCACCTGCTGACTCATCGGCCGACGCCAGCTCCTCGAGTCCTGTCGGCGTACCGGCCGACTCCAGCACCTCGTCTCCGGTTGGCTGTCCGTCCGACGCCAGCTCCCCGGGTCCTGTCGGCGTACCGGCCGACTCCAGCACCTCGTCTCCGGTTGGCTGTCCGTCCGACACCAGCTCCCCGAGTCCTGTCGGCATACCGGCCGACTCCAGCACCTCGTCTCCGGTTGGCTGTCCGTCCGACGCCAGCTCCCCGTGTCCTGTCGGCATACCGGCCGACTCCAGCACCTCGTCTCCGGTTGGCTGTCCGTCCGACGCCAGCTCCCCGGGTTCTGTTGGCGAACCAACCCACTCAAGTGTCGTTGGAGGTCCCGCAGACTGCCCTTCTGCCGGGGGTCCTGCCAACCCCATGTCCTGAGCCGTTGGAGGTCCCGCAGACTGCTCTTCTGCCGAGGGTCCTGCCAACCCCATGTCTTGTCCCGTTGGAGGTCCCACAGACTACTCTTCTGCCGGGGGTCCTGCCAACTCCATGTCCTGTGCCGTTTGAGGTCCCGCAGACTACTCTTCTGCCGAGGGTCCTGCCAACTCCATGTCTTGTCACGTTGGAGGTCCCGCAGAACGCTCTTCTGCCGAGGGTCCTGACAACCCCATGTCCTGAGCCGTTGGAGGTCCCGCAGACTGCTCTTCTGCCGGGGGTCCTGCCGGCCCCGTGTCCTGTGCCGTTGGAGGTCCCGCAGACTACTCTTCTGCCGGGGGTCCTGCCAGCCCCATGTCCTTAGCCGTTGGAGGTCCTGCAGACTGCCCTTCTGCCGGGGGTCCTGCCAACTCCATGTCTTGCCACGTTGGAGGTCCCGCTGACTACTCTTCCGCTGGGGGTCCTGCCGGTCCTGTGTCCTCTTCCATGGGGGATCTGGCCGACACCGACTCCTGACCGGCCTCCGGAGCTGTCTGGTCTTCACCCCTCCTCGGACTCTGCCTTGCCCCCGGGCCGTCCGCCCGAGATTCCCTCCGTGGACTCTGCCTTGCCCCCGGGCCGTCCGCCCGAATTCCCCTTTTTGAACTCTGCCTTGCCCCCGGGCCGTCCGCCCGAATTCCCCTTTTTTGAACTCTGCCTTGCCCCCGGGCCGTCCGCCAGAGACCCGTCCTCCAGACCCCCTCCACCCACCCTGCTGGACTTTTGTTTTTTTTGGGACGTCTGGAATCCGTCCCTTGATGGGGGGGTTATGTCACGATTCTCATGTTATGTCACGTTTATAGTTTTGTAGGTTTGGGTGTTTTTGCTGTTTTCCATGTCATGTGTCCCTTTGGGTTATTGTCTTGTCATTAGTTTCCCTGGTGTGTCTAATTGTCTGATTATGTTCACCTGGGCCCCTGTGTTTTCTCCTCCCTCCTCACCTGTGTCTTGTTGTGTGATTGAGTCTTGTGTGTATTTAAGTTCTGGGTTGTCTGTCTGTCTTGGTCGGATCGTCTTGTTCCCTGACTAGTTCTGCGGTGAGTGTTCTGTTTGTCATTGTACATATATATCATAGCCTTGAAATAAAGGAAGTTTCAGTTGAAATCTGCATTTGGGTCCTGCTTGTTTCACAAACCGTGACAGTACCAGCATGGGCTGCACATACAGAAACCTCCCCGTGGTGCAGCCTGGGAAACGCTGGTTGAATGAGATATACATCCAAGAGGATATAATCTGATACTGCCAGTAGCCCAATCTCTGTATACTTACCTACACAATCAAATGATGAAGATGCCTGCCGGATCTCGACAGCGTCACAGATACCTGCCCCTCTCTGGACCCGCACTGTCAATCGTCTCAATCAACATCGAAGGTTTCTCCGGATGCAAGGCAGAGATACTGGCAACGATGGCCAATCGTTTTGACATAATCTGCATGCAGGAAACCCACATCGGCCCTGCACAACACCGACCGACCTACCATCCCTGGAATTAAACTGGTCGCTGAGACCCGACACAGACCGTATGGATCAGCTGTTTTCAGCAGACCAAACCTCAAGATTGAGGAAGTCTGGACCCACACTATGGAAGGAAACATGGAAACCATCACAGTTGCCCTCTCAAATGTCTCTGTCACATCAGTCTACAAACCACCCGCAACCGCAAAGATGCAAGAGGAGATTCCATATCAGCATCGGGTACTTCAATGCCCACAGTACATCATGGGGCTATGAGAACAACAACCAAGATGGAGATGAAGTTGAGACCTGGCTTGAGTCCAAGCACCTGACCCTAATCCATAACGCTAAACTACCCAAATCCTTCCACAGCGCCAGATGGAAACGAGGAAACAACCCAAACCTCGCAGTGACATCGCATCCAGAACTGAGAAGGAAGTCCTGGACCCTATCCCCCATACCCAGCACCGGCCAATTGCCATCACCGTTAGATCCGCTCTCCAAGCAACCACCGTCCCATTCCGCAGGAAGTTCAACCTACGTGAAGCCGACTGGCTGTCATTCCAATAGGAGATAGAACATTCCATATCTAACATACCACCATTTCCCAATAACTACTCCAACTTCACAGACATGGTAAAAAGGTCAGCCAGACGTCACATACCCAGGGGATGCCAGACACAGTATATTCCTGGGCTATCAGAAACATCCATTGACCTGCTGAAAGCCTACTATGAGGAATATAATAAGGACCCTTTCTCCTCTACCACCATGGAACTTGGAAAGACCCTGTTCCGTGAAGTTGGGGAAGAACGAAGGAAAGTCTGGAAGGAAATGATAGAGAACAACAATATGACAACTAACAGCAGGAAGGCATGGGCTACAACCCGCCGTTTTGGCGAAGACCACACCCCACCACCCATAATCACAACGGTCACAGCAAACTCGGTTGCATCACAGCTGGTGGCCAACGGCCGTAACCAACACCGCCGCCAACCCACAGGAGAACACCATCGCAGAGTGGTATCAGACCAACCACAACCAGCCAGCCCTCTCACCAAACCCTTCAACATAGAAGAACTCAAAACTGCAATGGGTAAGCTGAAACCCGGAAAAGCAGCAGGGATTGATGACATACTGGCAGAAATGATACAGCACCTGGGACCTAACGCAAAGACCTGGCTCCTGGAGATGCTGAACACATGTCTGGCACAAAAAAACATACCTCCTGTCTGGAGAAAGGCCAAAGTGGTTGCAATCCCCAAACCCGGCAAAGACCCATCATCCTCAAAGAGCTACCGACCCATTTCCCTCCTCTGGATCACTTACAAACTCTACGAAAGGCTGCTACTCCAACGCCTCATGCCACTCATAGACACCAAGCTGACTAAAGACCAAGCTGGTTTCCGTCCTGGCCGCTCCTGTGCTGGACAGCTACTCAACCTCACCCAACACATTGAGGATGGGTTTGAAGGAAAACAAACTGGAGCAGCATTCATAGATCTTTCTGCTGCCTATGACACTGTCCAACACCGTACAATGGTCAGGAAACTACTGGACATGACTGGTGACCTGAATCTGTGTCAAGTCATCAAAAGCCTCCTCAACAACAGGCGCTTCTACGTCCAGTTAAATGACCAGAGGAGCAAGTGGAAAGCCCAAAAGAACGGCCTCCCACAAGGTAGCGTACTGGCCCCCCTCCTGTTCAATAAATGACCAGCCATTACCCCCAGAATGCCAGCGTTTCATCTACGCAGATGACCTCTGCATCACCACCCAACAAGTAGACCTCCAGAAGATTGAGCCTGTCCTTGAAAGTGCCCTCCAAGAAATGTCAAGCTACTACAATAACAACCACCTGAAACCCAACCCATCAAAAACCCAACTATTTAGCTTCCACCTGAGGAACCGAGACGCTAAAAAAGAACTGAGCGTCACCTGGTATGGCCACAAACTGTCCAATACGCATCCCATGTACCTTGGTGTTACACTGGATAGGACACTCTCCTTCAAGAAACACCTGGAGAACACCAAAGCCAAGGTCAACACCCGAAACAACATCCTGCGCAAACTAGTGGACTCCAAGTGGGGCGCAGATCCACCAACAATCCGTGCAACTGCCATGGCCCTGTGTTTCTCTACAGCAGAGTATGCCTGCTCAAGCTGGAGCCGATCACGTCACACCAAACTGGTCGACACAGCCTTGAATGACACCTGCCGCATCATCACGGGATGCGTTAAGACAACACCTGTCCCGTCCCTCTATGCGCTAGCCGGCATCTCTCCCCCGCACATCAGACGACTAGGTATCGCTCAAGATGAACGAAGAACACATGAGACAGCCATCAGACACCTCTTGCATGGCCACGTAGCACCCCCACGCAGGCTCCGATCCAGAGCCAATTTGGTGCAGACAGTCCTGCCCCTCCGGACAACCAAACAAGCAGCAAGAACCAACATCTGGGAAGATGAATCGCAAATAAATGACACACAAGCTCTTGAATGGCTGGACAGACGAATCTCACCAACGGAAAGCCTCGCTAGTGACCACGACCTTGGCTGGACAACCTGGAAGTCACTTAATAGACTGCGTGTGGAACAGGGGAGGTGCAAAGCACTGATGAAAGTGTGGATCTACACCACAGAAGACACGTGCAGCTGTGGATCAGTGCAGACAATGTCCCACCTACTGGAATGTGCCGATGCCCCCCGGTGCAGTCCAGAAAACCTGGCAGAACCTACCCCATCAGCTGTGGCCTGTGCCCGATACTGGCAGAACGACATCTGAGATTGCTACGGACTCGAAGAAGTCCCAGCATATTAAATATTGTTGTCACAAAGAATGTTGTCCATGTAGAAGACCAAGACTTAAATCCAATTTATATTTTCATTGCATTCAACACCCTGATGAAGGCTTGTTGAATTGAAACATGCTGCTAATCCATTTTTACAAAAATTAAATGTTACTTATACAGTGCCAGGGACTGTTAGCTAAATGTTGATTTGAACTATTTATTAATTTATTTCAAAGGGGAAAAAGTAATTATGTTGCATCAACAATAGTGGTATTTGTTAAGCAGTGATTGATTTCATAGTATGACAGTTATTTTATTTTTTTTTATATAAAGTGGTTCTTTAGCTATAGACCTGTGTTTACAGCAGTATGATGTTCAGATTAGCTTTTGCAAGCACAGCTGAACTCATGATTTGATATTTTGAAGTATTTTCAAAATCAGTTCTATGCAAAGTGTCTTTATAAATATGTATATTCCATTTGGAAGTTACTCATTGCTGAAGTAATGTAATTGTTCTGTTAGAAGTGACTGTCAGTGTTATTTGGGCCATTCTAACGAATTGGACCAAAGTCAGGTTGGAAATGTTTTGAAATGTTGTATGTTTTTTCCCCAAAACTTTGTCCATATATATTTTGTACCATATCTAAATTACACATATCTAGTAAAAGAACCGTACATGTTTATATCGTATTTTCAGACTGTATTGGAATGTTCTTCCTCTACCAAAAATGGTCACTACCGAAACATAGTAAATACACTGTAGTAAAAAAGCATTATATCAACCTGTTAAGATTGTTTTACCTTCCCTTCTCTAAATAGTATTTTAACAAATATTTCTTGAGGGTTTTCACAATTAAATAAATAAAAGTGCATTTTTAATCGAATTTCAAAGTTCAATTTATACAATTCATAAAAATCATAATGTAAACTTTCTTTGTAAAATGCATAATACTGATCATATTGATTCCAGAGTTGATGATTGTTGAAATTGAACATACATTAAACCAATCAGTATATCATTTTAGTTGATAACTCAATATACTTAACTTTTTACAAAACATCCAGTGTTTCGGTAGTGACCACAGTATTTTGTTCTCAAGGTTGTATCATATTCCCTCAACATTATTGCTTAATCGTAACTCATAATATGCATTATGTTGAAGTGTGAATGTTTGAAGCTACTGACCCAGAATCAGCACTTTAGTAACAGGCTGAAATAGAGGGGCATGAGGCTAGAATGCATGATCTGTTTGGTATTTTGAGCAAAACACTTCATAGACATGTTTTTTATATATCCGAGACCTATAATATATACCTAAACATATTATAATAAGAGAACTTTAGAGTAACACACTGATTTTCAGACTTTAAAACACATTTATTTCAAAATGGTGGGATTTACCTGCTTACCATTCCATGTTGTCACTACCGAAACGATCATGTCAATTACGTAACCACGTGTTACGGTAGTGACTGTTTCGGTAGTGACGATTCTAGCTAAAATTGAGCATAACTAAAGAATGCTAGCAAGTACATGGCTGGCATACACGTTTTTGAAGAGGTTTACACACATACTATACTTAATTGTTTTGTTAGTTTTTCTTGTTGTGGGAACGCACTTTGTGCTAATTCGGTAGAATGCCCCACTGACCAACCCATATGAACATATAGATCAATGTTTAAAGCGTGTTGTATTAAACATGAGAAATAAATAAAGTCTGTCAAAAACTAGTAGAAATGTAATCAATGAAGATACAGGGAAACTGACTTCAGACCGGCGGCTGCACACACATTTGTGTCAAGGAGGGAAGTGTTTGTCCTTTCCCTGTAAGATCTGAGACCTGTGATTGGGAAAGAATAGTAACACCTTCATAACCCGCATGAACCAGATCAAAGTCACACAATCACACAAACAAACACAATCTTCTCCATGTGTGACTCACTGAGTGGCTGAGCACTGTCAGTTCATTACTTCACAGCACACAAACATCCTAACGTTCACTTACAGGAAGGGAGATTATCCAGTAATTGTCAACATGAGTTTTAATCTCTGTGTGTGTCTGTTATTCCATGTTCGAGACTTGAACATTTTACCCTATTTACATGATGAGTTTTATTTTTGAAGAACGCAAGCATTATTTATCACATAAAGCATTTTATTTTTGAAATATGTAATTTACAATTTTACATTTAAAAAATGATCATTGTATGTCTATGTCAGTTATGAGAGAGGCTGCTGTATACGTTTTATTAATTTTTTGTGACATGCATTATTCATACTTTGACAGTTTTTGTAACATAGTTTAAGAACAATGAGCTTCTCTCTAAAACCTTTGAAAAGAGACCTGCATTTCCCACTGTTTCAGTGTTTGGAGATAGCAGCACGAGGTTGGTAAAGTAAAATGTCCCCTTTGGGACCAATGAAGAGATCTTAAATGTGTCAAGACATTCATCATCAGTGATGTGTGATCAAAGGAAGACACACCCTGGGAGCCAGTGGGACATCAGCATGACAATTATAGTGCACAGCTACTGTATGACATAATACTGGGTGATTTACCATGTGTGTGTGTGTGTGTGTTTATCTTTAGTTGAGCCATTTTAACTTAAGAAGGGAATCAAAGGAAATATTGAAACATGTCAAACATTTTGTAAACATCCAAATTAACAATATTATTAAAAGTTTTCATTTAATTTAATCTCTATGTGTAGGAAACTCTAAGTGGAATAATTACTTTGTACACCATTCTGAATAAACAACTTGGACTAGAGGAAAAGACAACCATTTGTTATATTTTTGTCACAAAGTAAAGTTAATAAATAACGTGTTTTTTAATCGTCTACATTCGTGTTCTGCTATTATATGTTATTACAGTGCCCATCAGGATAAATCAGAGTTACAGGGACATCTTGTGGTGAAGAACGTTCGGTGCATACCTTTGCTTTGAGTGTACCTGTGAAAGAAAGAGGCAAATACTTCATGGCACAGCACACACTGGATTACCAATTAGGCGTTTGGATTTGCAATATTACATTGTTTGCTCTCTCTTAAAGTAGTATATGGAGTTCTTATTTTTGCGTAGGCCTATACGTTTTAAACCATTTTAATTTAACTGTTTGTGAATTTTAAATATTTTATTAATTTCACATGATACGATATATTTCACAATTTCTTTGGTATGTGACATTAATATTATTATTATTAGTTTTACTTGAGTCATTATTATCATCATTTTATTATTATCGTTGTTATCATTTTTAGTATTGTATGTGATTACATTTTGTATTTTTAATTAGCTAATAAAGTTTCTCATATACTGTATGCTGTGGAGTATCGTGAACAATAGGCCTATTTGCCTCAGTAGTGGTGCAAAAATAAGTAGCAGAATAAAGAAAAAGTAAATTATAAATTGCCTATCTCAGTACTTAAGACGCAGCCTGCAGTCCTATAATAAACCCACTCAGTTGCTCTTCTCCTCTGTAGCTGCAATACAGCTCTCAGACTGAATGTGAACCACAGCTGTGAGCACTCTAAAACGCTCCTCGCGCACTACCGGAATCTTTGTGTCGGTGAGGACGTGGCGCGGCGGAAACCCCGGAGAGGAGCTGAATATACTGGAGACTGAAGATACAAAGGAGCACAAAGAGGGTCCTGCGCACACTCGCTGACACGACTGTTGTTCCACGTGGCCCCTGTCATTGACCAAAACACTTGCGCAGTGCAGACCGGGAGGCGCGCGAGCAGGGCGGTGCAGGGCAGAGGTTTCCAGATGTGAACCTTTAACCTGCCCGGACTAAAGCTTTACCGTTCATCAACTATGCAGAGAGGTAAGTTTTCAATGACTGAACTGAGATTTAAAGTAGCACAGCTTGTGTTTATCAGAATGATTAACATCACTAAATGAGGGTTTCCATACGCGTATGTTACTTCAGCTCTCTTAAATGTAATGTAGGCTACATTTTATTATGCGTACTCTCTTTCACTGATACTCTTTTACGCCACACATAGCTTTTATTTTTCTTTTGTATTTAATTCAGGGCTGTAACGTCAAGCAGGAAGACAATAACAGTTTATAAGAGATCTTCAGTGTGCATTATGTTACTGTTCTCCACTTCAGGCTGTGATAATGCTGCGTTGAGCTGAGAGGAGTGTGAGCCTCGCTTTGTTAGCATCACTGCTACTTCACATAGAAGCAGCAACGTTAGACGGTTTGTCACACAGGGTCATGTCAATTGGCTGGGAAGGTTTTTTATTTACTCGTTGTCCAAAATAGAGAATACTTCATAAGCTGTAAGAGATGACACATTTATTTATTCTTGTTCTTGTTCTTGTTCTTGATGTTCTTGTTGTTCTTGTTGTTCTTGTTGTTCTTGTTGTTCTTGTTGCAAGGTTACACATCCCTAGCCAAAATTTACCTTTGCATCTCCCACTGTAGACACATCGAGGACATACTCACAGACAGTGTGCTGAGCTGAAAATAGATGTGTCTTGAAAAGTCTGCAGGATTGTAACACAGTTAAACATTCATGTAATTAGTGGTTTCTGTTGGTAGGGAGTACAGTAGGTGATACATGTAGATAGAATAGTTGACACAACTAATAACACAATTGACTATGAGATTAAGAGTTTACAAGCATTTCGGCACATAGCCATTAGCATTAGCCATGGGGAAATTCCACTTTGTACAGCATCATCAAACCATCACTTCTGATGTATATTTTAGTGTTTCTTTTCCAACCATCAATTAATTCTGGTCATGTTTTTCAGTAAATCTATGACTTTTGAGCAGATACATTCCTGATAGTATCCTATGACTGTATTCTGTGCAGATGTGATGAGGTTATAACCTGGCTGTGTGTTGTAGGTGTGTTCATGGAGTCTCACCTGGGCAGGACGACCCTGTGTGTCCTGCCTCTGTTCCTGCTGCTCACTCACCTGAGCCAGGCTGCACCGGGTCAACCTGCGACACAAAGGTTACTCCATCTTCTTACTACAAAATGTTGCCTTTTCTTCACACCAAAACAGAACATGTTGTGTCTTTCAAGTACAATATATTTTCATGTCTACATTTTCAGTTTGTCACTATTTGATGGTCAAAAGACTTACATTTGCACACTATGGGGGGGGGGGGGGGGGTTGCAATATCAGAATGGACACCTTTATATATGACGCTGGTTATTTGAAGCAGACCTTTGACGTGACAAATAATGAATGTTTCTGTTTTTGATGCCAGCAAAGGGAAACAGAAAACATTTATTTGCATCTTTATTTGTTTGTCTTTCAGGGAGGAAGCAGTCGAGGCCCGCCCCCCTTCAGCAGCGCTAGCCAATCCCTTTGGCTCTGGAGAAGAGGACCGCAGGTGAGTGAAACAAGATGATGATGTTTCACACACATACGATACACTTTTTAATTATAAGTCTATTAAGTGCTTTCTTATAAAGGTAGGAATTGATGTCGTCCCTAAGTAGAAAGAAGAACGTTCCTTTAGTCAGTCACTTAAAATGCAGCTTGAAAGTAAAACTTTATCAGAGGATGATTTAATATATCTCCCGCAGCTGAAATATATTAACAATTGCTGACGTAACAATATATATTTATTGCCGGGAATACACAGATGCATGTAACGGTGTTTGGCGATTAGACCCCGTTGTGCGGGAGTATCGTTCGGGAGGGGAAAAACCGACCCGATGAATCCCCCCCCCTGGGGTCTAGACACTGGTGGTGGTGAAGGTGGGAAGGGATTGATGGAGGTCGGTCTGAAGAGGAGGGGTTCAAGCTTGACCCTGGATTTGGAAGAAAGGAAGGTGGAAGGGGTTGAGGAGGGCTGCGTTCACTCACCTGAAATGACAACTGTGAGGAAGGGGAGAGAGCAGATTTAAAGGTTTAGCAATGCACAATGATAGGCTTGTGGGAATAGAGGCAAAGTGATTTAGCTGGGGAGTGACGCCCCCGATCACTGATTGAGAGGAGAGAGAGTAGTAAACTGGGAGTATGTGAATGAATGACTAAAGACGGTCTTCCTGGTTGAACTTGGCTAAGCTCCATTAGTGTGACTACTGATCCAAATGTGTTGAACCTGCAGTCAGCTGTTGTGGACTGTAGCTGCTGTCTTGTCACTCTGTGGACTTCGGCTGCTGTGTTGTGCTAATGATGTGGCCTGCACCATAAACCGATAAGATCACATGTGCTTTACGCTGTCATTATGAAATACTTTTTGTTTATGGAGATGATGTAGGGGACAGGTCACATACGTTACAAATACACTGTCTTACCCTGTACAGTAGTCTGAACTGAGTACTGACCAATAAGGAGTCACAGGTTTGATTTAATTGAGGAGCAAAGAGAACGATAACCACTTTGTGGATTTTGTATCTCGAAGAGAACTTTGTTTGTGACGATGTGGCTGCAGCTTCTTTCTCCTTGCTAAAAATAATAATAATAATAATATGTATATGTATATGTATATTACTCTACCATCGTGTTAGCTTAAAGAGATAGTTCCATTTCCTTTTAAGTGGGTTTGTATTAGGTACTTAGGCAGTGTGTTTACGACTTATTCTACAACCAGTACCCACACATTCTACCCTCTTCGACTGGGACAGTTGCTGCATATGTGTTGTTTAAAATGTTTCTACTGTGAGCATAATTTTTACGAAACATGGTATTGCCGCTCTTCTTTTCCATATAAACAAACAAAGTCTGAAAGACTCAATAGGAACACGTTAAAACATTATAACAACAACAACAGAAATAACAATAATATTGTGATCTCACCTGCAAAGAGTTAGGGTTGAACCAATCTGTCCCCTGAGTGTTAAAGTTTGTCTCTTAATAATTGACTGATTGACACTCTTTGCACAGATTGCTGCAAAGTTACATTCAATCCAGTCTGAAGGACAGCCAAGGAGGACCTGAAATCAGCACCTGGGAGCAAGGTAGAAAATCCCACATTGTGTGTAACGCTCATCATCATTACCACATATAAATACGTTTTTATAATAAAACTGAAAATCTATCGGGTAGAGCTGCAATATTAAATCGACTGAAGATAACTGACATCTGTTTTAAAATCAATTAGTTGTTTAAGTTGTTTTTCATGCAAAAATCTCAGAACATACTTTTGAAAATATGGAGATTTCCTATTTCTTCTCTTTTATGATATTAAATTGAATATCTTTGGGGTTCGGAGTGACTTGAGTGACACAAGACTTTAAAGAAATGATTATTAGATTAATCTAAAAAAGATGATACGATGAGCAGAGATTACAAAGTGTCCAAAACCACCATATAAAGGTTATTGAAGTTGTGTTTGTGTATATACAGTTTGAGTGTTATAACGGCAGAGGATATCACATGTGTGTTTGGTCATAACAGTCAGTTCTCTCCTGCTTTGTCTCATCTCAGAGGTTTTCTTCCTGTTTGGTCTTTATGACTTCGACCGCAGTGAGCTCCTGGATGGCTTGGAGATGATGAAACTACTCTCAGACTACAACTCCCATCATACACCTGGAGCAAAGACCAATGTGCTGGTGAGGAGGAGAGCCTGTCTACTTGTACATAAACCACTTTCATACTCTTTAGCCGGTTTATCTGACCTGTGTGTGTGTGTGTGTGTGTGTGTGTGTGTGTGTGTGTGTGTGTGTGTGTGTGTGTGTGTGTGCATGTGTGCGTGCGTGCGTGCGTGCGTGCGTGCGTGCGTGTGTGTGTGAGTACAGGTGGTGTCTATGGTAGACTTTTTACTCCAGACTCACGATCTAAACCAGGACGGCCTGTTGGCCCCGTCGGAGCTGCTGTCTCCTTCATTACCTCACACACAGGTACTGCACAGTCACACACTTGTTTTTCGTGCAACGTCATGATCATTGCCTCCAAGACACTGACAAGGCAAGAGAGCAAGTACTTAAGTGGACAAAATTCAATAAACTTAATTGTAACTAAGGGAGTAAAATGAAAATATATTTTCATGATTTAAGGTTATGTTTTTTCAGTTTTTCCAGAAATTAACAAATAAATTACAGCTGCCTTGATCAGTGGAGTAGTCGATTATTTAATCCATAGACAAACAATTTCTAACTAATTTTATAATGTTAGTTATTTTTCATGCAAATAAAGCAAAAAATGCTTTTTTCAGCTTTTTGAATATTGTCTCAGGTTTTTATTATAATTAACTCATAGACTTTAAAGATCACACGCTTGTTTGATACATGTTTTGAAACATTCACAGTATAATTAAACTCACATTTCCACCACAGGAATCCAGCAACAACAAAGCAGCCGAGGAGAAGCTGTCAGACCACGGGACTGACGAGGAGGCAGGAGGAGCAGAAGAGAGGGAGGAGGCTCAGCAGGAGGTGCAGCTTCAAGATGAAGACAAACCTCAACAGGAAGTAAAGACAGAAGAAGAGGAGCTCATAAATCAAGTGGAAAAACAGCAAGGACAACAAATCCCAGAAGCCCCTGCTGCAGAACATGGGCAGGACCACAAAGTCCCTGTTCATCAGGGACAACCAGAGATGTGAACACACAAACTGTGGGCCCCAAGATTTCTGTTGAAAAAATACCAAAATTCCGCTGAGAGGACTTCTGAGTCTGTGTCCCTACAAATGATCTTTACCTCGATTACAATCCTCGATTACACTTTCTAATTCAATTGAGGATTTACACGTAGATGGCTGATTAATGAGGAGATCAGAATCTGACATCTCTTCAACGAGGAATGTATTGAAAAGTTCCCTCTCACTGCATTTGTTTTCTACGGCGAGTAACAATGACTTAAAAAAAGCTGGAAAAGGGAGAAAATGACTACATTTAAAAAAAAAAAAAGCAGTATTATTTATATTAGTAAAACAGAAGCCATCCCTATTAGGCAAAGTACTTATACATATTATTTTATTCTACATGCAAGTGAAACAGTTGGTCATCTTTTTAAAAATAATTTGGAAAGCACAAGATGTGAATTTTGTTTTATTCACTTGTATTTATGAAGCATTTTCTATCATACCTGAAAGAAGGAGCATGTTTTAATGTTAATGTGTTTGTCCTTAGAGGAACAGTTTGTTCATGTTCACACTGATTGGCCTTATGACTGAGCCACCAGGACTGTTATTTAGTTACACTGCTCTCTTTTACTACCGTTTGGCAATATGCTAAGACTGATGTGCCATGAAATTAAATCCGCTCTTCCTTGGGAATTTCGCAATGATTAGTTTATTTACTGAATAAAATTAGGCTATTTTGATGGAGAAAAGCACCATATTATGCAGTATCACTCAAGTCTCCATTTTCTTTTTATGCACTTAATCTAGTAAGCGTTTACTTTTGATGATTTAATGTGCCGGAAGGAGTTGGAAACCATCAAATCAGTAAAGGTTGGGAAGTTAGAAAGTCCCCATTAAAATGACATTAGTTATTAGCTGCAATGCAAAGTCTATCTGAAAATTTGACATGTTTTCAGTATGAAAGGGTTTCCAACTTGTTCAAATGTTCTCTTTTTGACCATTTATGAATTCATACAGATTAAAAAATAAAGCAAACATTTCATTTATCGTCTGCTTTTTAAATTCTGTCTCCAGTTACTAAGATGTGTTGAACTTGTAAGAACAAGATAAGGTCTTTTTATAGGAAAATTAACGGACACATTTAGTTTTTGTTGTAAAATGGTATATAGCCTACCAAATGACATTTCAATTTATGAGGGAAATCGCACATCTGGCTCGTTTTTCTGCAGCCAGGTGAATCAAACAAGTCCTAACACATCTCTGTGAGCTCAGCTCCACAATCCTCAGTCTTTACGTGTAACCTTAGGGAAATAGTGAGATCGAACGTTTTCCAGGGAGATTGGCACCATCATATATTCTTTAAGTCTGATTCCACAATCGGGAAGTTGTTTAAAACCAAAACACTGACCTGTCACTTGAACAAGTCTTGAAATTGCTTTTATATTTGATATGAGGCTGTATTTCACAGTTGAGTTGTGTGTTCAAATCTGCAAAGACGACCACGGTACACTTATTAATCATTCATCTGTTTTTCCAAATCAAACATCAGACTTCTTTAAATAATGTATGCCACTTCTTTTAAAGCTTGTGCTCTTATGTGCCTGAAGCTGCTAAGTGAGTTCTTAAGTATATACTCTGCAGTAAAGGCAGTTTAGACATTATGTTTTTCACATCTGTAAGAATCATTTTAAATAGTCAAGGAGACCTTCAAATACTGTCAAAGGACATCTAATTAAAACAGTGGTGTTTTTCCAAACCCTTCTCAAGCTGCAGATTCCTTATTAGCTGATTACATCTCGGCCCAGTGGTGGTATGATAAGGAGGAGGTCATGTATTCATTCAACAAGATGTTCAGATAGCATGTGCAGCCAATGGACAACATGAAACATGAAATGTGCTTAATGTTGGAGTGTTAAGAGAGACGAAGAAGCCATGACGATCCCACTTACTGTAAATCCTATTCCTCGAGTTTAAAAATAAATAGATTACAAATCAAGTGATAGCTTGTCCACAGTATTATTTTAAACTGCAGTTTGAGCCAAGACGGACGTGAAACATGAGCCCAGGTATGAAAGAATAACAAAGCAACGAGTGCTTTATCAGCGTTTTATCTTAAGTGGTTCTGCATTGAATAGTTAACATGCATTAAAACTTTACACACAGCTTTGGATGACAGGACGTATCTAAAGCTAAGATATGATATGTTAGCAAACACAAGCAGTTTATCTGAACATGAATGCATGCTGAAGTTCTGCTTTAAAGAAATTCATTTCACAGTAAAAACATGACCCATTACTCATCTTCAAATCAATCAAGACAAAGGAAATGAAACATAAGACAAAGGAAATGAAACATAAGACAAAGGAAATGAAACATAAGACAAAGGAAATGAAACATAAGCATGCCGCTATAGAAACACTCTGTATTACACATTCCCTTATCACTAAACACCAAAAGTCAAACAGAATAAGGCTCATTTACTGTTTAGCATAAATAAAACAGCCTTCACGAGTACAGTGCTGACATACAGAGGAAAAACGTTGACTGGTTTCTTTAGCTCCTAATCGTTGCACTGTAACATGAATATGCGTGTTCCTTAGTGAAAAGGGGAGCATGTTAGAAAGAAAATATTCCACTTGTGAAGATACTTATTGAAGCTTGGTCTGTGGAGGAATGTTTTATATGGATACAGTGTGAACAGTTATTCCCATTTCAGTCAGATATGGTTTCAAAGGAAAGGGATTTCTACTCTGTGTACGTTTCAGGCCAATTAGAGACAGGGGCCACTTCTATTTAGACCAATGGGGATAAAGGGGATTAATGGTGAGTTACACTATAGCTTGAGATCGACTTTACGATAAAAAACAACAACCACTAGAGAGGAGACTGTGTCACTGTATGCAGCATTATAATATGAGAACATGAGAAGTGTCTACCAGTGATGCCTCTTTAGCAGCAATGTTATCAGGGATAGTCCACACTGGTTATTTGGTCCTTAAAAACATAAATAAACACAAGAAGATAAATGAAAGATAGAAAAGTTTGTCAAAGTGGAGAAAGATAAATAGCATGGAGGTAGAAAGGAGGTCTTTGACATCATATCCAGCTACCAAAAGTAGTCTAGTTTTTGCATTAGTACTGCAACATAAGAATCACAATCAACAACAAATCAAAACACACCCACACGAGTATTCACATTTTCACATATATTAGGAAGAACAGGAGGTGATCACCTCTCTAGCTTTCTTATTTCAAATCCTAAGATAGGAGAGGGAGGAGGCTCTCATTAAAAGGGTTGGGATGTGACCTTTAAAGGGGACATATTAAGCCGAGTTTCACACTTGGACTTTACGTTTCCAATAGAGCATCTTTACATGCGTTATGGTATACATTAGGGCAGGTTTATTCTAATGAGCCTGTTTCAGTGTAAGGAGTGGAGCCACATATAAAGGGCTTGTTGAGTCTTTGTGTTCTGATGTAGGAAGGACACAAAAACTCTCAAAACTCAAGATACCCAAATGCACTGATAGTGTGTTTTTCACGACATTCCCCTTTAGAAAAGGAAGTTCACTTTTCAGCCTTATTTTGAAACTGCGTATGCTGCAAGGCAGGGGCGGTCACATCTGAAAAAAGTGCCTCCAAGAAACAGGAGATTTACCCAACTCTGGATAAGTCTGTTGCATAGTGAAGTCACATGTTTCAATAACAAAAGAAAAAGAGCTAAGTTTAAGTTTGTAGCTTTCTCAGCTCCAATCCTAAACAAAACTTGTTTTTTATGGACTGAACCAAAACCTCATCACTCCTTATCTCATCCAGACTGAAGTTCTAGTCTTGTAAGGCCTTTGGGAAGTAGAGTAGGACAGGAGTCAGATGATGGGCAGCGATGACGTTGGATGTGCTGCATTATAAAAAGGACAAAGCAGGGCAGTGTGTCTTTTAAAGTTTTAGTTGTAACAAATAATCTGGAAAAGCCAAAGGGCTTTGCACTCAGGCAAAGACAGTGTACAAATATTAATATATGTACCCAACGTTAATAAAAGAAACACGAAACTAGCGATAGTGCCCTCCAACCTAATGTAAACTCACACACACCTAACTGAGAATTAACTGCAGATAGTCTGGTTTGGATCAGTCAATTTACTAAACTGTAATGTTTGACTTCACCTGTTTTTATCTGCATCCCCCTAACAACCAGGCTCATACATTTGAAATCAGCTGATCATACCTGAGTAATAACCACTGAACCCATCATGTGACTTCTTTAACTGATATTCACTTTTTCTATTGGTCCACCAGGAGCTGCCAGGGCGACAGCATTAGCCTGAAACATTTTACAATCAGTACCCATATTCGCTGGGTACTCTGTATCACACCTAGATCAAGTGTCCAGGCTCACAGAGCACTACACACAGATAAAGCACACGGTGTCCTTCTCTAGATCTGCAGCACCAGGCCGGCGGCTGAGATGTTGTCTCCTCCTCCTGCAGTTTGGTAAACCTCGGTGCACACGAGCACCGGCGCCACGCAGATCTCGTAGTCGTCCTCGTCCCAGCAGCTGACGGGCCGGCTCTCCTGCAGAGGGATCCGCACGCTGCCCTCCCGCTGGCTCACAGAGAACGAGTCGTCCATGATGAGCCGGGCCTTGCTGGGGTCGATGTCATCGGAGCCGCAGACGTGGCGGTTAGCCGTGAGAGACGCCTTGGCGGTGGCCGACATGGTGTTCTTCCACTTGGAGCCGTGGGTCACGATCATGGCCTGAAAGGCGAGCGTGTGGACGTGGAGCCGAGTCAGCGGCTTCGCTTTGGCGCTGCTCGTGTCGCTGTATTCTTTTGAGCGGAGGTTCACGAGGCGGTACACCTCCCTCATCTGGTCGAGGACGGTGGCTACACGAGGGTTAGGGTCTGACAACACCGTGATGTTGGAGCCTTTCAGCAGGCTGAGCAGGTTGGGGAGCTCCTGTTCATTCATGCCTAAAGAGTCGGCCTGGGAACACAGAGTGACGAGTTAGATACTGGTCAGCCTTTAACTGAGCTGGCATCTTCCTATGCTGCCTTCAACTTCTCTTTACTAAATGTGTTTTTAATACAGCAAGAAAATAGGAAGCTAAAATAATCATACAAAACAGATTAAAGAAAAGAAGAGATAGAAATGCAGGGGGGCACATTTTGTTTAGAAATGTATTCAATACATTTGAATAAGCAAATCCAGTCTCGAACTACCTGGAAATATTTGTCAAAACACCTTTTACCTTTTTATTATTTCCCTTATTTCCTTTTTCGACCCTGTGTTTGTGTAATTGTTCGAGTAGCCTTCAATGTTAAGTAATGTGTTGATTTGAAAAGTTTAACCAGCAGTTATACATACATGGGGAATGACGTAGTGAAAAAGTTCCTCCATTATACCCTCCTCTACAAAACTGGCCATCTCAAAATGGACTCCGATCGTAGGAGAGGAGGAGGAGAGGAGGTCGGCGAGGCGGGAGAGGAGAGCCTCGCGCTCACCTGGAATCGAGAGATAAAAGAAGGGAAAGGGAAGAAAGTTTAATAAAAATGAACGACTATTTCTCTTGTATCACAGACAAAACAAAACGAAACATTCTTAAATTAAGTAAAACATAAGTCATAAAGCAAAGTAAGGATAGTAATTAATGGATTTGATGAACTTAGAAGCAACATTGTGAGATTCTATTCTTTCTTAAATCATCATCCCTGTATTTCCTTTTTTTTTTTTAGACTGTATTTTTCACTTTTTTAGCTGGAGATTGTGTTCAAGTAACTCATGTCAAGACATTTACAATGATGCGGGTTTGAAAACTGACCACAATCAAATTATTCTGAAAATCTAAATTCTATATCATCACATCCCTATTCACCAAATTCCTGTTACCTGACTGGAAGGGGAAGTTATCCATCATTTGCAGCCCACCCACCACCAGCAGATCTGGGTCAAAGCCTTTGAGTTTCTCTGCAAAAGCAGCCATGGAGTCCAAGTAGGGGTTATGGTCATCGCTGTGGACGATATATCTACAGAGGGAAAACAGTGAGCTTCAAATACTGCAGAGGGTTACATTAATATACACACACACACACACACACACACACACACACACACACACACACACACACACACACACACACACACACACACACACACACACACACACACACACACACACACACACACACACACACACACACACACACACACACACACACACACACACACACACACACACACACACACACACACACACACACACACACACACACACACACACACACACACACACACACACCTGTGCATGATTGAAAATGTGCCTCTGGTTTAAATACTGTCACATATACAGTTCCCTGCAGCTTCTCAAAGTGTGTACCGAACGCTCCACTAACACATACCTGTTGGCTCTACGCGACGTGTATTGACCCCAGCTAGCACCAGACGGATACTCCAGGATCAGATGAATGTCTGGCTCCTCAACTATGTTCCCTGCCACTGGAAACACAGAGGGATTCAGGACAGGAAGTGAAGGAGAACGGGTCGGTTTAGTACACGGAAGGCACAGAAGTGTACTGTATACGTGTATGTGTTTGTACCTGTAATGTGTTCAGACAGGACATCAGTGAATTCGGGGCTGAAACTCCCTCCTAGCAATAAATCACATCCCTCGGCTGCCATGCGGCCAGCCATCACCGGGGCATTGCCGCCTATTGCCCATCTGTTGCCGGGTAGGTCACGAGACGCTTCCACCAGCTCGCTGAAGAAGGTGTCATTTAGCACAAAACGCCTGCAAGACAGAAAGAAGTTAAACAATGTTGAAACTTGAAAGAACCAACACAATTTCCTCTCAAAACTTCATCTTTTTCTCATCGTGTCGTAGTTATTTTATTCATTTGTAAAGCATTGTGAATTCAAGTTTCAAGGCTTTTATTGTCATGTGTGCATAGCTACGGTGTAGATATGACAATGATGAGGTCACAGGCTTTTGAAATATGACGTTTAAATAAATGTGGCTTGGTCCAAGAAATGAAACCTGGGAAACCTGTTTGCCAGGTCTGTTGCAGAAAAACCTGAATCTCAAAATCTGTGAACAAGTTAAGTTGTTGGAAAACCAATGTATACTCAGAAAAATAAAACAGACAACTTAAAATCCTCTTCAATACTTGACTGTGTTTAGTACAGGAAGTGGCTCCCCTTGTTGCTATGAGACACCTGACACTACGTAAGCAATGTGCCACCCTTGTAATAATAGCTGAAATATTTCTGCCGAGTCATTCTGAGTGAAGCCATCACATGGAAAACAAAAAAAGCATGAGTCGTGTTCATGGAGCCTCATGGTACACAAACAACCATAATCTGGTTCAACCTGTAGATATTTCTAACTTGTTTATTCATGCTTATCTGTACTCCTAAAAATATTTCTCTTTCTGAAGACATACAACGCATTTGAAAATGTGAAATAATCTGCAGTACTCGTGGCAATGACGGAGAGAAGAGAAATAGAAGTAAAAGCTTGGAACAGAAAATAAAACTATCACACATGTGGTTTGGCCCTCTCGACATTTGGCAGAGAGACCCAATAATTTCTTCCTTGCACAGATCAAGTTTCTTTTTTGGCGGAAGTGCCTCCAAATTATAGTCTTTACAATCCCTAAATCCACAAGAAGACACACACACACACACACACACACACACACACACACACACACACACACACACACACACACACACACACACACACACACACACACACACACACACACACACACACACACACACACACACACACACACACACACACACACACACACACACACACACACACACACACACACACACACACACACACACACACACACACACACACACACACACACACACACACACACACACACACACACACACACACACACACACACACACACACACACACACACACACACTTGTAAGCATGCTGGACTTTGAATCAGGGGGGTCATAGGTTCAAACCCCACTGCAGTCAGCATGTCCTTGTGTCCCTGGGCATGACACTTCACCCCAAATTGCTCCTGTGGGGATTGCCCACAGTACCGAGTATGTATGTATGTATGTATGTATGTATGTATGTATGTATGTATGTATGTATGTATGTATGTATGTATGTATGTATGTATGTATGTCGCTTTGGATAAAAGCGTCTAACAAATGACATGTAAACATTTTACGTAATATAGTATGTGCAAATAAACCCTCTCCCATTCATGGTGAAATCGCATAGTGTTTGTGAAAGATCATGTGAGCTAGGCAGCCTGAGGCGTCTGAGGCACGGCAGCCTGAGGTATGCATTGCAACAAAGAAACTGTTTTCTTTTAAATCTACTCTTGACTTGTCTTACTCCTGACAAAGCTTCCATCTACTTCATGTTCCCCATCCCTCTTATTCAATTAGAATGTATTAATTAGTCAAGTTTTAGCAAAAGTGCATGCGTTTGGAAAACAGTGAGCTTAAATACAACTTGAAAAATGAGCCTTGGAGTGTGAGAGTTTGCTAACGGATGTTTTATGTATATTTGCTGTTGTCACAAACAGACTTAAATTCATCAAGAATGATGGAAATGTCGTACTCACTCTGCGGCAGCTCCCGGTGCAAAGAAGTAGGCGAAGCTCTGAGCCAGCTGCAATTCATTTTCTATGAGGTCGTGGTGCAGGGGCTGGTCTGTGTGAGCGAGGCCGATCTTATTCAGCAACGAAACCCCGTCCACTATCAGGTCCACACAGCCTCCAAACCCTGTGGGGGGGGGAGGAGAGGGGGAGGAAAAGAAAGTCAAAGAGATAAATGTTTGATCAAAACATTTACCCAGAATCTAGGGTCAAAATGAAGAAGATAAAGAGTTGACCTACACTGTCTTTACAACATCAAATCTTCAAGGATAATTTCTTTGACTTATCGGTAAAGGAAATTGAAAAAAATAATAAAGAAAAACTATTTTGATAAATGATTAATAGTTATAATTCATGCAAAAATGGCACAAAATATTGTTTTCCGACTCTTAACAAAAAGTATGTTTCTTTCTTTGCTCGTTTATATCATATTAAACGTCTAAGTGGAATAAATAGCTTTAATTAATACCTTTGGGTTTTGGACTGATACAACAAGACAGTTAAAGAAACCTCCATGGACTTAGAGGGATGGACATGTTTCGCTAGTCTCTGACGTGCCATTGACAAAACCATTCATCTCCAGAAGATCATTCACAGATTTTATTCAGATGCTGGTTTCTACAGTGAGAACTAAACTGGGTAAACAGCTTTTAAATAAGCTGCCCCCACAGCTTGGAAAAATGTTATTTAACATTTGAATAGGTTTTAAATATTGAAATTAGTCTGACATTAGCTTAACTTCCTGCTGCTTTGTTTGCTTTGCTTTGCTTTTCAATGCACTTACCTAACCATCTGCTTTTCTCTTTAGATAACTTGCTTTCCATAATATAAATAAGAAAGGTCTTCTTGTTTGTGTGCATATTATTAGGTCATAAGATCAGCACAAATTACATATTTACTGTTATTTTTGTTTGAAAGTCAACAGGCCAGTATTTGTGAGGCACCTAATATAAGAAACATTATAATGAGATGAAACTTGTTATGCCTTATATATTCAATCTGAATAATAACAATGTAAGCGATGACTGCGTGGCTAAGCATGTTGAACTGGGTAAAGGTTGGACTGATATGGGGATCACTTCTGTTGTGTGGTCGTAACAAGGCTCAAAGGACAAGATTTTAGGATTAGATCGGGATAGTGAAAGACGGGCCAGCATGCAAATAATGTTGTTTGCTGTAAACTATCTTAAGCAGCTTGTCAGGTGAAGAATTCCAGCAATGTTCCTGGTGGTGGATGGAGGATCTCTGAACTGATGTTTAAAAGTGCTAATCATTAATGGTTGACCCTCTGTAACCTCCCTATTTGTCCAAACTACACTCAATATACAACATTAGCTAAGATCTAATTGATTTTCCCTCAGTCATTCATTTGCTGACAAACCTCCAGATATTAACAGAAAAAAGGAAATGTGTAGCTAGGTTAACTTCATAGTGTAAACATGTTCCCAGGGTCCTATGCCCCCCAGCTCAATATCCTTTACACATTTAGGAGACCTCTCAAATTGTTTTATGTTTTCAGAATGGTTTTAAATTGCCTTGGTCAAATATCCAAGCAAGTTTGGGTTAATGTGTGAAAATCACCCAAACCATAGCTCTTTAGAGCCCACTGATCTTGTACTTCTTAATAACAAATGTGTTGCCTCTAGACGTTGACATCTCCACAGTGGCTTAAGTGGTTCAAAGTGCATTGGAAACTTCAATTTCCCTTTCAACCATTCCCATAATTTAAAATATTTTACGTAATAAGGACCCTGGAAACCTAGGAATGACCCCTTTAGCTATTGTTTACCCTTGTGTCAGTCAGTGGTCTAAAGTAACTAGGTACATTTACTCAAGTAGTGTACTTAAGAACAATTTTGATAGCAGGACATTTATTTATAATATAGTATTCCTACACTCTGGTATTTGTACTTTTACTTAAGTACAACATCTACTTACTTCTTCCACCTCTGGTATACATGGTTAGAATGATGTGTTTTGTTCTGCTGTGTTACAGAGCAATTTATGTTTCGTTATTTAATCTGGAGCATAACCAGTCAATACGAGCTCTTGTACATGCTATTAATTACATCAATGATTATTAGCTCAAAGACTCCGTATTTAGACTCTAATTGATGTGAGGCTAGGCAGCGTTAGCTAACAGCACCTGCACTTACCCACTGCAACTTTAGGTCGTGCCACGTTGTTCACCCCGACTTTTCCTTCAGCCCGGAGCAGAGAGGACAGGACGGTGTCCAGGCGGTCACCCAGTACTTCATTCTGGGGTGACCGGAACCAGAAGGACAAAAGAACCACAAACAGGGACACAACAGGCCCATATTTCATCCACGAAGACCTTCCTTCTCTCTCCATCGCTCGCTGTTTTACTGGATCCGGTTGCTCAAACCGCCGGTTAAATAACAAGCCGTGCGTTGAGTTCGTTTGTTTTACTCGCCGGAGTGTCCCAGGTGGGACCTAACTGGGCGGAGACTGAGCAGAATCCTTCATTTCTGTTATTGATTTAAAACGTCGCCACTTGAACTGTGATTCAGTATCTGTAAAAAACTATGATATTTTTGTAAAGAAAGCTTATTTTTTGTGTTTTGTTTACTGACGTACCGATTTTGGTTTTGTTAAGGGAATACGCCTGTATATAAAACAAACAACACTTATTGTACTATGAAGGGGGAGTGTTTGTTTTCGCTGACAGCAAGGCGGAAGTGAGGGAAACTTTCACACATACAAATGGGCTGGAAATCAGATGTCAGAGGGGCAACCTCAGGACGAAAACCTGCAAAAATAAACACCTAAATAGAATATAACAAGTAAATACATAGAGGAATGTTTCATGCGCATCACCAATGTTTAATTTAAATGCTTAGCAGGCCCCAAATGTCCTTTCTTTTCCCCAAAAATGTAATAACTTGTACAGTTCATGTGTGTAAAATAGATTCTAAAGTTTTTTTTAAAAGGGCGGTTTTGGCTTGTAAACTTAAAATGTACATAGAATGTATCCACATCATCCTATCTGTCCCATTCAACTGTACATGTTCTCAACAAATAACATGTTTATTAAAATGCACAGTCCATGTACAATGTAACCATTCAGCCATTATAGGAAATATTTACAATGCCAGACAAGATGAGGTAGGTTTAATGTAGAGCAGTGCAAAAAGTTAAATGTATATCATCTTTAAACTTGTTGAGAAAATGATTTGCAGGGTAAAACATGTGTATGACTTTAAAAGACGTTTAAGTTACTAATAAGATTGAACAAAAGTGCATTTTTAGATGCAGGAAAAACATACTTCTTTGATCAACCATCAGGATAGTTTGGACTTATATATGACATTATAGATCACTGCTTGACCCACACTTTCTTGGTGATTTAATGCCCATCACGGGTGCAAATAATTCAGATAAAAAAACAAATTGATTTAAAAAGCCAGCAAGCATATTAAAGAGTAACACATATTGGGAAACACATATTCATTTATTTCAGAACATACAGTTGGGCGCAAATATTTTAGAGATTCAATTGGCGGACAATAAAAACATCCCATTATCAACCCCATTTAAAAAAGGCAATTTGTCCACCAATGCTTAATATGTAAAAACACTAACAGGCATCACAAGGAGTTCATCCTAACATTATGGAGTGGCATTGAGAAATTATATTGAATACAAATATCAAAGTATGAAAGCTGTGACCATTACAAATTAGACACATTCATATCGAACTGACCTTTCTTTGCTGTGTTAAGGCAGGGTATTGTAATTTCTTTCAATCATGGGCTGAATAGTTGAAGATGCCCCGCACTTTCCACCAGTGTCAGATAAGAAAATGTGTCCACAAGGGAACAAAAACAAATTCTAAAAACAGTGACAGTTTGCTCCAAATCACCTGAGATTAAATTAAATGCACATTATTTTTGATTTAACTTGCTGTAAAACAATGACTCGGTCACAAAAAAAAACTTCAATTCAAGAATGCTAGTTTGTGCTCAGGCACATACTCCTGCTATTTCACCTAAATGAGGTGATGGTGTCTGGTGATCAGTTTGTTTTATCTAAAAGAAAGGACTAAAAGCTGTGAAACAAGTTACATTTGAGGTGAGTTCAGTGCCTCCTCTTTAGTGATCATGAGTATTTGGAAGCGGCAGCCAAAAACCTGCAAGAGAAAAAACGCAGAGTCAAAAAAGGCACAGACGTCAAGCCACAGAAGCTATTCAACTTTTGTGTAGGATTTCATAACCACAACAACAGCTTTTCATAGGAGCACAAGGGGTGGTAAACAGTCAACAATCAACTAAGATATTTGAGGTTCATGCAACAATACAAATGAATGCTCCACTGTTTAGAATTAAGGAGGTTGCAACAGAGAGATCTTTTTCTAAGCCAATATCTGAAGCCACTTGGGAAAAGAGCTATATAAATAGAATACATTTTTATTCATCCATGGCGATTTTTGTTGTCTCACCTCAGTATTTACTTGGGAATCCCAGCCACAACCTCAGACTCAATACCACAGTGATCAGATCCACGCAGGATCTTGAAGAACCCTAAAAACAGAAACACAGCAGTGGTCAGTTTACACAAATTGAAAAATAATTGGTTTTGCTAAACACCAGAAATGCCATGTTTGTAAGTAGAAAATAGGAGTAGTGCGACACTACATGATAAATGCTTTTGTGTCTCATACACAAGAGGTAGGTACGTTCAGTTCAAAAAGTTCTACATAGTAATGAAATTGATTTACTATATATTTTTACTTTATTGTCCACAGAAGGAAGATAAGAGGGGATGAGGACATTGTTTTAGGATACTGACCAACCTAGATTAAAACAAAACAAGTCAAAATAAAACATGCATCTTTCGCACCATTATCTCCCCAGTCAGTGTTCCAGGAGTTGGCGCAGAGCCAGTAGGGGACGCCGCCCTCCTCTCCCCAGCCCAGCATCTTGATGGCGTGGCCTCCCAAAGCAGAGCCTGACACATGCTGATACACACCTGGAGACGGAACACAAATAGCCAAGAAACAACACACAGCGGAGGGTCAGCAAGAGTGTGAGTTCAAATGCGTCAGAAACAACATTTTACAGAATCACTGAGCAAAATCTGCCTTCAGTATTACCCTGTGTTACAAACACTCAGTTCTTAAGTGTTTGTACTGCTTATAACCGTTACTGGTGACCATCATCTTACCAGTCTTGTACAGCGGGAAGTCTTCATAGACGGTAAAGGCTCCCTCTACAGGGCCGTTCTTGGTTATCTCATTCTGAATCTGCTCCTCATCTGACGGCACGCTGTAAGAAGTTTTACCTGCAACACACTTTGAGTTAGTCCTGTGCTGAATGTGTGTGTGTGTATACACATGGGATGTTCATCAAAAGCTAGATAACAGTTTTACATGTCTTTATCGAAGATCTAATTAACACATTCAAGGCAGTTAGTGTAAATGTAGTCCCATTAGTTAAGCATTTTTAGCAGTTTTCTATTCCAGATTTAATTAATTTGTCAAAAACGAAACATCAATTAACTTGTAGCAATCTGGTCTTTCGTATTTTAAATAATAAATCATGTTTTAACCAAGTCTGTTTACAACTGAAATAATTGCCTTTTTTCATACTGTGTTTATCAGGAGAACATTGGATCACATCCAATTATAACAACAAAATATAATACAGAAACATTTTTCCTGGAATGAATAAATAATAAAATCAAAGGGTTGGAGCAAAAATACAGTTCCATTTTTATATTTCATTTATTATTTAATAAGCTACATGTAGAGTATGAGAGGACACATAGCTAATGTTAGTATGCTACGCTCTAACCCCTTCTGCCCCTCTCACCGAAGTGCTTGTCTGCTTTGTAGCTGGGAGTGTATCCAGCTTCACAAGTGGAGACGCACTCGGGGGTGTCCCCCTCCTCCCCAGAGCAGGAGGGTCTGCTGCCGTTCACATGGTGTTCACAGGGGGGGATGGTGTAGGGCCGACAACCTGTAGCCATAAAGAGTAAAGTTTTGTTTAAAATCTCATGAGAAGTTGGCCTTCCAAAGATGGCGTGCTATCTTTGAAGTCGTTTTAATGCAGACTGTTTTATTGCATTCTCTGAAACAGCAGAGGGCGCACTAAAGCAATATTCCAAACAAAAACACAATCGAGCAAACATGCAACTCCTCAATGAAGAGGAGGAATTGTAAATTACAAGAAGACATATTTTATCACCCTTTTACAATCTAGGCTGGTTCTCCACAAACAAAACTCTGATTCGCCTAACACAATTTTTTTGCCGTCAAAGGTTGATTAATTACGGAGCCCCTAAAAAGGTACATGAAAAAAAAAGTCGGGATAACGGGTTAGTTTTTCGTGCTCATGAAAAGTTGGCGTGACGTTGAAGCAGCGACCCTGCTGTAGTTCGTTTATAGCATAACGTTAGCATTTTGCTTCTGGCGACTAGATTTATGATTAGAAAATTATAAAATTAGGGTAGACATGTGGATATTATCCGGCTGAACATAACGTGATCCGTCTCTTAAATGTGTGTCAACCACAGACCTTATTTTGAGCTATTTTCTCGCTTTATTTCAGACTTTATTTTCTGACACTTTGTGAGTTCCCTGACACACATTTATGTATAAAAGACATCAAAAAGTGCATTTTGCATGATAGGTCCCCTTTAAACCTTATGATCACCAGAGATGGCTTAAAACTTATTGGAAATAAATTCTGCATTAAAAAAAACATTTATGACCAATATACTGAAGAAATCTTAGTTATGGACGATTAGTTGACGAATGCACTAAAATATTTGAAACAATAATTGTACCATACCACTTTGGGAGTTTCACACATAAAACTCACCAATGTGGGAGTCATAGAGACCTCCAGAGACCAGACCCTCCTTGGTCCAGAAGTCCCAGGCAGCTGAAGGGTAGCCACCATTACATCTAAATAAAATAAAAAATAATGTTAACATTTAAATGTTCCACTTTTATAGATATTATGAACCACTATGCTGCTTCAAACATTAGGGAGGCAACTTCCAAACTTTCCCCTCACGCAAAACAGACTGAATTCTACATCTCACCTCAGTACTGCAGCTGCTGATACTAAGAGTCAAAAGCTCACTTCAAAACATGTTTACCTCAGTGTGTGGATGTCACTAGAATCATCTTTATGTACAGTAAGCTAACATTGGGGCTGCTGTATTTCCTGTAGAGCAGTTCTGTCATGGCAGATACCTGATCCACTTAATAAGGTCAGTTTGGGAGTAGTTGGCATGTCTTCATATTGAACCGCTGCATTCCTATAAATAAATGCACCTTCCATCTTGAATTGATTCATTCACTTCTACCAGTACATACCCAGTAATTCAAATTTCCGACCACATGGTTTGCTACTGAGCTTTGAATTAAGGTTCGATAGGTAGTAGTTCAGTAGGTCACAACAAATCATTTAATTATAAAAACTTTTCACACGTTAGTGATCCTCACCCCATGCCACAGCTCTCGCAGCAGGTCAGCAGATCCTCGGAGGAGACCTCCACGCTGACCTTGGCGTTGCTATGGATACACACACGGTCGGAGATGGCCTCTGCCGCGCCAAACGCCTGGAAGATGCAAGGAATGTCACAGACAGGCCAAAAACAATCTGGTGGTTATTGTAAGGCTCGAGTGAGTCATTTGCCGATTGCCCAAAGTTGACATTTTAATAATAAAATAAAATAAATCAAATGCTGAGGAGATTTTTTTTGCATTTTTATTGATCCCATTTAAACCTGATATTTCTGCACAGAGGCAGGAAAAGATAAGGCTGCATTAATAATACTAGTATTATACTATACTAGAATCAGACTCCATAGGTAGATGCATAGGATTGTTTGTCATGTGTGGGCTTAACATTTCCAATAAGTCCAAAATATAATGATGTTATCATTTCTAAAATGTTCAACATGTTTTTGTTCAAGAATTCTGCTTCAATCCATGTTTGTTGACATTAAGCCTTTTATACTGTAGGTGTTTGTGTGACGCTCAGACAAAACAACAGCCACAATCATGAGTAAATGCCTTTAGAATAATCTTTTCCTTCAAAAAATATTAGCCTTTAACCCAAGTTAAATGTGGTCACATCTTTTTCCTCACCCAGCAGGACCCACAGGAGCCCTGGTCTCTGATCTCCTTCAGGGTGGGACAGTCGGGCCACTGCTCTCTGGAGTCAAAGCTCTTAGCCAGCTTTATGTCTCCAGAGTACTGAACCCTGCAGAGGAAACAGAGTCAGGTATGACTGTGTACTACAACTACAGTTTTATGGTGGGCAGGTAGGGTAGGAGTGTTGGTCTATACTGCTTGTAACGTACACAATTTATGGAGAATGAAGGGATGTACAACACAGCAAATACTCATATGGATATAGAGCATAATGAAATCTGAAGTTGTTGTTTCACTAATGAGACTCACATGATGGGCAGTTTAGGTCCATTCAGCCTCGTACCGCAGAGTCTCTTTACATGACTGTAGTCGACACTATGGAAGTTGTGACCAGCCTGCAGGAGAAGGAGATTTAGTCAGGTAAAACAGCTTTCAAGAAAATAAAAATAACAAAAAAGAAAGAAGAAACTCACCGTCCAGGTAGTGTTGATCTTGTTGATGTAGTTGACCATGTCACTGGACAGTGGAAGGAGGCGGGGTGCAGCCAGGCTCACAGACAAGCTGGCAGCCAATAACAGGAAGGCTGCATGCCACATTGTTCCTGAAAAATACAAAGTGAAGAGTAGTGTTCAGTGTTTCCCGTAGGATGGAGTCATAGCAGCGGTGCTAAGGCAGGTGGGCCCAGCATAATGTGAGCGCGGGGCGCGTGGAATTATTTAGTGTGTGTGTGTGCAAAGTGCACCCCACCAATTTGTTTCTATGTGTCTGCCAGCACAAGAAAGGCTCTTGAGGCCTAGTACCAGTGCCGGTTCTAGTGAATTTGCTGCCCTAGGCGAGATTTTATATATAAAGAATAAATGAAAAATCTCTACTAAAGAAACATACACTACAAAAACAGAAACTTATGGATATAGGTAATATACGTCAAAATGGCTTGAGATGTATTCAGTATTGTGTATGAACATGTGTGAATTGGGGGGTGGACGTCACATCCTCTAGGGTGGTCCGGGGGTATGCCCCCCCGGGAACAGATTTTTTGAACATTTGAAAAGTAAAATGCTTCAATCTGGTGCACTTTGAGCACACAATTACTAGAGACCTGGGGCCTCATTTATAACGCCGTGGGAAGGTTGCTTACGTAGTAGAAATCCAAAAAATAGGTACAGAAATGTTCCGACATTTTCCGATTCACCAAACATTGTGTACCAGCGAGGAAAGTGCGTACAGCACTTCCTACGCCGGTTTCCCTTTATAAATCACAATCGACTCGAAATGCGGTGCAGCTTTTGCGGGCTTCATGTAACGCCCATATTTGCCTATAAATAGTCAAAGAAACGCCCTTTCTTTCATTCATTCATTTTGACTGACTGCATGAAGAAGATCGCAGAAAATGACGACAGAACAGCTAAAAAAAGACATCTCACACCGTGTCAGATTTTGGTTATTTTGGGGAGGTGGAGATAAATCATATTGTTTGGTGGATGCAGTTTGAACCAGAGTAGCAGCATGGAGGTCGGATCGTCACCAAAATAAATAAATAAGTGGTCCGAAAAAGGTTAATGACAAAAAAAATACACAGCCTTCCTCAGGCAGTGTGTTTGTACCGGGGACAGGAGACCCCCCCCCCCCCCTTGATGAGAAACTGTAAGAAATGATCGGGGAATCCCTCCGGAGTGGAGTCATGATGACTGGATCTGAATTATGTTTTCGTATTTGTTGGTTTGTGTCCCAGCTGTCGATCAGCTGTGCGCAGCGTCTCCACTGCAGCCTATGCATCTCAACCCCCTCCCCCCCGCAGCAACTCTATAAAGGAAATACAACTAATGTGTTGTGTTATATTAGCTGTACAATTTACCACATATGGTGTTCTTCGTTTCCTTACCTCCTGTATTTTATGAGCGACTTATCAAGTCTTAGCAAACGGCATAAAACACGATTAAACATATATAAAACCATGCTCGTATCTACAACCTATAGAAATGCAAAACGGCGTCGGTTTAGACATAATTCTGTCCTCCTGCTTATCGCATCATTTATGAGAAAACATTTCATAACATTAACACAACATATTCGAGGTAGTTTTAAATAACATATCCGTATTTATTTATTTCTCCCAGTTATGTTTTTGTGTGCAGTGAGGAGTCTCAAACAGGCATTTGTTTAATCATTTTAAGATTGGCTTTAATCAATGTTTGAAAAATTAATTCTTCATATATGATAAATGAGAGGTAACATTTTATTTATGGTATTATTTCCACATATTTCTCTCCATTCTTCCTTCTGCTAACGGTGTCGCAGTTTCTCGTCTCTCCCGTTTTTGTGCTTAGTGCGTACGCATGGGTTAGAGTTTGCGTGGAGGACCGCACGTTTTCCCGTCAAGTTAGTATTTTATAAATCGCAAACATTGCGTAGAAAACTGGCCTACGCCATTTTTTGAGCGTATATCCCTTTATAAATGAGGCCCCTGATCTAGGGGGTACAACTCTAAAAAACACCAATATGAAAAAGATCAGTTTACATTTTAATAATCAAATAAGTATATGAACATAACAAATAACCTACCATAGCCAATAACAAATAAATCTAACTTATTTTATATTTGTTGTTCATTCATATCTTACCTAGTTAACATTTATTTATATCTCTCCAACTTTAAACAATATTTTAGGTTTACTGTCTTATAGTATACATAATTTGTGGTCTCTCTCTCTCCAAAAATATCCATTTTGATTTTTTTCTCTGAACCGATCACAGTAAAGGCTGTAGGCTTAAGGGATAACAATGTCTTACAAAGAAAGCTAGAAGAACAAACATGCAGGAGCCTATCTAGCCCCAAGTGAATCAGAACATTTTACTGAGAAAACGATAAGAAAAGGGTAAGAGGTCAGAGGCTATAACAGTAAGATAAAGGGAGCAGTTTATAAAAACTATGTGGAGAAATTCTGTGTCGATTGTAAATCAATACAATCCAATGATATGCTTGAACACACTCACATAGACTCCTGAAACTTCTGACTAGAAAAAGAGAAACATTTTCCCACAGCTGGAAAGACTTCGTCACTCTGGTTGCAGCTACAAGTGGAACATGCACACAGTGTACACAGAGAAAACCTCTTACTTTCAGTCATGCTTGACACATCTTTCCAGTGGTTAAAAACGCTGCATCAGCAGGCATCTACAATATAGTTCTGTAAATTTAACCAATACCTTAGATTCAACACTAGGCAGACAGGGTTTCGGTTCCCCCTTAAAAAACCCTGAGAACAACACATCCTCATTCTGCAGAAAAAACGCCTTGTGAATGCTAATGTATGCAGTCTTTTAGATTTGAGGTAAAGCATGCTGGTAATGGTCCACGTCACCAGGAGAGGTGAAGTGCACTGGTGAGAGATGAGATCGGCTCCAGACATGGATCCATTAGAAAACATAATGCAGGCTATTAAATATGAGGCATGGAGTGTGCTAAGAATCAATACCAGTGCATATAGGGAGTGGCTTAACATGCAGCCTCAAACTCTTAATGAACAGATGAGGAAAGCCAAACAGTACTAGCAAAGAACAAATTACGTTGAGAAGCGGAAAAAAAAGCATTGAGATAATGTTTCTGTATCACCCTATTTTGTTCAAGGTAAGATTACCAATCACTGCATTTGAAATCAATCTCATGCCAAACTCAGATTTGCCCTGGCAAACACAAGTCTGTCTCAGTCACCAGCGCACCTGTTTAAGAATGTGCTGTTTGTTTATTACAGAGAAAGAAGAAGAGAAACAGAGGAAATATGAATCTCAGAGAAACTGGTTTAATGACATGACTGAGGCCAATGAAATATATACAGCAAAAAGTACACGGGGGGAAATTAAGACTGTATAACCCTCTTTACAGAGTGAGGTCTTAAACCACTTGTTTTTCTTTCTCTATAATCTAAACAAGGCTTCTGTGCTCAGCTTTCTTTAATACCACAAGCTACTCTTCATCTGATTATGGAATGCAACACAAATGGACAGTCGTTTTCTGATCAGTAGAAGTTCATTACACTAGATTGTAGTGGTTGTAGATTGGTTGTGGGGACTTCAGAGTCATACATTTTTTCTAAAGCTTTGAACTATATTGATGATCTGTAAAGCGATTTACAATGTGCAAATTATTGAAAGCTTTGGGTCACAACAGAAATTCAGTTGACAGGACACGTTTAGTTTTTAGAGAAGTGGTTAAATCACACAAACATAACTGCTGTGCAGATAAAAATATGCTTTGGATTACTTTTTGGGGGAAGTGAACCTTCAGCTTTCTGATCTGTCAGAATCAGTCTCATGACTTTCAACAGTTGTCATAGCACAACTCACAAAAGCTACATAAATCAAGACTGCAAGGACACATTGCTTACATCTCAACATTTTTGGCAGCCCCGCTTTGAGCTTGATGAGTAACGAACAGCCTTCTAAAAAGGTGAGGGGTTGTGCATGTTCCTCTATGTGGTAGATTTAAGTGATACAGGCAGAAATGGGTGAGTCAGAGCCACCGAGAAAATGAATTTGCTTTCCTCTCCACCTCCGACCTTTATACGTGGAACCAATGATCCTCACATGACGAGTTCTACAACACTCAGGGTTGAGTCTTCTTTCATAGAAAAATTCTGATCACTATTGGTACCTCTGAAGAGAAAGACTCCAAACTCAAGTGTCAAAATTAGAGGTACTCAGTTACTGTATGTGGGACCAAGCAATATTATGTTATGTTACTTTTTACAATATACAATTATTCTTTTTTTCCCTGCAAAATAGCTGGAATTAGAGCCAGATTACTATAAAAGTGCATAATTTCTTGAACATAAAAAGTAATACATACACACCACTCATTTTACCTGCACATACAGATCATCTAGTTAACCCACAGTTTGATACATCTGTAACACTTTGCTATAAATCTAGTAGTATTTTTTCCATTGTTCTGCTAACCGATTAAACAAATCCATTATTCCTTGTCACAGTCCTGAGGACCTGCTAACAGGAAGGGAATCCAACACTTGATTAACTCAATAGATAAAGTCAATGACCATTTTGCTTGCGATTGCAAATGTACCACTTTTTCATGTCCTCCCTCCAATTTATTTTGTAAAGAAGAGATGGTATTAATCGAGCCCATATTTAAAAAAGGACAATCTATTCCAGTTCCATAAAAGTATGCTCCCCCTTTCTCCGACATGTTAATACATCTGTAAAACAAGTCTCAGCTTACCTTGTTTGTCTAGTAGAAGCAGAGGACAGAATGGCTGCCTCCAGCCCTTACAAAACATAGTTTCGATTTCCACTTCATTGATGTGACACCAGTTTAGTATTAGGTTTCATATACATTTTAACATCAGGTTTTAGGTTATTGCCTTTATTTATTTGCATGTGCTGCCTACACCATATTCCCCGACCATGTGTCCTTTAATCATGAATAGATGTGTGTTAGCCGCCCTGCTTTCACATGTGTATCTTATCACCTCTCTGAACATGAGACAGGCAGTCAACACAACAACCAACATGAAGATATGACAACAAACTGGATTCAAACGGATTTTTGTATGAAACTAGTCAGTCCAACAATATTAGCTGGAGATTTAGCAATATGTGTTTTTTACTAGTTTAATCAAAGTGTAACACATTTAGCTAGGTTAGCAAATTGCTTACTCACCGTGTAAACAAACTGTATCTAACTGAGAACCGGAAATGGTAAAAAGTGGAGGACAAAGGGACAAGAAAATAAATAATTTACCTGTAGCTCGTGTGTCAGCTGTGTGAACTTTAAATCTTCAGCTTCAGGTTCCCCTTCTTGTCTCTAGTTGTCTCAGGTTAACAAACTGTGATTCATTTATGAGATGGTCCTCCTGCTTTATTTACTCCGGCTGGTACCACGTGATCCGGTCACATGAATGCAGCTCATGTGACCCGAGTTGAAAAGGTCACTCGTTTTTTGTTCCAATATGTGGGTTTCTTGGTTTGTAAGATCATCAGAAATGTTTCATTCACAGACACATTTCCAGACAAATGATCTGAATCTGGATTTAACTGGTAAACCCTTAATGATAAGAGAGCGTTATGGAGTAAAGCTGCACTACTTCAGTCTAAACGCTAGGTGGTGCTGAACCACACGCTATTTTATTATTTTAGTAGTAGTGTTAATGGTAGAAGAATAATTAATAATGTTAGGATTATCATTATTATTAATGAAATGTGAATCTGAGTCGACTTTAAAAGGTAGGCTATAAGGTAAGGTATAATAGAGTATAATACAAAATATACATATTTACCCATTAACACACAATTTAAACACATGCAACAAATTCACGTTTTATTGTAGCACACCTTAGTTCATTTGGTAGAAATGTTACGATAAAAGAGCTATAATGAAACCTTAATCCAAAAACGTTTATTATAGGTAAAGTGAGAATATAATATCAT
Source organism: Notothenia rossii (assembly GCF_949606895.1). Taxonomy (NCBI): domain Eukaryota; kingdom Metazoa; phylum Chordata; class Actinopteri; order Perciformes; family Nototheniidae; genus Notothenia; species Notothenia rossii. The sequence goes on from NC_136904.1 coordinate 13,812,750, forward strand.
ATTGTTTTTGTCTGTATTTGTCCATTTTCTTTATTTTGGGGCGTTTGAGCTGTTTCATGCTGTGAATCACTTACCACGGAAAACATGCTGATCCCCAGGCCACTTTCTCTTCCTTTTAAGAGTCTATCATCTGACTTTAAAAATGATGAGATGAGAAAAATATAATAAGCGCAGCACACCAACTTTAATCAAGTGGCAAATAAACCGATCTTTTTTGGGGGTGGGGTGCTTTTGTTGACCTGTGTGATGAACTGCTGCTTAAAAAAGGTCATGCAAGAATATATAAAGTTGTATTGGACTTAATTATTAAAAGCACGATATCAACTCAAATATTTACAGCCTGGTTGGGTGATTTCTGCTTCATTACCTGATTCTTGGTCCAACAACACCTTCATTATTGAAGCTCATCTTATGCCAAAATGGTCAAAGAAAACTATTATCACTGTATACTTTACACTTGGATTATGCATTTCCACCTATCTGTGTAAGCACAAACACATACATGAAACATCAATAATTGTAAATGAATCAAGGACCATCAATAAAACACAAAACAGCCCTCTTTGATCATGACTAATGACTTTATTTTACCACATCAATAGCACAGTTAATGACACACTACCAGCAGCCACAGTACTCAAGGTTCTTTATTTGTCATACGAACATAGCTACAGAGTAGTTATGTCGATGAAAATCTTAGGTCAGGCTTCTCCAACAGTGCAACACAATAATAATAGTACTGTGGAGATCCTTGTAGAGGAATTGAAAACAATGTCTCTTTTCTCTAAAACAATTTCACATGTGAAACCTTGACACACCGCACCGTGGCTCTCCACACATTTCATAACAGTACATGTGATCAATATAAAAGAAGGGAATTTAAAAAGAATACAAAATAAAACAAAGTAGAAAGACAAGCAAAGATGATCATACACACCAGGTACACAGAGCAAAGCATATTGGTATTATATAAAGCAATACACACTTTATTAACAAGCGACTGAGTGTCTACAAGACAAAGCGCTGAGTCAGGACGATCAAGCCAAGGCATCGCTGCACTCTGAAGCGTGTGCGTAGATTCTTTTTTTTAGTGCACTAAGATACATTTCATTAGCTAGCTTATTCCTCTTGTGAACGCATACATTCTAGCATGTGTGTTAACTATTATGAAGTGGGTGTGTGTGTGTGTGTATGAAGTTACAGCTAGTGCTTTCTTTCTCTAAAGAAATAGATATCATTCTTTGGATGAAGGAGTAACATGCAGTGACTCTGTTGTCAATCAGCAGGTATATGGATAACAGTTTTACAGTTTCAGGATGTTCTTCTCTGTACATTGTTCCATAAAACACAAATTATATTCCCAAAATGTTTCATTACCAAACTGCTCATTGTCAGATATAGAACTTACGTTATAGTTATTATGTGTTTAGAAATAAACAAAGAAAGTAAAATAATACAGCATAGGTAAATAAAAACGGAAGACAAATATACATGGAAGACTGATATTGTTCTTTGTATGACGACAATCAGCTTTCACATATTCAAATTAATAATATTCATAACATTACATAATACTTGCATCGATCAAGCTTGACATTCATAGCAGCACTTTACCCAGGGTGTTCCCTTTCTGCAATAGTTATATTAAAGACCTCTGCCCCTTACCATGTTCCCTGTTTCTTTCTTTATCTAAATGTTCACCCAAAGTTTTCAGTAGGAAATTGCATTTTCTCATTGCAACATAAACAAATGAATCTGTTTGTCACAATTCAGTTTTACTAAGATAGGAGGTTCAACTAAAAAATAGGACAAACCTATTAGTGAGTAAAGTGGGCTTTAGAAGAGAATATGAGATACATTTAGAGTTATATATATACATACTATATTTAAACTTTGTTAAAATAGGTTTCTCCTCTGTATTGTGTACATTTGAGTAAATTATTTCTTGTTCAGCAACATTTTAAAAGTTGCACTTTTCAAAAATAATTCTGAATGCTATGAGAAGAATTACTCAGTAAAATGTAATACCAAACAAAATATTTGTTTGTAAAATAGATCAAAACAAGCCATCATTAACTTAAAAAAGAAATGATGCGGATAGAAAGGCATGTAATAAAATGGGATCTGATATCCCTTCAATAATTTTATTTCTCTTTTACATATTCTAATGTTATAAAGTGTAGTCTACACACATCATGATACTCTAGCTGCACCCTTCTGCTGTAAAGTGCCAGCTGAAATGTTTGCAATTCAAATTAGCAAAGAAAGAATCGAGCATTTATTGGATAAAATATGTTTACATCAGTGAATAGATGTTTAACTGTTTAACAGATAGCAATAAGAGTTTGTGTCACTACTGTGTGTTATGTACTGTACTGTACTGTACTGTACTGTACTGTACTGTACTGTAGTGGACACAGGAAATAACTTGTGACATGAATGAGTGGCTTCCTGAATACTGGACGGGATGTTCAACATCATCGTAAAAGCTTTAGGTTTGCAGTATTTTGATATTTCTTTGCAGATTATTAGTTTGATTATATTAGAATAAAAAAAGAAAGATTCATTTGCGAAAAGAGTTAGAAGAGATTCAGCATGTTGGTGTTTGTAAACTATTTTAAAGTACCTGGTTAATTCAAAAAGTCTCTGACTTTATCATGTTATTTGATTTCCTCACAGCTCATCATTTAATATGCTCGTAATGTTTATGATAAGTAAAACAAAAAAGCAAATCTCAGCTGTCTACTCTGCCTGCGGTTCGTTATGGTTATTTTCCCCAAAAATCGGAAGGGTTTATATAATCTCAATGAAAGCATGCCCCACATTCATTAGCACCTTTGAATCTGTGTGTTCTCTTGATGAGTAACGACATTCAATCTTCTGTTAATAATGATCTGTAGTGCGTACCATCTTTTTGCATTAATGGTTTTATAGGACTGAATATTTAGAATGGCTTGTGATTGCCTCGGCAGGAACCAGACGACCACGTGCCTCGCCTCATACATTTTAATTCACCAGATGCTTCCCTTTTAGCCTTTTCACAGTAGCTTGCAAAGAGTTTCCTACATCACCCTCCTTCCTGCAGGCACACCAACCATTTAGCAGTAATGTGCAGCAACACAGTCCTAATGCATCGCTTCCCTTTTTAAAGACCGTTATAGGTACAGGAAAGCCAGAGATACTATTATTGAGAATTTAGATCATTTCCTGTGGTTGGCAAGTGTGATACCAATGCACGCTCATTTTCTGTATATGTAACCCTTGTATCCTGTAAGTCCCCCTGTGTTAGCTTGAATTATTGAAGAAATGCTTCTGCACTTTCATACCTTTTCATTTAAAACTTCCCTATAAACTCTTCGGACTAGCATGGCCAAGAAGCGTTCCTGGACGAAAATTAAGGTTTAGCAAAATTGCATGTGTTAGGGAAGTAATACGTTTCTGACTTGATAAACGAGACTTTAATTGTATTGGATGTTTTGATACAGTTTTTCTGTTGTTAAATGCAACCCCCGTTAACTTAAATTAAGTGTTTTGACACTTCAAGAATTTGGGGTACCATACGCTGCTGAGTAATTGTTATACAAATGTTAATTTTGGGGGTTGAAGTATTCCTTGAACTCCCCCTAGATAGATAGCCAAGATACATGAATTTATGTATATCATAACTGCTTAACAAAAAAAAAGACATCACTGCCCACATCCTCCCCTTCACCCCCTATCCTCCTTACACCAACCTCTCTCTACTGTCCACCACCTGCACCACCTGTTTGCGAGCGTGGGCGAGGACCGGAGTGAGGGGAATGACTTGAGCACCGGGTGTGGTCGCAACAGGAGTCAAAGCACCAGGAGTGGAAGCTACAGGTGTGGCAGTACCAGGGGTTGAAGCAGCGGGTGTTGTAGTACCGGGAGTTGAAGAGGTAGGGGTCGATGTTCCAGGGGTCCCTCCTGGGGTCGGGCCCGGTGTTGTACCAGGAGTGGCAGGGGTGATAACCACAGAGGACGGACCTGGACTTTCAGCCCTGATTCGAGCCTCCAGACGTGGGGTGGAAGGGATGAAACGAGCCTCCCTGATCCGGTAAGGACTCCTGTAAGTGGAGATGGGCGATAATTCAGAGCCCCAGCCAAGATAGCTCCCACTGGAGGGGGACTGAGCATCCGCGCTGAAGTACAGCGTGTGGCTGGACTCTCCGGGGAGCGATGGTCTTTTATCCGGTGAACTGATCATGAGAGAGGAGCGTCGCTCAGGTGACCAGACGGGAGTCTTGATGTCCAGCGAGGCTACGGAGGACGAGGCTTCGGTCAGGGACATGTTACTGTCGATGTGACAGAAGCTGTCTGGTTGCAGCGGGGAGGAAAGTGAGGGCGAGGCGTAAGCAGCACTCAGAAAGTCATCATCACCTTAAAAAAATCAAGTTAAGATTACTGTAAGTGTGTTTAAAACATCTCCTAAGGTCAAATCATGCTTGAGATACAATTATTAAAAATGACATGTATCATTTCATTAAAAAAATAAAGACATACAGGACCAGAGAGATATACTCTAACTTTAGCAACAATTTAGTGAATTAACAGCCATGCCACTCTTAAGTGTTAAAACCAACCTCTTTCTGATGGTGTAGCTCTGGACTCTTCTTCTGCAGACTCCTCCATGATGACCTCCTGGAAAGGGGCGATCTCTGGGAAATGTCTCAAATCCTGGATGGTTGTGGGTGGAGCTTTTCTAACTGGTCTGGCTATGACAGTTGAGAGAGCCGGCTTTGGAGGTGGGACGTCCGCTAGCACCTGAGGACGAGACAGAGAGCTGAGCCTCAGACTGCAGACACACTGAGAGATACTGTTAGCAAATGTGATGGCTGACCCCTTGATTGACACAGGTTCTAAAATGGTTTTCTATGGTACACTGTGATTATTATAGCTGCAATGATATTTCATTAAAATTGGTGCAGTCTTTGTGTTGCTTTTAGCTTTTTAGCTTGCATGTGTCTGCATTACCAAATCCTAGACATACAGTAGTGGCTTTGAGTGTAAATCTACAATTATGTTTATAATTTATATTATCAATTAAATTAATATTTCTTCCAAAATAATAACTAAATAAATAAATGACTCGCTATAACCTAACAATTGTATATTAAATTACATGACATGTTACTTTTGATGTAGTTATTAGCACACGACTAAATAAATTAGACTTGGATTATACTGAAAGAATTTTATAAAAGATTTGTATGAGGTTATCATTATTTTGTTTGCTTATGTTTTACGTGGCCACCATCTACTTCAATTCATCAATAACTTTTATTTACAAATTCAATGCAACACGGGGTGAGTAATTGATAAAGAGGGATAAGTGAAACCCAGATCTTGCCTGTGGAACCGGGATGACCTCAGGTGGAGCCGGTTGAGGGGCTGGTTGTGAGATCTGAGGAACCTGCGGGGGCATAGGTGGACCCTGACAAATCCCAGGACAAATTACAATGAGAAACCCTTTTAAAGTAGTATTAATATACATTGCACATTAATCCAAATGTCAGATAGGACAGATATATCTCCACTCAAACTGTTTTTAATGCAGTCTCACTACTTAATGTAATTGCTAAAAAGAAAACGCAACACACCCGATGATTTACATCAGGGGAGTGGATTTCTTCAGGCAGACCCATCAGTCCGGCCAATCCCCCCTCGCCATACGACGACCAGATCTTAGACACATCCCCCGTCTTCATGGCTAAGCGAATCAGTAGCCAGTGGTGATGTTTCCAGCCCTCCCATTGGATAGGGAGATCCATAAGGGTCCCGCCTCCTGATTAGATTAACAACCATAGGATATTAAATAGATAGATAGATACATAGATACATAGATACATAGATAAACAGACCGGTCAGTGTTGTTGCATGGCGATGGAAAGTAGGCGTGACTTTCTCCTCCAATGATAGCGTAGATCCACGCTCAGCACAGCCTATTCCCCTGTGGCGAATACTCTGGAAAATCTCAAAGGACTTGGGATGGAGGAAACGATAATACAACACCAACGCTATGAGTCCTGGTGAGAGAGGGGAACAGGTAAATAGTGGAAAACAGAGATGACTTGAAATGGAGGCGTGCAAGTGTGTGGAAAAACGTCTTAGTATTGTCATAGTGTAGCCGTGTGTCTCACCAATGAGGAAGCTACAGAACACTGCAGCTGGGATCCCCACAGTGTCCCAGGACACCATGGTAAACAGCCACGAGAACGCCAGAAGAAGAAAAGCGTTCTCTATGAACATGGCCTGAAGAAGAATAAAAACAAAAACATGGGGGTGGTTAACTTTCATCACAAATGTTATGTGTTGTTTTTTTCTTAATTTTCTAGATGGCCCTGCCCAAAAGCTCCGACACACACGCATGAACTGACAACACACACACACACACACACACACACACACACACACACACACACACACACACACACACACACACACACACACACACACACACACACACACACACACACACACACACACACACACACACACACACACACACACACACACACACACACACACACACACACACACACACACACACACACACACACACACACACACACACACACACACACACACACACACACACACACACACACACACACACACACACACACACACAGACATACCAGGTAGAAGCCAGCCATGCGGTATCTGGATTGGCCGTACTTCACATTGAGGAAAAGGAAGATATGAACAGCTCCCAGAACGAGGTTGAAGAGTCTCCATCGATTACTTGAACGGATGATGTCAGTCTGCTGAGACACCATCCAAAAAGTTGCACCCAACCAATGCACACCTGAAACACACACACACACAACCAATTACATGTTTTAACATTTAAATAAACATCCTGAGAAGATGAGGTCAATCAAGATTCAACGTCTTGAAATACTTAAATTATTTGTTCACTCTTACTGAATAGCCATACAGAAAAAATAGGTATTTCAGCTTTTGAGGGGAACTCCAGTAGGCTTTAAACTCATGTTATTATCCAGAAAAAATATGAGTTTTGGGATGAAGCTTTGGCAATGAGACTTACCAATGACTCCCAGGATCCATTGTTTGAAGATACGTGTGAATAGCATGAGGATCGCAAATCGAGATCCTAACATACTGATCTGCAGACAAAGAAAATATACCCGGGCCGTTACACAAGCAAAACCAAACATGTGCATATGCCAATCATACTTAGTGTGTATACTATTGTCTGGTGGACAGCTGTGTGAAGATGCCCACCCTCCACACGAGTCGACAGAGCATGGCAGCGGGCGTCATCTGTAGGTGTCCAGGTCTGATGAGTAAACAGGCTCGGGCGTAAAGGACCAAGGCCCAGGCAAGAGATAACAAACACACCCCAAAACACACCGAGGCTGGAGGGGAGAGGGAGGAGGAAGGAGGCAGAGAGGATAACAAATATGAATACTTTGATATAATGTGACACACATCATGTTCAACTTAAACACTGGAAATAAATGGCAGATACATTGGTTGGTTTTTAAAGTAACATTATTTTACCTTAAAGGTACTACTTTACTGTGTAATATATATCTGGCTGCTAAATACTAAGAACTGTTAAAGGATTTGTATTTTCAAAAGTATTTTTTTTTTATTATATCGTAACTTAGTACTTTTTTCTAACATATGTAACATTAAGCTGTCTGTGGCTCTTTCCTGCTGTAACGATGCACATTTCCCCTCTGTGGGACTAATAAAGGTACTCTGATTCTGATTCTGATTCTGACTACCTCAAAATAGTTTTGATGGTACTGTATACAGACTTATAATAGGCATAATGATACTTGTGTCACTCCCTTTCTGGGCCCGTCCTCACCTTATCATAATATCCTACTCGACATTTGTGTAAAATCTCAAAATTAGCTTAAAAGTTATTTCCAAAAATGTGGTTTGCACGGTCACAGTGACCTTAACTTTGACGACCAAAATAAATCAGTTTATCTTCCAAGTTAAATACACTTTTTTGAAATTTGAAGAACTTTCCTTAAGGCTTTTATGAGATATTACGTTCATAGATAGACTACCCAAAAACATAATAACTCTGGCTTTGAATGTCACTGGCGCAGAAAAATAGGAATCATTGATGCTCTAACTTTGTTCTGATTATGTTATGCAGATCTACTGGGCCACCTGACTTGTACATTTCCTTTCAGGCTCTCATTACCTGGAGATTTGATTCCTATATCAGTACAGATGAGGACATAGGTCTGCAGCAGCGTCTGAGGGAGGGTCACCACCAACGCCTCGAACAGACGCAAGGCGGACACGTCAGCCTGCTGCATGATCTCTCCATACAAATCATAGTCCTGCAGACACATGCACTCCCACAGCCTGTGGAGGCCAGATGTAGATAAAGAAGAAGATATATTAAAAAGAGAAACAAACAGAGAGGAAGAGGAAATGCCTCCATATACATCGTTAAGTCATCAAACACAAACACACTTTCAGCATGTCTGATTTTTTCAGGAAAACTGTACAATTTTCTCTAGTTAGAACTGGTGTTATTGGGGTTTGCCCACCTTCTGAAGATACCAGGTGCAGTATGTGTGTCCAGGTGAGAGACTTCCTGCGGATGCGTCCTCACACAGGTTACCACAGATAACTGAGCCACTGAGGACCCCAACCTGGGAAACCCAATGAAACAAATATAAATATAATCTTTAACTATCTTTGTAGTTGTATGTATGTATGTATGTATGTATGTATGTATGTATGTATGTATGTATGTATGTATGTATGTATGTATGTATGTATGTATGTATGTGTGTATGTATGTATGTATGCATCTATCTATCTATCTTTCTGTCGATCTATCTATTTGTCTGTCTATCTATCTATCTATCATATTACATTTGTTGTTGGTCTCTGTAATTGAGGACCCCCTGTTCTCTTGTAAATATAGGAAGGATATGCTGTTGTTGTGTTGTTGTTGTTTGTTGTTGATGATGTTGTTGTGGCTGTTGTTACCTCACCTGGCAGCAGGAACAGTGCAGTGAAGCCGGAAAGATGGGCATAGCAGTAGTTGTGACCACCCACAGATAGTACACAAAGCAATAGATCACTGGGGAAAGAGGTGACACACACAAAAGCTTAAATCTATTGATAACTACAATACAAAATCCCAAAAGTACTCACATACATAGAAAATACGGACTGAATCCCAAAGACATTTCAGACTAATAAGTATATCACATTGTGCATATTTGGAAAACCCTTGCCTTCATACATAATTGCAAGCCATTAATACAGATCAGCTCTTTAAATCACATGTGTAATATCACTAATGTTCAGCAATTGGATAATAGCTCTCTTGTTATTGTACAATGTTCCGATACACTAGAGCCAAATGTGTAGCAGTGATTTGTAAGATGCTGCTTATGTTGCAGTGCTGAAATAAGTGTCATCATCAGCGTGCCAGAACATAGAGAATGTTGTATTTTGTTTTCATATGACCTCTGTCCTGCATCCCTAATGTTTATTGACAACAATATGTTGGCTCCTCATCACTTACAGACCCCCACCCCCCCCCCCCACACACACACACACACCCACACACACCCACACACACACACTCACCCTGAGCTCTGCAGCTCTCTCTCCACCCATGTAATCTGAACGTTTTAGCTGCCAAACGGAAGGGCTGTCCGGGCACAGCAGGCCCATCATGGGGTACGCCCATCCCCTCATCCATTCATGCACCTCCAAAAAAAAGGGCGCTGAAATATGACAACATGGCTCCTGTGTTGTTCCCCTTCAGGAGCTGAAATGACACAGCTGTTTACAACAGTAACTCTGGGAATCACTAGCATGAGTCTGCAGTTTTGCTGCATACAGGATTTCATATTATGCAGTGCATAAAAATAGGAAAGAGGCGCACTGGTGCTGACTGCAGACTCTGACTCTATAATTCATCACGGCTGAAGTGAACACACATGTTAAACTTTACATGTAATATTATTATCGATTTTACACACACCAAAGGACATCCAGAACCCTGTCTCTTGTGCAATATGAGAGTATCTGTCTTGCAGCCGCTGTAGCCCTCACACAATGACACTGTACATCTTTCAGTGGACAAAAAAAAGCACGCGGCCACATTGCACGCGCACGCCTAAAAAAGTCAAATAACATACAACAAGGGCGCGCCTGGACACATGCCACCACATTATTATCAACATAAACAGTGATAGTTATATTGCACTCGGTGTTTTGTAATTACTGCGCAGGGCGTGTACGTGTGCGTGTGTGTGTGTTTGTTGAGTGTGCGTGCGCGTGTGAGTGTGTCCCAGGTAAGACTCACGCGCCGTCCTCTCTGCAACGATGAGAATGCGGTAAAGGCGAACACGCAAACTTGGCAGCACGGCATGCAGGCGCCCCATGTCCCGGCGCGGAGGAGTAGTCTCTCATGGCGGATTGTGATTGTGGACCCGGACGGTCAGATCCACGGTGAGAAACACTTAATGCGTCCGCAGGGTGAGGATGTTCTGGTCCGGGGCGAGAGTCGGTCCAGCTGCTGCAGCTCTGTCTGATCCCGTCCCAACGTCACACTGTCCCGTTAAAGCGATAGCACTGTAGAGAGACTGAAGCAGACAGGCACATGAGAGATGTTAGGAAACATGTTCAGCTTTGCACATAGCTTACAAATTATTAATCGTGAATGTATAGCCTACATTAGGTTTTACATCTTTAGCTTTTTATATATTTAACAACATGTCCTTACATTAAGCTAATTTATCACATCTGAGACATAAATCAACGTAAAACAATTTTGAAATGTGAAAAAAATATCAATATGAAATGTTTCAAGCTTTAAATTCGATGTATCATTTGTCTTTGAT